>NC_071468.1:66692464-67042320 GCF_028500815.1 Rissa tridactyla
TCCAGGGAGAACGGAGAGAGTCTCTGCACTATAAATACGCAGTCTGTCTCAGTAGAAACAAACAAAACCCATACTGAGAATGAGCAATGAAAAAGTTTGACAACAAAGTATCCTGAAAACTAAAACACAAGCCAAATATAAAATGATTAACACAACCCATTCATCAGCTTCAATTTTATCATTCTCCCAAAGCCGTGACATGAAGTCGTATAATCTTTCGGGTTTTGATGAAATCCAGGATGGTTTCTCTGGCTGTTTTTCAGATCTCTGCTGTGGCTCATATTTTCTGTTTTTACAGTTTGATCACTATGATTGATAGTTCTTCTCAAAAATCTGTGTAAAGCAAGTTCTACTCAGCAACAGTCATCCTCTAGCTTTTGCACACAATGAGCTTGTTTAATCATAGCCACATGCTTTTACATGTGATGTATGTGAAAGTGATTTTAAATGCTTTTCAAACCATTTCTATTGTTTTGACCAAATCTCAAATTATTTTTTTTTTTTTTTTTTAAGGAAAGCCTCACTGCATCTAAAATAGTAAGAAATGTATAAAGTAGGATCTGTAGACATATTCTGCCGCATTCATCTCATTGATGTTTCTGTCTGAGAAGACAATTTCCTATCAAGACAGGATTTTAGGCACAGGAATTGTAGAAACCTGCACAGCACTTTAACTTCAAGGTCCATGTGATTACATACTCAAAATCACAGAATCACAGAATCTTCATGGTTGGAAAGGACCCTTAAGATCATCGAGTCCAACCAAACAACCTACAATCTCTGCCACTAGAGCATGCCCTGAAGCGCCAAATCTACACATTTCTTAAACACCTCTGGGGACGGTGACTCAACCACCTCCCTGGGCGGGCTGTTCCAGTGCCTGACCACTCTTTCAGTAAAATAATTCCTCCTAATATCTAATCTAAACTTCAGACCATTTCCTCTGGTCCTGTCATTACTCACCTGGGAGAAGAGGCCAACACCCACCTCTCTCCAACCTCCCTGCAGGTAGTTGTAGAGGGCAATGAGGTCTCCCCTCAGCCTCCTCTTCTCCAAGCTAAACATGCCCAGCTCCCTCAGCCTCCCCTCATATGACCTGGTCTCCAGACCCCTCACCAGCCTGGTAGCTCTCCTCTGGACACGCTCCAGCACTTCAATGTCCCTCCTGTACAGAGGGGCCCAGAACTGAACACAGCACTCGAGGTGAGGCCTCACCAGTGCTGAGTACAGAGGCACGATCACTTCCCTGCTCCTGCTGGCCACAGTATTCCTGATACAAGCCAGAATGCTGTTGGCCTTCTTGGCCACCTGGGCACACTGCTGGCTCATGTTAAGCTGGCCGTCCACCAGCACCCCCAGGTCCTTTTCTGCCGCGCAGCTTTCGAGCCACTCTTCCCCAAGCCTGTAGCGTTGCTTGGGGTTATTGTGACCAAAATGCAGGACCCGGCACTTAGCCTTATTAAACGTCATACTGTTGGCCTTGGCCCATCAATCCACCCCATTAATCACAACTCTCTGGGCACGGCCATCCAGCCAGTTTTTAACCCAGCAAAGAGTACACTTGTCTATGCCATGATTCGCCAGCTTCTCCAGGAGAATGCTGTGGGGGACGGTGTCAAAGGCCTTACCAAAGTCCAGACAGACAATGTCCACAGCCTTCCCCGCATCCAGAAGGCGGGTCACATGGTCATAGAAGGAGATCAGGTTGGTTAAGCAGGACCTCCCTTTCCTAAACCCATGCTGGCTGGCCCTGATCCCTTGGCTGTCCTGCACTTGCCGTGAGAGCTCACTCAAGATCATCCTCTCCATGATCTTTCCTGATACCGAGGTCAGGCTGACAGGCCTGTAGTTCCCCGGATCCTCCTTCCGACCCTTCTTGTAGATGGGTTTCACATTAGCCACCCATCTCAGATTCTGAAAACAAAATGCCTCAAGATCTTGAAGAAAAATCTTGAAAACCTGAACTTAGTGGTCATCTCAACAACCTCCGTGAAAAACCCTTCCTCCTCTGCCTACCTTCCATATTGTGAACAAGCATATGTGGGCTGGAGCTTGGCTGGAACATACACCACAGCACATCACTGAGTACATCACAGTCTAAAAGGCAGAAGTATGGTCAAAAGGCAGACAAGAAGCAGTACAAAGATGCATATGGCCATGCTAAGGGCAATCTTTCAGTGCAATGCAGTTGTTGCTAGGGATGCTTTTAAGTTGAGTGTTTGCAAAGAGTTCAAAAGCCACAAACTTCTGAAGAACAGTAGGCACAAAAGCAGATCAGACCCCTTTTCTAGGGCCCTTTTACTGCTGCATGTCAAAGTCTCTGCTGTCACTGCTGAAGACCTGAGTGTTACCCCTACCATGTTTTTTCTCTTCTAAATTGCTAACCATGACAAATGCCAACATGTGGTGTCATCCTTGTGGATTTACTGAAAGACAAGAAGGAAAATAGTGCTATAATATTAATGCCCACATACTTCTAGTCACACTACATAATATGACCTGCTTCTCATACTTCCAGTTATTCAGATAAGAATCTCCCTGCTACTTGTCTAAGACATTATTTGCAGAAATATAGTCTTGCCCCGATAGAATAATCGATGTCTGTGGTTGCTGCTACATGGCTGACCTATCTTCCTCTCTATCTACATTCTGCTTTCATAATATCATTATATTCACAGTCCTGCAGTTGTCAGTGGGTGAACTGTGCTTGCCTACAATTTTTTACAGAAGTGTAATAAACTGTGTCAGTTTCTGTGAGTTTTCTGTACAGCACAGGGCTACTGAATGTGTGCAACTGAATCAAATGCAGGCAGTTAGGCACAACACAACAAGATTATTAATATAAAGCAACAGAAGAATTCACACAATAAACACTAACTAGGCCTCCAAGCACCAGGTCTAACCTAAGAAACCCCAAGCCCCTCCAAGCACCAGGTTTAACCTAAGAAGCCCCAAGCCCCTGAGTACTAAAGAGTTTCAGCCACATGCTCTTGGGAATACGGGTATTCCCAGACGCAGTCTCACTGTTGAAGGGCAACATCCTCAGCTAATTCCAGAGCAAATGACTCATCAGAAAAATCTTCCAATCCAAATTTCCATAACATCAGCAACCTCTCCAAGGGCCATCTCTGTTCCAGATTGGTTTAACCAGCTTCTCTCTCTCGCCATCTGAATTAATAGCTTGCTGTACTGGACCTTCCTTCTTTTCTTTTTCTTACCCATTTTCCCCAGTAGATGCTTCTTCAACTTTGAAGTGAGAATAGCCAGATTAGGAAAGAAAGCTTGGAACTGAATACTGAAGTCCACCTCTTCATCCGCAAGGTTTCACAAAAGCATATTTAGCTTGAGGGTGATGCTGATACTGGATTCTCAAGGAGTTTTAAGCAATGTCTTAGGCCTATTTCTAAAGCACTCAGTATTCTGGGCTGAAAACAACCTCCTAAACTCAAACCTGAAAACCATGGATGACAAGCCTTATTCAAAGTGAAACTGTGTCTAGTAACAATTAGAATATTCTGTACAAGAGACAAAGAGTTTTCCCTGAGACTAGATCTAAACTCTGGAAGGAAGAACTGCAGAAACTAAGGATCCATAGACCATTTTCTGCTCCGGTTTCTCCTTTGGACTTTGCCTTCCATAACACAGGGTAAAGACCTATTACCGTGGAAAGTAGGAAAGAAACAATGAACTTCACATGTCATGATGTCATGTCACAAAGTACAATAATAATGCATTTGTATGCTATGAGGGCAGCACAAGAATACATTGGTAAAATTATCTAGAAAACATTAAAAGAAAGCGATACTACTTCACCTGGGCCCAGACTCTCATACTCTAATTCTGACTTTGTGATAATCTTACCCCTTTTACAGGAATTATATAGTGTATGCAATGCCATCTACTCATAATCTCCAAATTCCACAGCAAAGAAAATAAAAATCTAACAATGAAAAAATTCACAACATTAAGAACTAAAATAAAAAAGAACCACAGTCTCAGCTATAGCCTATTTTCCATTACCGTTTCAACTCTACAGCCAATAGAACAATGAAAAAATACAAATCAGAGTTTTGCAAAACACAACATTGCTTGTCCTTAACAAGTGTGTAATTTCTTCTGTGTGTAATTTCATTGGTATGCGTATTGTTTGCAAGCTTGGATTGGAAAACAGTGAGTTGTGTCTTTCTAATATAATATAGCCTATTGAACTATGTTCCAGCAACATATATAGGACCTTGAGGCACCAATTAACGAGGACATGTCTTAGGAGACAACTGAATTAGAAAAAGAATAGCAATAAATTCAGAATAGGCATCCGCAAAGTAATTTGAAGAGGAATTTCTTCCTGGCAAAGTGCAAAGCAAATACTTTGTAGGGGTCATAAGAAGGGTTTGGGAAAAGCACTTTGGCACTGAATTAACGCAAAGTGATTCCACTGCTCTAAAGTCTATAAACTGTAGTAGTAGCCAAGCCATTACTTCCCAGTAACAGGCCTCTGTCAGGCCTCTAGATATTTATTAATATTTGGTAGCCATTTTTGTACCAGACTGTTATTACCAGGACAATACTCGTGACATTAAGGAATTGCCAGCTAGAGATTTATTTTGTGTGCAAGTTCATGCTTGTTTGGTAAATCTCTTGTAATCCATTTCGGAGTACAGTATCCCAGTATGTTCCACCAATTCCGCATATTTTGTGTATCCAAACATAATGTTCCAGTTTCCATAATACCAAATTACTACTGTGATAGTAAACTGACATCAGATTTCTTTTAATGTAATTAGAGCAGATAATGGCCTCCAAAGATAACTTTTAATATCTTACTTGTACTTCAAATACACATATATATGGATCGTTGTAATAAGATTGTTTGGGCTGAGATGGAAAAACATTATAACAACTCATGGATCTAGTGACCAGCACCAGCTGCTGTGCCCAGGCCCAGGCGGTGGGACTCCACCATGCCTCTTTCACGTTACAACATGAGCTGGCAATGTGCATTTGCAGCCCACGAAGCCAACCACATCCCGGGCTGCATCAAAAGAAGTGTGGCCAGCAGGTCGAGGGAGGTGATTCTGGTGAGACCCCATCTGGAATAGTGTGTCCTGCTTTGGAGTCCTCAGCACAGGAAGGACATGGACCTGTTGGAACAGGTCCAGAGGAGGGCCACAAAGATGATCAGAGGGCTGGAGCACCTCTCCTGTGAGGACAGGCTGAGAGAGTTGGGGCTGTTCAGTCTGGAGAAGAGAAGGCTCCGGGGAGACCTTATTGCGGCCTTCCAGTACCTAAAAGGGGCCTACAGGAGAGATGGGGAGGGACTCTTAATCAGGGAGTGTAATGATAGGACGAGGGGCAATGGTTTTAAACTGGAAGAGGATCGATTTAGATTAGATATTAAGAAGAAATTCTTTACTGTGAGGGTAGTGAGGCACTGGAACAGGTTGCCCAGAGAAGCTGTGGACGCCCCATCCCTGGAAGTGTTCAAGGCCAGGCTGGATGAGGCTTTGAGCAATCTGGTCTAGTGGGAGGTGTCCCTGCCCATGGCAGCGGGGTTGAAACAAGAGGATCTTTAAGGTCACTTCCAACCTAAACCGTTCTATGATTCTACCAGGAGGATGCTGGGGCCATTGGTAGCCGAGGTCAGATAGCACTCTGTCAGGCATTTAGCTAGTTCAGTCCAGAAGCTCCTTCTTTAACCCAGGCAGTTTGGAGGCCACCATCTCAAAGACAGTTTAACACCTGCACATAGCCAAACCACTCTGGCTGGTCTCGTGGCCAGAGAACAGGTCATCTCATTAGTTGCACAAATCTGTGCAACTATGGTAGCTAAGTATTCACTTGATAAATACCACTTAATTATCCCCCATTTTGAAGGAAGTCCCCTTATTGTCCTTATTGTGCTCACTAGTCTTCTGTGAGACAATGACAAATTGCATATATAGATCTGCATGGTGGTAACTTTTGGGTTCAGGGTATTAGTCTGTTTGCAAAAGGAAACAACAGTTCACCTAACTTGCAGTACTTCAAAAATACAGTTTCTATCTTCGTAGGCAAACTATGCTCCATAGCTCCCTTTCCTTTCATATTTTGTACTGATTTGCTTACAGTGTATCTTCTGTAAGAAGTGTTTAACATCATTTTTGCAGAGCATCGTACTTTGATACACAACAAAGACAAATCATTTAAACTTCATCTGAGGGAGACAAGAATTTATCTCTCCATTTTCCAGAGTCAAAACATGGGAATGCTTCAAAAAAGAAACGCCACCATATCTTTTGGTCTTACTATTCTATTCATTATTTGAGTTTAATTCTGTTTATAACACCAACCATAGGATCATTCATCTTTAAAAATGCAATTTACTATATCTCATCCTTTTTCTGCCTTCATTTTTTTGTGTCTTCAATATTTCTCTTTTTTCATTTGCTCTTTTTCCACTTTCCCTTCTCCCCTGCTTTCTTCCTTGCTCTTTTTTGTTTGTTATCTATCATTTAACTTCTCTTTCCTACAGAAGTATAGTCATACCACAGGTGAAACAACCCAACAGTTAAGTACACGATAATTTATAGCAAGAAGTACACACCTGCCAAGTCTCAGACACCTTATCAGGTTTGTTCAGTTGGCCTCCAACAACCCTACCATGACATTCATGTCTCCAGAACAGAATAGTTCCACAGTGCATCTCTTTCTGAGTCCAACGGGCTGCCTCATACCTTATGCACTAAGTCCATCTAGCACAAGATCATGCAAAATAAAGAAGCTATAGCAGCTAAGTTATGTACACCTTGCGCGTCCATGAAACACTTCCTTAGGAAAGCTTATTTGCTGCAGCAAAACGTTGCCCCAAGACACAATGCTGCTCTCGTCCCTCTTCATGAAGGAATACATTAAATGTACATGTCATTACAATGTCGATCCATGCCAAATTTCATATTTGAGCAAGAGAAACAGGTAACGTCTGTGCAGAGAGGAACAAATCTAAAAATACAGGTAATGGGATCAAGTTGATTGCTAGGCTAGAATATGCTTCCTTGACAATCCTGTCAACTTGTATGAAGAAGGGCAAAGCACTACCAATACAACGCAATTCTTGATTATGAGTTTTCCAGTACACCAGGAAAATGGTTCAATAACCTAACAACTCAGGAAGCTATTCATTTATCTGTAGCTTCTCACACACTGAATCCTAACAAATCATAAGTAGAAGCTTTTCAGTAGTGGCAAACAAAAATTGAGTAACTGGAATTTTTTTTTAATTACAACATACCTTTTTGCCTATTTCCTCCGTATTTTAATATGTGATATGCCTTTGTTACTTTGAATTACACAGAGAGAAAACTCCAGTGCTTTGAGCTGCAATTGTACACATTCAACTAGATGGATGGACAAGTAATAGCACTTTTTTCATTTAATACATAGCAAAATGTGATAAAATTAATTAGATACAAACTTGTTCTTCAACAATAGGCAACTGATTACAGATAAGCAGATACCACTATTAGACCAAATTCAATATAATAAGTGAAGTTTTTTAACTGCCTCCTAATTAATCTGCTTTGATAGTGGTTTAAATTGGCAAAAATTAAAATTACTTCTAGAATTCCCCCCTTCATTGGAAGAAAGTAGTGTGACTATCATTGGAAAGCTCTAAAAAGCTTGTTTTGATTTCATAGCCACTGTCTGAGCTAATGCTACAGATCCCAGCACAGGTCACAGGCATCAAAGCACAAACCTCTGCCACTTTGAGTTAAAGAATAAAGTGCCACTAACCCATTGCCAGAATTCATAGGCTATTAGCACCCAACTGTATCAAGGCTTTGTTGAAAATGTCCTTGCCACTTTACAGCCAGAGTGAATTACAGAAGTATGCAGTTTCAACAGGCTCAAATTTTAGCACTCTCCAATTTTAGCACTTTTTATTGATGGATTTTAGAAGCATAGCACTGAGATGCTCGGTCCAATTGTCTTTGTCAAAGAGCAAAGAACAACAACACATTCACATAAAAAGATATTTTTTCTTCTTCCTCTCTAGTTCTTTGTCTTTAAACTAGTTTCTATGAAAAGTAACCTACGCTATATTTTACATCTCTTGTGATTTTTAAAATCTGTTTGGTTATAGTGTGTATCAAAAGCATATTTCGTTGAAGCAACAAAATCCTAATTTCTCTGATTCAGTAAGATTTTCATCATTTAGCTCAGCGGGGTAGAGTTAAAAAACAATGTAGAAAAATATGTCCTTTGTTTCTACTTATTTTAATTGGAGGAAAACAGTCACACTTCCAACAAAAGGAACAATTGACTAAAATTCCAGTGGGATATAAATAATAACGAGATGTTGATATAAATGGACACAAGAGAGTAAAGTGACAACTGTCTTACAGTCCTCGTAAGACTCTTCAGAGACTTTATACACAAAAAGGTAGCTCATTGCTGCATTTTCCACAAGTCTGTTTTCCTGAAAGTCTCTGCTAAATGACTGCATCTCATTGACAATGTTCCTCAGATGCCCAGTTTTGGTTAGGTGGCCCTGCACCTCCCTGCCACACTTTTTTAGGTACTGGAACATGGAGGAAAAAAAGAACAATAACCTTCCCCAATATGAAACACAGAACAGAGGAGATGACTGAGGAGAAACATCCTTCTTTCTCAGGTCTTCTGGTCATTGAATTATTTTCAAAAAAACACCAAGTGCTCTTTATAATATTTCTGCCACCAAAAGACCAAAATAAGATAACTGAGTGATACAGACATGTTCTGCTACTGCTGCAGATAAAAGATTTCAAGTAGCTGTGTATTACAGGGTATCGATTTCATTTGGCTAGCTGTGCAGAAGACAAAAACTTGATTTTTAAGAAAAATCAGGCAAAATCATGAGGTTAAAAATCACTGATCCTGTACAAAGTTTGGGAAGGAGAATGGAATTTCATTTATACTAAGAAACCAGTATAATCTGAGTATTTCAGTACTAATTTTAGTCATCGGGTCCACTTGAGCTGCTCCTGGCAAGACTCACCTATACAAAAAGTAGTTACATACATACACCTGGTACTGAATTGTGGTATGTGGAAGTGGTTAATGGTGGAATAGATTAATGACTTCTTCCTGTACAGTTAGACTGAAGTCCCAACATGGAAGTTTAGAACAGCGTTTATTCTCACAAACTCCACAAAAGGTGGACACCCAGGAGCTAGTAAAACTAGTGGGTATGATAGCAGCTGTGCAAAACATCTGTTCAGTACTTTAATTCACTGATGTTGTCAGCATTTCACCTTCCCATGCAATCGACAGTCCACTTACTAAGAACGTAATTACCCAGAGATTGTGTGGGTTAAAACTGAAGTACCAACTAGAAATAAAGCACTAACTCAAGTGCACTCTGCAAGTTTCCTTCTATTTCTAGTGGGCATGGAGAGTGTACACAGCTCTGTGCTTTATAATATGTATCAAACTTTAAGAAGATTTGTAATTCTTAAAGTAATATCTTTGAGTAACTCAAAGGCAGTCACCAGTAAGCAACATGGGAACTAGTACAAAGATTCTCCTGGTAAACGGGCACTGAGAATGGACCTCCCTAAAGCCTGATAGTAGGTTGTATTTGGGATGTCTTCCCACATCCATCATCCTGCAGCTTCAGAAATCTTAATGACAAGGTTTCAGAGAACTGATTCAAGTCCTTTTAAAGGCTTTTTTATAGAACTGTAGTACAAACGTTATCTAATAGGATATTCTACCTGGTCTTCAGCTGCCTTTCTTAAGTGTTCATGTTCTCCTCAGACCCCATTTGCCAGCCTCATACTGAGGTCTGAACACCTTAGGGTATCTAAACCAGCACAAGACACCTAGATTTTCACAGATTAATCCTACTTTTAGTCTCTAATCTCACACACTCAAAAACGATTCGTAGTTTCCCCTTTGTTCCAGTATCACGAGATCAAACACATGTAGACTAAAAGTAATTGATCTGCTTATGAAGTATAACGGCACCAAATCAAATGGAGGTATCATCACTAGCTAGGTTATCAAGTTCCTCTTATTTCCACTACATTGTCTACCAGTATGATAGACAAGACTGACAGCATTCTTCTGTTAAAAAAAAAAAAAAAGGAAACTATTCATGACAGCAACCCTTAGGTTTCATATTTTTTGTATCATAACTTTGTCTGGTTTCAGTAATTTCAGTGGGAGTTTTCACTGATTTTCAGTATTTCAGATTTTTGGCTCCTAAAATACATTGAACGAGGCACAAGAAGCAGCAGTCTCCTCTTGCTGTTCCATACATGTACTGTACTCCTTAACCAATTTTCACTTTTCATTTTCCCCTCCCACCCCCAGAGAGGTACGAGTCAATCAAGAATATATAACCCGTGAGATGTGGCTGATGTGAGCAGCCGTGTATGGCACAGGTATCTTGTGTCATATGCCCAGCATTCAAGGAAATGGAAGCAGAACATGTTGAAAGAAGGCTTGGTCCAGGAAAGGTCCAGCAAAGCAGTCAAGCCAGTGAACGGTTTCATTGGTGTTACTAGCACCTACTGCTGTGTGCGATGAACTCGCACTACAGGTGATCACTAGGGATGGAGGTTGGAACTACTTACCTGCTTGAGGGCCAGCATACATTTCAGCGCTTTGTCGGAGCAGGGCTTGCTCAGTCCATACTTCACAGGATTAAATTCAGACAGCCCACCTTTTATAATCTGATTACAGAGCTTCCATAAAAATGAAGCTCTGTTCCAATTCTAGCGAGGTTGTATTGGGCAAAACCTTTTCTATACATGGAATAAAATAATTCTAGTATGCTGAACTCTCACACCAGTATCCCTTTTTCAACCTTCACTTGGATTGTTGTTGCAACGCAACAAAGGAGCAATAAATAAAATATGTTTCTATGCCAACAAAATATAAATTGTATATTATTTTATTTTCCAAATTATTATTTAACTACCACAGTTCTTTTTCCATATGGGTGTTTTTCTGGACAAAAATCCAATTGCAACTCATGCTTCGAATTACTAAAAATTGTCTTAGAATTATCTTCTAACAAGTATTTTGCTAGAAGTACATTTACTGGCAACATGAGAAGTACATTAAAATGTTCCAAACTTGAAAGACCCTTTAGCTTCATTATCAAGTAATTTAAGTTACATTCAATGGAAATATAATTTTCCATTGGTTTTAAATGGGCTTCCCCTTCCCTGGGCTTTTACAAAGCCGCACAGAAACAACTACAGGAAAAAATGTACTGTTTCTTTCTATCTGGACACTCTCTTGGTTTCCATCACATAGACTGGAAGCACGTTCTACTTACAGAAAAATATCAGTTGCTAGTGTATTGATCCAGACCCAGGGTAAGCCAGAGAAGACAAAACCTTTGCTGACAGAATTTTATTAAACAGTATAGTCCTCATGTCCTAAAGCATTCTGAAGCCCAAGTCTCCACTATATTGCTACAGGTTATCTTGTAGTTCATGTTACAAAGAATGTTACACTAAAGGAATACTTTTGCCTGAATACTTTTGCCTTCAAACAGTAAAACCCGTTTTATTTTTCACAACCGCTGCATGAAATAGACTAGTAGTGGTTAATGACAATTAGTCTTAAGTGTCAAGCAGATACAGCTATTGCAATTCCAGATCCGCAGAACAGCTGCACGCATATTGAATTCAAGCACAAGCACTAACAATAATTATGTTAATAAGATATGAGGAGTATGTGCCATGCACCCAAGCTGTTTGCAGTACTTTTGTTTCAAAGTCTACCTCGCCAGCAAGCTCATGTCTACCCGGTGAGCGATTTATTTAGCGGTGAGTTATGTTTGCACGCAAGCGAATAGGGCAACCCCCCCCCGGTCGTCCCCATCTGCCGCTCATCCTTCCAGATAACCAGCGCACCACCATTCCCTCCCCCCTCCCCCCTGCCTCAAACAAAGGTTAAGGAAAATCCCAACTTCTGTGAAAATAGAGGCAAAGGGGAAACTTGCCGGCGGCAGGAGCGAGTGGGGGGCGAAGCCCAGGGGCAGCCGCTGGGCCGGACCGGGCGGGCGATGGCAGCACCGAAAGTATTTCGGACCCGAGCGCGGAGACAAAAGAGGGTGTGGAGCAGCTGCACGGAGCGCGGCAGCCGCCGGCAGCGCCGGCCCGCTCCGCTCCGCCACCCGGAAAGTCCGTTCCTGGCTGGGGGGGAGGAAACCCCACCGCCCCCGGCCCCGCTCCCACCCTGCCCCTCGCCCCACAGGGCAAGGGCGCCTCGCCCCGTCCGCCCCCGGCAAGGAACGGCCACGGCCCGGCCCCTCCGCTCCCCGGGCGGGGTTACGGCTGCGGGCGGGTTGAAGTTTGGGTGGGGGCGAAGGGGAGACATCCCCTCCCCACCCCGTCCCGCCACACGCCCCCGTCGCTTACCTGTGGGGAGGTGCGAGGTGTCCGCCGCCCTCACGGCGCGGCGAGCTGCGGGGCTGCGCGGCGCCCGGAGGACATGGGGCTTCTCCGGCGAGGCGGCGGCTGGCTCAGGGAGTGACAGGGCGGCGGCTCCCCTCGCCCATCCTCGGCGAGAGGCGGGCAGGGGGAGGCATGGCGAGTAGGCAAGGGAGCGGGGCCGGGGCGGTCACTGCCGGCCGGAGGAGGAGGAGGACGCCCGCCGACCGGGGGCTGCGCGCCCCCCCCGCCGCCGCCGCCGCCGCACGGCCAGCCGGAGGCGGCATCCCCCTGCTCGCCCCGCGGCGACGGGCGGGTGCCATAGCAGCGGGCGCTGCAGAGGGGGAACGGCCGCCAGGCAGCCGCCGAGGGGTGCGTGGGCGGCTCAAAACTTTCCCGGCTCCTCAGCGAGGTGCCCCGGGCGCCGCTCGCCCCCGGCGCCGCCTCGGGCGGGATCCCCGGCCTTCACGGCCCGCCCGCTCCCCCTCAGCGCCGCCGGGGCTGGGCGGCCCCCGCCCGCCGCAAAGTTTCACTCCGAAACCTGTCGGCTGCGGCCCCGTCTCCATGGAAACGGACCCCCCATTTCCCGCCGCTCCCCACGGGACGCGGCCGGGAGGAGGCGGCGGCGGGCGGCAGCCGGGGCGGACGCGGGGTGGCACCCGGAGCCCGGCGGGGCTAAGGAAGGTCTAAGACGGGTCAGGCTCCCGCGATGGGGAGCCCCGCGGCGGGACGGGACGGCGGCCGGGGCTCCTTCCCTACCTCCCGGGGACGCTCCCCTTCTACCCCGGGGAGAGCGCGGCGAGCCGCCGAGAACCCCGTCCCCCTGCCAGAGCTAGTGGAGGCGCCGCTGTGCCGCCGTCCCCGCCGGAGCGGCGGATTTGTAGGGCGCCCGCGGCCGCCGGGGAGGCGGGGTTCCCCACCGGGGGGAGCGGGCGAGGGCGGGGAGGGCGGGCCGGCCGGGCCCGGGGCCGGTGGCGGTGCCTTTGTCGCGACGGGGGGACTCGCAGCCCGGGGGCGACCCTTCCCCGCGGGGCTGGGGGCGGCGGGTCCCCGGGATGCGGGGCGGGGCGCCCGCCCTCACTCCCTTCCGGACCGGAACCGTGGGAGCGGGCAGTGATTCACAGAAATGTGGAGTTATTTTACCTCGGAGGCAATTACATTTTTATGATTCAGCTCTTTTTTTTTTTTTTTTTTTTCCGCTTATTTTGGGTTGGGTTTGGTTTTGGTTGTTTTCCTTTGTGACCGACCGCCCGCTCACCCCTCGTGTCCAGCCGGGGACGGCAGAGCTGAGGTACCCGCTGCTCGCACCTTCCTGTCAGGCGAGGTGATCCAGCAGATGGGTTCAGGAGAGGGGGAGACTCCAGCCTGCATGGGAGCTCTCCGCATTTGTAAGTCGAACATATCTTTCAAGAGAAAAAAAAAAAAAAATCCCTGCACTTGTTTTGAGTTGGTAGCTGGTTTTCTCTCTTTCGAGAAATGATAGTGCTTGAACATTGCCATTGCCTTTTATGTGACTTACTATAATTCTACCTAATGCATCTCCCAAAAGAAGAGAAAAATGCTGAACTTGACTAAGGCACATCTAAATTTGTTTCAGGTAGTGCTCAAGACAGGTAGTGATTTAGGAGCTTATGTCCACCCTGCAATAGGACTTCAAATCCTAAGCGTGTATAGTTTCTTTCTTTGTGGTTGTACACTTCATAATGATTATACTCCTGCCTGATGGCTACAGTGGCTTACACATTAAATCATCTGTTATCACCTTATTCTATCAAGGAAACACACATGCCAGCAACTCTGGACTAGCAAAGAGAAGAGTAATGTTCCTCAGAAGTTTGAAACATTGCATTTCCAGCTGTTAAGCATCTTTTGACTCAAGGAGCCAAGAATCACTTTCAAGTGTCAGATTTCTGTCTGTTCATTCAGATATTACTATATCTGTAATTCGATTGGTGCATGACGTAACGTACATGTATTTGATGTCAGCTGGTGAGAGGACAGGTCTGCAGGCACCTTCAGAGACCTCAAATTCTGTAAGACCCAGCTGTGCATCACAGAGGGAATGAATAAAAAGGTTATATATGCCCACCAAATCCCTTTTAGATGCAATATCTCTACATGTAAAAAATCAGAGATTTTCTCTAGAATTTAAGTGTCACTGTAGAAGACATATAGAAACTTCACTCCCCTGTGCTGTCAGTAGACGATGAAATGGGAAGGCTGTGATATACACTCTCTGGAAAGGCTGAGACTTGTAAATCTACAAGGAAACTGATCTGTTCAGTTCTTGCTAGTGACCTCTGTTTTCCCTCCAACACTGGATCAGGTACAGTATCACTGTATCTTTCTTCTCTATTCATATTTTCATGCCATAAGATGCTTCTCGGATACCTTTTGTCCTTTTGGAAGTGCTGGCATTTAAAATAAATCCTCAGATGATTTATGCTCATAACCAGCCCCCCTGAAAAAGATCCTAGGCAGATGACAGTAAGAGCCAGCACAGTTTTGGGAACAGAGCAAACAGTTTGGGGGATTAATTGCAGTAGTGCTACTAGGTGAGACACATCTCTGGGATAGGCTTCCCCTTGCATTTGCTGAATGTGCTTAAAACTCACACTGCCACTGAACCACAGGGTTGTTTTTTTTACACATGAACCACAAGTTCTATGTAGGAAAATGTGACAATCATGAGGTGGGGAACTCTTTTGTGGGACATTGCTGTGGATTATAGTACAACAAGAGCTGCCCATCCTAGCAACAGACATTTGGGAGACATGTCTTGCAAGGAGATGACATTGAGCTTTGCATCTTAGCTGTGTTGCCTGGATTCTTCTAAAATTCTGCCAATGCATTCTTAAAGAGGGGTACTGGCTGTTCCTTTTCCTACTTCCAACAGTGTTATACTGATCTTCAGACCACTGATTTAAGGAATTTACTCTTGATTTACAGTAGACAAGAAAAAAGAGAATAAGGCCCTGAAGCTCTTTAAATCTCAGTCATCTGCACACCTCTGGAGAGTCGGACAATGTCAAGACCAATATTCCAGGCTTTAAAAGTCAACACTGATATTGCTAATGCCCAGTAAAACAAACATTTTAATGCATTAATTATGAAGGTGGTTACTTCTGGGATTATAGCAAGAATCAGAAATTAGCTTCATGAGTGAGATCCTCCCTTTTAATTTATTTAAAGGCATGGAATACTTGTATTTGAAAGTTGGGAGGTTAGCAGTATTATCCTAGTTTTCCTTCCAACCTACACCTTTCAGTTCATAGTATGAAAAGTCATTTATTTGCTGTAATTAGCAAGGCAGTGGGGGGATTAAACTGTAAGCGTATGTTCTGTAAATTTAATGCAATTAAAGAGAAGGCTGACGTTTTTTTAGTTCTCACCTTTGGACAAGAAATTCTCTAAGATCCAGATTCATTTCTATATTGACTTTGGCTAGAATTCGTCTAGAATTTGAGACACTTAACTCTCCTGTGCGACAGGGAGATGTGTGAAATATCCTGCATTTGGAACATGAATGAAATTGAAGGTTGAAAGGATCCCCACTAGAGGTGAAGAGCTGTAGTCAAGTCCGGACCATTACAGTGAGAATAAACCACGCTGTAAGTTTTTATTTTTGCTAAGACTTAATGCGACTAATACTGTGAATCAGTTATCTTACATGCTTATTTTCCACATTATATTAAACTAAAAGACATAAAGTAAATCTTCGTCCATCATTTGTTCATACTGATTTGTTCATAATAATTTTTTTTTTTTACAATGTAATCAGTGGGAATTTGGTCTCCATAAGCAGTGAATAAGGATATCAAGAGTTCCACGGTGATAAGAAATGATGTGTTAGTCAATAAATAAAAAACATGTAACTGCAAAATGTCTAGATCTCTGACTTAATGGCTGGTTTCTGCCCCTGAAAGTACAAACTCTAAGATCTTTACTTTGTACATGAGAAAGTGCTTAAGCAATCCATGGCCTAAATAGTGTCTAAATATTAAATCGCAAGCCTGTTACATGTAATCAGGAGGTACAAGTTAGTAACCAAAATTCCGTTATAAAAGATCTGAATCATCCCAATGTTTTCCAGCAGGAAATGGAGTTAGCAGTGTAGATGTTTCTATAATATACTTCTAGAGCACACAAAATGGTCTTGTATGCTTTACCGTATTTTCCCTTGAACTAAGACAGTGAAATCATTAGAGAGGAATGATGCCACAAAGGCTGTTTGAACTTGTGACTATCGCTGCTCCCACTGTCTGTCTCTTCAAACAAAAGTCACCTTTCCTCACCGTCAGAGGTCTAGAAGAGGTGTCTTTACTGCCTTATCCCACGCTATACTGATAGTTCAGCACCTAGCCACTTATGCCAGCATCCATTAGCCAACTGCCAAGATGTTTAACAAGTAATTAATTCCTTTTTCTATGGTGCCTTGCACACTAGTCCTACCAGGAGCTCATCATAAGTATCAGTAGAGCTACTTCATTGTTCTCCTTATAACGCCGGTGTGAAACTCGTTTCTAAATTGGCTAGAAAAATCTTGACAGTGGCTGGGCTGCTGCAATGCCAAAACCACCGACTCTCAGGCTGACCAGTTCAGTTCCCAGTACTCACCTGTCATACATCGTCTTAACTCGTCTGGAAGCTTTTCATGGCAGACAACATCTCTTTGGTTTGCATCTGTACACCACCACCGAGAGAAATCAGTGAGATCCTGTTCTGCAGAATTATGCTGCAAATATTTGGTAATAGCAATGTAAGGTGAGAAACACGGGGCCAAGAAAATGTCAGAACCGTATAAAAAGATTCTGGCATGTGTCACTATTTACGTTAACAATAGCTAAAAAGCATGGAGTGCTATGTAACTTGCCATTTACTGGCTTGAGCTTTACCTTGAACAGTTTCTGAAGCTAGTGAGAATGCAGATAGAAATGTCTGCTTCCAAATGGTTTGCGAGCTGTCAACAATAGTTAAAATGCTGCTTTACCTTAATCCTTTCATGCTTTCTTTTTTAAAAGAACTTTTTTAAAAAGAACAGACAACGTTTAACACAGCTCTCCAAGTATGATGAAAATCTATATATATTAAAAATAAACCTTTAAAAACCATGTGTCAGTAGTTTCTGTAAACAGAAAGTCAACTTTTTTCTTCAGCATTGAGAGTTTATAAGGCTTTTTGTATATAAAGAATATCGATTCTTTTGTTAACAATGGAAATATGAACTGTTTGAGTTTAGTAGGTTTTAATCTGTCTTGAACTGGTTTAAGAAATCAGGCTTTCTTAAATATCTTCCACTGCTGTAATAAATTTTACTGTGCTGTTATTTGAAGTGTTTGTCTGAACATAAGTGTTACGATATATTATGAATACCTAGATATGTTGGAACATATAATGTTGGTAACTAATAAAAAACATAGAAATCCTTACCTAGAAATAGAACCACTATTTATATGCACATGTAGGTGAAGAGACTCTAAACAATACATTGAATAAAGTAAAGAAAGTTGAATACCTGTGAACTGGAAGTCTTGTTTAATGCATAGGATATTGAAGAAAAAAAATCTTCCAGAAAGGTGTGAATTTTTCTTTTTAGTTTATTATGTAAGTCAGTGCCGTTTAAGAGCTTTGGCCTATGTCTGTGAGACTTTCTTGAGCTGGCATCTGTAAATAGCAGCTCTGCCTTGAAAGGTAGATGGAGAGTAATGTGTAACTAATATGTCCATTATAGAAGAAGCCCTCAATAAATAAAGTACTAGTGGAATATTTTTTTTAAATTAACAAATATATAGAAAATGTGATCTTTTCTCAGATTACTGAATTGTTTGCAGCAGACACTTTTTCTACTCTCTATGTAAGGTTTTCTGGTACTTCATGACTCAAAAAACACAGCTCTTCTGTTTGGGCTGTTTCAAGACAGGTAGGTGGGATGTTGGGACTGCAGGTAACAGATTTCCTTGTTTGTGTAAGGACTTGTCTCTGCATTTGAAATGCCAGCAGTAGTGCCAGGGAAATAAGATGGCTTACAGAACTAATTTTTCATCATATATTTCCAGGAAGATAATGAAAAGTAATGTACTGTGTGATTTCCCATCCTAGTTTCGTAACAAGTTTCCCATGCAAGTGCTGTTGAGAGCAGCACTGGTACTGTCTCCATATTCCGCTGGGGACTTATAGGAAATCAGGAGCAAGTAAAGCAGAACTATGTTTGAGAAAAAATATTGTTGCTTTTCTGAATGAAAATCTAAATAATGAAGAAAATATAATTTCTTCACAATTTTGAATGGTGTCACTGAAGTATTTTATATGTGATAGATGATAATTATCTGTGATCGTTTTAGCTGTGGTGATTCTGAGTTCAGACTTCATGCCATTACATGCTATCTCAAATTTTTCTCACTACCATTGTGGGAAAAAAAAACCAAACTATGAAGCACTAGGAAAAGTGAATAGATTACTCTTATTTGAATACTTACACCCCTATCAAAATGCATCATTAAGGGAAATATCAATTATTCCCTCTGTTGCCTACTTACATAGGAAAATAAAGCCATGTCTATGTAATAATTACAATTTTATTATGTAAAACATGTAATTAATTATCTACAAGTGCTACCAATATTATTGTTTCTACACAAAAAAGAAACTAGACCTGAACAATAGCTTGCTTCATTAGGAAAGCATGAGGGTGTTAAAAGCCTCCTGTGATGTGACCAAATATGCATGTTTTGCCAAAGCATGAATTTTACAGTGACAGGTGCCTCAAAGAAAGTGCACCTCTCCCATAGTTATTAGCATTTTATCCACCATAATCACGTGTCATTACTGCCTCTCCCTGGTGAAAGAGCTAGGTCTTAATGCTTAAATTATAGGAAATACTTTAGAAAAATATTGATGTTCCAGGAAAATTTGCTAAAACATCTTAAGCAGAGAAAACTGGCACAAAATCATCTTTATAGATTTGCATTATGCTTAAGGATTGTCAGGATGGGTTTTTAGGACTCCACTTAATAGTGGAGTGCTGGAACATATTCTAGAGGGAAAAAATGTGTTCGCATCAAGTCTGCTCTGATGTCACGAGCGCCTGCCTGTGTGATGTGATTATGCAAGTCCCCCAAATAACTGAATCCATCTGAGAATCTAGGCAGAAGTTAGTTTTTATTCAAATAGTTTAAAGTGCACAAAACCTTGAGCATCAGGTCTTCATGGAAATGTACTGTAAAATGTCAGTCATTGTTTCTGAGCTTTATGATGTGTGAGCTCTATTTTTGAGCTCTATTCTATATGAGAATAGATTGTGATTTGTTGTTCTGTTACTTCTTATGTCTGTTTCTGAAAGGCAAATGCTGAATTGTTCTGTAACAAAGACTACCAGATGAGGCAATTAAAGCAGACTAATTGATGACATCAGGAAATAAGCATTTACTATGAGAATAACTATGGAAATGGTATTTATGCCTAATCCAGCATTTTGGTTCCAAAACAACACAGATCTATGGTCTATGTTACCTGGTATTTCAGGAAGTTAACCTTGTATCAAAGATTAGTCCTTGTAGATTTTGTCTCAGCAGTCCTCTTGTCATCCAGTTCTAGCCACCATGCTCTCACTTTTTTTTTTTTTTTTTAATTCCAGTGAAGATTTAATAAACTACTGACAGTTTACTGCTTAAATCCTGAGGTAGATTTTTGGAGAGGAGGGATTGCTCTGGTTTTGGTTTTTGCATTTCACTGGTGGTAGAAGCTAGAGTATGGAGTCAGAGAGCAATGTTCTTTGATTAAAACTGAGGGAACGGGGTCAAACTAAGAGTAAACACAGTAGAATTAAGGGAATGATCCTTTTTCTGTTGCAATCAACAGCAATACTCCCTTTAAAATCAGTACCCCAAATATTTATCTTACTGAAGTGTGGTTTGACCTTCCTCAAGATGCAGAGTATTCTGCCACTAGAAAGTTAAAAAAATGTCAAGACATATTTAACTTCAAACATGAATACTGCAACTGCAAACCCCATATACTGCTGTTGGACAGGATTCTGTGTCCCGCTAAACTGACTCAATGATGATTATGAGGTCTTGGTGCTGTAAAAATAATAAAATTGGAGTCTTAATTCATATTGGAGTTGTACTAAAATATGTGTATTGGATAAAAATCATTATTTTGTAATTTTCAGAGTTCAGTTTAGCTCAGCAGTGATGTCTTCAGGTATTCTGCCTGTCCTCCTCAGGAGGTGCTCTGAACCAGTGGCAAAATTTCCTAAGCCCTGAAGAAGAGACTTAACTTTATGCCTTTTTCATTTGGATCTGCATGAGAGAGATTTCTGTACTAGCATGCCCCAACCACACATGTATGGTAATATGTTGCAATAACTTACTTTTTTCCCAGGTTCTTAGAAAATGTTTTGTTGTTTTTTTCTGATAGGGATCTTAGAATCATAGAATCATTTAGGTTGGAAAAGACTGTTAAGAACATCAAGTCCAACTGTTAACCTAGCACTGCCAAGTTCACCACTAAGCACCACAACTACACATCTTTTAAATACCGCCAGGGATGGTGATTCAACTGCTTCCCTGGGCAGCCTGTTCCAATGCTTGACAACCCTTTCAGTGAAGAATTTTTTCCTAATATCCAATGTAACCCGCCTCAATACAATTTGAGGCCATTTCCTCTTGTTCTATCGCTTGTTAGTTGGGAGAAGAGAGCGACCCCCACCTTGCACCTCCTTCCAGGAGGTAGTTGTAGAAAGCGATAAGGTCTCCCCTCAGCCTCCTTTTCTCCAGGCTAAACAACCCCAGCTCCCTCAGCTGCTCCCCATAAGACTTGTGCTCTAGACTCTTCACCAGCTTCGTTCCTCTTCTCTGGACACGCTCCAACACCTCAATGTCTTTCTTGTAGTGAGAGGCCCAGAACTGAACACAGTATTCAAGGTGGGGCCTCACCAGTGCCAAGTACAATGGGACGATCACTTCCCTAGTCCTGCGGGCCACACTGTTTCTGATACAAGCCAGGTTGCGACTCTGTCAACCAGTCTCCTAAGGCCACTCCAGAAGTCCAAGGTAGTAGTTCTGCTGACCCCCTTCCTTACTTCTCCAAGAATCTAAAACTCTCATTTTGTGATCGCTATGTCCAAGACAGCCTCCAACCTGGGTTGGGTTGCTCACCAGCTGTGTCAGGAAGTTATTTTCCACACAATCCAGGAATCTCCTAGACTATTTCCTCTCTGCTGTACTGTATTTGCAGCAGACCTCTGCTAAACTGAAGTCACCCACGAGAACAAGGATTAGAAATTGTGAGACTTATCCCAGAAGAATATTGCTGCTTACAGAATATTTCGTCTGTCTCTTCACCCCGGTTGGGTGGTCTATAACAGACTCTCTCCATGATACCTGCCTTATTGGCCTTCCCTCTGATTCTTACCCATAAACACTCAATCCTATTGTCACCATCATTAAGCTCTAGACAATCAAAACACTCCCTAATATACAGGGCTACCCCACCGCCTCTCCTTCCTTGCCTATCCCTTCTGCATAGTTTACAGCCATCCATTGCAGCACTCCATCTTGTACTTATAAATAGTGGATTTTTAATACAAACATACATACATACATCTTTAAAAAAAAAAAAAGATAATTACTGCTTGGAAAAAAATGCATTACATTTGGGTTTCCCGCCTTCCGCAGAAATTTTGCGATGCTTAGGGATTTAAGTTTTTCCATGAGAACCAAGTAAGACATACTGGGAGATACATTACTTTTAGAGGGCTGTATACTAAAGCAAATCAAACTGAAACGTATGTCCTAGCTAAAAAAACTAAATGGAAAGAAACCCTTGAAGTTTTTAGCCCATTTTAAAAGTACGTTCTACTGCCTATCTTTTTTGTAGTCATGAAAGAGAAGCCCGTAAACAATCTAAACCAGTAACCCAGAGCACAGCAGATTCTCAGCATAGGTTTTATGAGGAAATTGTCTCAGAAGGGACTGTGGAAGTGGCTACTATGCTAAAATGTACAGGGAAAAATTGAGGGATAGGGTAAACCTCTATACAAAGATACCATTGAAAGATTTTATATATGTTTTTAATGGTCCCAATTCTGCTGCAAGAATTGCAAATGCCTTTAGGGATGATCTAGATACAAACATGTAATCTGTTGCCTGTTTCCAGTGAATTATTGACATAAAATTCTTAAGAGGGCAATGCAGAAAAATAACAGTGGAGCTATTCATTAATGTTTAAAATTTCCATTATTAATAACTATATAACAATCATATAAATCTACCAGTCAGTGTATTTTATCACAGTATTGTCTCAAATCTCATTTATGAATGGGTTATAACTGAACAGTTATTTATGAATATTAGATTTGCTTAAATGGTAATTAGGATAGAAGCTTGATAAAGAGGAGTCTGTTATTCATTATTTCCATTGGTCTCCCAGGATTTATTATAACAAAATCCTAAATACAGGGGCATTATTTTCAGAGAAGTATTGATACCTTCACTGAAGTGCTAAAGATGGAAAGGGATCATGTCAAAACATATTAACCTGATGCTAGGAGAAAAATGCTTCATAAGAACTGTTATTTTAAAGATATTTTTAAGCAATTTTCCGAACGTATTTAAGTTAAAGGAGATACTCTGGAACAAAATGCTCTGCAGAATGAGGTTGACTACCTTAGCATATTTCTAATTGCTCCAGCACATCTGCCGACGAGCACACAGCAGGCTGGCTGGAGCCTCTGTTGATGAAGTTTGCCAAAATATCAATTCATTCTTTGTGTTGAAATGAAGCACAAGGAACTTTGTCAGTATCTGTTTGTTTATTTTACTGTCTCTTCTGAAAATGTCTTTTTTCTTCACAGCTTGACCAAGGCTGGATAACATCTTCCTCAGGAGAGCAGTTCTGTTACAGTTATTTATACGTAACCAGTCAGTCTATTATGTACCCATCTGCACTCAAATTCTCATTGACTTTAGTGTGAATTCAGTGCACCGGATGGCAGAGGGAGGTACTGCCTAGTAGTTACTTTCATTTTAGCTATCAATGAAAGCCATCATGTAAATGGCATTCCCTTTCTGGTATTTTTTCCATCCCAAGAAAACTGCTGATGTTGCGCTTGGTCTCCCAAGTTACATTCCAGCATGAATATTTACTTTTTTTTTTTAAATTTAAATTCCCTCTGTAGTTTCCAATTGTCACAGCCCTCCTGTCCTCACCAATAGCTGTCAAATAGTATGGCTACTCGCTGAAACATAAGAGCCTCTATTTTTCATTTAGTCGTCATGTGTATTTCAGCTCTACAGTTTATTTACCATGGGATCTGAACCATCTTACTGTTCCCATAGAGTTTCTGCCATCAAGGGAAGCTTAAATCCATATCTTTAGTAGGAAAAAAATGCTTCTGATTTGCAATAAATTTTACAGTCTATTCTGCCACTAACTTTGCTGGTCACCAGTTTAATTCAACTAAAATCCTCTTAGCTGTATGTGATGTGTTTAAAGAAACTTGACAACGCTGAGATCAGTGCCAGGCATGCTGAGCAGGCACGATTCATATTGTTTCCTAATTTGGTGTCTTTCCCTGTAAGGCTAGACTGTGATTCTCCAGGGTCATGGACTGTCATGGATGGAAGAACACGGCAGAGTATGATTTCATGAGTATGCTTTCATGTGCATTGTCACAGCTTCAGTCTCCCTACCTTAGGACATGCAGTCTCATGACAGAGAAAGGGTTCGAGCATCCTGTCTCACCCAGACAGGAAGGATATCACCATGTTTTTGACAAGGAACTACTAAGAAGATGGATTGTTGAGGCAGGAGACATTGGGGATTCCTGCTGTGGGACATCTAGACTTCAGGCTGTATCAGGAGGAGAGCAGGAGAGGGGGCTGGAGGAATCGGAGAAGACCACACCTCTGAAAGACAGCACAGGAGTGACTCCATGGCCTGAGGCTGAGCTGACCACAGGAGAGGCTGAGACTAAGCATGTAGGCTCCAACAAGCAGACCTTGTACCTGCAGTGTCCAGATACATTCACATGACTCCTGTGGAGCTGGTGTCCCATTTCTTTCCTTGATGAGCTTGGTTTCCAGCTGTGAGTGAGGCCTCATCCAAAGGCAGTGACCGGCTTTGGGGGGACACAGGGTGACACGGGGGGTTCCAGGGACAAACAGCCCCAAGGCTGACCTTGCTCTAGAGACAAGTCATGGCTGGCTAGCTGAGGGAGTGACTCCAAACCGAGTTGAGAAGTGGTCACACTACAGACAGCACCTCTGGGACACCAGCACCGATGACAAGGATGACCTTTTTGTTAGGGGTTTGTAGGACACCAGCAGCACAGAGGAGCTTGCTCCATGGCATGAGCTCATGGGTGTAATATAGTTACCAGTAGCAAGCACCAATTTTACCTGTGACAGGCAGCTTTGCCTGATGTATTCATGTGGGTTTTAGTAGAGTTGTTTACTACCAGTTCAGGGAGTAATCTCCCATATCGGAATTCCTCAGGACCACGTGGAGTAAATGAACTTTCATTATCAAAATGTAGGAGTTTGTTAGTCCAAACGTTAAGTTGCTCACACGTGCTATTAATTAGAACAGTTTGAGTTGAAAATGAGCATTCTAGCATAAAAGACAATGAAAAGACAATGCTCAAAAATGCAGGTACTAAACATAAAATTATTACAGTAGCAATGGCATCAGATGCAGCAGAACGGTGTTTGTCCTCAGTTGTTCAGAGCAGCCATTTGTTGCACAATAGGGAACAATGAGGGCTGTTAGAAGTTTGCAGGTACAGGAAATATCCCAGTTTTATGAAGTGCTCTGAAAGTGCATCAGAGTAAAAATTACAATGTAAATATAGGAACTCATTCATTTGAGGGCAATGAGCCTCCCATGGCATTCTCAGTGCAAATTTTAGATAAGAAATGGCTGCGTAGTGCAGAAAAGGGATTCACAAAAAGGGAGCACAAGTTCCACAGGAGAGTTGCTCAGCAGCCTCTATAGCACAGTGCCACAGACAAAAGGGGCTTGATGTGCCATGACCCTCAGCCTTATTGACTCTCCAGCATCTATGCAAAATACTGCCATCCTGATTTGAACCTGCTCTTGCAACCAGTGTTTCTGCTAAAAAATTTTAGAAAAAATAACAAAACTATTCTTTACAGATGTCTTTTTCAGGCTTATGATGTGCTGAGAGGGGATGTTAGAAATACTGGCAAACTACCTACCTTTAGTCCTGTAATGATGCATATGAACTCTACAGATCTGTGAATTCTAGAAATAGGAAAGCCTTTTGGTGAAAGACATTCTGGAAGATGTTTAAAACACTGCACTCCTTTAAATAGATCTGGTTTGTTCACCTGTGGAGAAACATGAAGTCTTATCTCCGTAAAATGAAAATAACTCAGCAAGAACCAGTCTCAGGGCAAATGTGCATGGAAAAGCCTTGTTGTGAAACAAGGTAGGGCATGAATTTAAACTTCATTTGCTGTTTTGCAGACAATCTCTACATAGATAAATTTATTTGGATTTAGGACCTCTATAGCATTCAGCTTAACCCTCTTCTAAAGGAAGGACATCCTGACTTCACTGTAGTGTGTCAATATGTAAAGCTACTGAAAATATGTATTGATTACAAGTGTCCCTTATCAGTGGTGCCCAGTGACAGGACCAGAGGGAATGGGCACAAACTGAAATACAGGAGGGTCCCACTGAACATCAAAACCGACTTTTTTACTGTAAGGGTCATGGAGCACCGGCACAGGTTGCCCAAGGAGGTTGTGGTGTCTCCATCCTCAGAGATACTCAAAAACCATTGTCTTGGGCAATCAGCTTTAGGTGACCCTGCTTGAGTAGGGGGGTTGGACCAGATGACCTCTGGAGATCACTTCCAACCCCAGCCGTTCTGTGATTCTATAGCTATGACTTTTAGTAAATTTTGGTTTACTCATTGCGGGAGGATTTATCAGATGGGGGAAGTGTAGAACTACATTTTGTTCACATTACAGAATAAGGCTAGTGCTTTCCTTAACTTGGATATTTGCTAACACTTTTCATCTGGAGGTAGCAGGCCAGATTTTATCCCTTGCAAAAGCTAGGGAAAAACATTGAAGGTTAATTGAACTTAATCATAGAATTGTTAGGGTTGGAAGGGACCTTAAAGATCATCTAGTTCCAACCCCCCTGCCATGGGCAGGGACATCCCCCACTAGATCAGGTTGCTCAGAGCCCCCTCCAGCCTGGCCTTAAAAACTTCCAGGGATGGGGCTTCCACCACCTCTCTGGGCAACCTGTTCCAGTGCCTCACCACCCTCATGGTGAAGAACTTCTTCCTAACGTCCAGTCTGAATCGTCCCATCTCTAGTTTTAATCCATTCCCTCTGGTCCTACCATTACCCGACATCCTAAAAAGTCCCTCACCAGCTTTCTTGTAGGCCCCCTTAAGATACTGGTAGGCCGCTATAAGGTCTCCTCGGAGCCTTCTTTTCTCCAGACTGAACAACCCCAACTCTCTCAGTCTGTCCTCACAGGAGAGGTGCTCCAGCCCTCTGATGATCTTCGTGGCCCTTCATCTTGTTTTGTTTTCCTACAGGCTAGCTTACACACATTTTTTATCAATTTAAGTTAATTGTGAATACTTAGAAGGGGTGCACCAAGTTCCCTAAGTGAACTTTATCAGTACATAATGTGTTTATAACACTGCAGCTGCAGCCACCTTACTGGTAGACCCATTTAACTTGCCATTGGTTTGTAAATTTAAATATCACATTAATCATAATAAAATATTAAATATCTTATCTTCTGTTATCTCTGCCCTTCTTGTTTTCTCAGATTCCTTCAAAACCTGTATACCACTTTCACTGTGTGGTAGCTGGGCTTATTGCAGATGTGCGTATGTAACAATGGTTATGAAATACTATCCAGCACTTTCCACACCACTGATGATGTTGCAGCAACTTCACCAAGAAAATTCTAACATTCCATTAAATTTACTTTACAAAGGTTTAAGTACATCACCCAATCCCCATGGCTTTGCATATAACCATCCAGAACCTAACACATGATCCGTTTTCAGTTTGTTCATATTTTAAAGTTCAGCAATTGTATGTAGAATTACTTGAAAAACCTTCAGCTTACAGCCAAGGAGAGAAGGCAAAGAAAGGAATAACTTACTTAATACCATTGTATATGGCTGTTGTGCAGTGTTAATCGGTGATGTGTATTTCAACCAATAGGAAGATACATGGGTAAAGGAGACAGGGAAGTTTATAGCAGAATGTGCTGGTTTTGACTGGGATAGAGTTAATTTTCTTCATAGCAGCTAGTACAGGGCTATGTTTTGGATTTGTGCTGAAAACAGTGTTGATAATACAGAGATGTTTTTGTTATTGCTAAGCAGTGCTTACACAGAGTCAACACCTTTCTGCTTCTCACACCACCCCACCAGCGAGGAGGCTGGGGGTGCACAAGGCATTGGGAGGGGACACGGCTGGGACAGCTGACCCCAGCTGAGCAAAGGGATATTTCATACCATATGGTGTCATGCTCAGCAATAAAAGCTGGGGGAAGAAGAAGGAAGGGGAAGATGTTCAGAGTTATGGCATTTGTCTTCCCAAGTAATCGTTACGTGTGATGGAGCCCTGATTTCCTGGGGTTGGCTGAACACCTGCCTGCCGATGGGAAGTAGTGAATGAATTCCTTGTTTTGCTTTGTTTTTATCTCAACCCATGAGTTTTCTCACTTCTACTCTTCTGATTCTCTCCTTCACCCCACGGAGAGGAGTAAGCGAGCGGCTGCGTGGTGCTTAATTGCTGGCTGGGGTTAAACCACGACACAGAAAAATAAGTTTATTGTTCCCAAACAGATGTTTACTGAAAGAAAAATATCTGCTTTTCTTCAAATAGGTGACATTTTGCAGAGCTGCAGATTCAGAGCTTGAAAGCAGGTGTGAATGTGTTTAATGTTTCTTAATCCAAACTGTTTATACAGTTTTAGAGCTGTACCTTTTGGCAAGCCTTTTGCAAGGCGGATGGCGTGCAATTTTTCTGCTTGCAACAGCTGATAGAGGAATTATGTTTCCTTGCTTCTCCCTTCTCCATGGCAGAAGATCTCAGTACGGTTCCTGTCTAGCAGCGCACTCTTGGTTCTGCTGCCTTGAAGCACACTTAGGTTTGGTTTCTAGTGTGATAGGAATGGGCTGAGCGAACCACCAGCCCTGTCCTGATCCCTATTACCCTTGCTGGAAAGGAAGCATCATTTCCAAGGCTAAAATGCCCACATCTCAGAATATCAACTTGTGAGATGCAGAAGGCAAGGTGGTGTCTAAGTCCTGATGGCTCAGAGGAGACTCAAAGAAGCTAGAGAAACTTCATGCCAGTGCAGTAGCAGTAGCAAGACTTTCATGTGTTTCAGTGAGAGTATCATCAAGGCTTGAAATTTTGACGGCTGATCCTCTGGTTCAGGAAAAAAGGTTGAAGATAGTATCAGTTCCTCCCAAGAAAACTGAATTGAACAAATGAATAAGATGTTTATATATCACACACTAACATGTACAGTTTATAAAAATAAATACACATATTTAGGTGTCATATTTTATCTTTGCTCTCCTGGTCTTCAGAAATTATGATTCTGGTTACTCGGCTGTGTTACACTTAATTTGAATTAAAGTTACTAGAGTTTCTCTGAATACAGTATTTTCTGTTATTCCTATCCCCTGAAATACATACAAGCCCTATAAAAATACAAAATCTGTTCCATTTCATTATAAGCAGCAACATCTACAACACATTACACGTAATTTCTGAGCCATTGCTCTTCTGCTTGCCAAAAGTCTAAAAGCATGCGTCAATCCTGATTGGACACAACTGTAATTTCATCAGGGGATGATGCTGAGACCCTCAACAGCAAGTATGCAGCTCAGGCAGTTTGTGAATGGGAGCCAATCCCTGTGATTAAATAACAGGACTAGAATTTAACTCAGGACTGCGTCGCTTTCTGTCATCCACCACTCATGTTCCTTTCCTAGAGGAAAGAAAGTTGCCAAAGGCACAAGAAACAACCCTGAACTAAACTGCAAAGTTACCTCAGAAAAAAGGGTAAGAAAAATATGCTCGATTTAGGAGAGGCATTTAAGATTTAAGAGCAGGGATTAGTCCTAAAGTTTGGAATATAAAGTAACCAATCTCGCAGCCATTAATGAGGGGAAATTAGACAGACAAAGAAAAGGTTGCCTGACTAAGTACTGCTCGGCTGGGTTCCCCATGAGTTAGCAGCAGCGGCGCTGCAAACACGCATTAAGCAGAACTGGCTGAGGTCAGCACTGCAGAAGAGAGATTACAGGATAATTAGGTTGATTTGTACCAGGAAAGAGCTTGCTTACAGAACATTTTAGTAAATCATCATTATCCATTCTGAATTTATGATTGTCAGTTGTAAGGTGTGCATGAAGGCAAAAAGGTCCAATCAATTCATCTGAATCTTTGAAGTTGAGAAGACTGAATTATTTCAGTCCATTTACCAATGTATTTTCATATCCATTTTCCCTGCTGAGAAGGTTTTAACCTAGTTTTTCCTCTAAAGAGAAGAAAAAAAGCTGTCAATTACAGTAAAACCATGAAATCAGAGAGGATCTTGCAACCAGATAAGATCCATATTCAGCCTCATACCCAACCGGCTGACTTCAGCTACAAGTTCACACCATCAGCATAGCTTGGAAAATGGCCAGCCATGGAGGTAAGCTTCCTTCTCTGATCACTTTGCTCTTCCATTTGGCACCAAGCTTTTTGCCCTATACCCGGTTCTGGAGAGCACAGGCAGTGATTGTACCTCCTGAGGTGCAACTGTGACTAAATTTTTCCCTTGGTTAGGGCCAACTCAGAGAATTCATAATGCCTTTTAACAGCTGAATATTGCCTTTTTTTCCTTTTTCCTTTTTTTTTCTTTTTTCCTTTTTTTTTTCTTTTTTCTTTACCATTTTGAAGCTGCAACTCAGATTTTATCTGCTATAGACTTGATTAAAAACTATGGTGGAACCCTTTTTTAGGAATTCCATTTTTTCTGTTTTGTTCTGTATCTTTATCACACCGTAATACATCTATGTCATTTATCTCAGATACAGAGCATAGCCTTAAATTAATACATGTTCTGAAAGAATGACATATAATAATTATTTTATTTTATTAATATTAGCTTTCTAAGAGGCTATTTTTTCTATCTGTTTTCATATCCAGCTTGGTTAAAAAGTACCTAAAACATACATGGAATATGAGGTATCTTTTTCAGAATATTACTAACTATGCTGCCACCTAGTGAATCTGTACTGTCTCTGATAATACTTTTGTTCATAAAGGGATTTAACTCCTTTTTTTGAGGTCAGAAAAAGCTTTGGTTTAAGAACTGTTTCAATAAAATAAGAGGCTAGAAATAGATAAAATGCATTACAATTTTCTTTAAAATTTGGTTTAAAAAATAGCCAGATACAACTACTGTAAAATGCTAGTGCTTTGAGCTTTGGCACTGTTATTAATCATTAAATACCCTTTTCTTGTATGATCACCGTACAGAATTAAAAAAAAAATCATAATCCTAAAGCCTAAGGCCCCTGTACATGTAAGCGTCTGTTTTCAATCTTGGTATTCTCTCTAATAGTTAAAATGTCACCCTTTTACTGACTGTCCTGGGTTTGTCCCTACACAACTAAATCAATGCACTTGCCATTTACTTTAATTGAACTGGGTTCTTCTGTAGCTGCAAGACGTAATCCGTATGTTTGCCAAACTGTTTTTAATAGAAATCATCTGCCCAACAAGCATATCAGTCCCTGTTTGCAAACACTTTTTTAAGGAAGAAAGGCTGCTTGGATTTCATCTAAGAAAATCACACATTCAGCAGGCTTGAATTTATTTTTATTTTTTTCCGTCTGCTGTGCATCTTATTGCAGGAAAATGCTAAGTAAAATGATTATTACCAGAAAACAACAGCAGCTGATCCACAGTGAAATCAGTAATTAGCATTCCATAAGGAAATTCATGGCATAACCCCTTGTCATCTAACATTTAGAGTCTTTCCAATATAAGTGAATAATTACATAGCGCCTGTGCAATCTTAATGCCCTATTCAAATCCTAGAAATATGTCCTGAAACTCCACATCCCATACACTTATTCTCCCTATATCATAACAAAATAAGCCTAGAAAAATAAAGACCATGGGTTGATCATAGGACCGTATAACATACATTTGTCTCAGGACCAATTTTCTTGTTTCCAGCCTGCAGTTAGGGTTGCCTCTTGTTTGCTCTTTGTTTCCATAAAATTGTGTTCCACTTTTGCCAAGGGGAGTCTGCTCTGGCTGCTGAAGCTGGGGATAGTGTGTCCTGGAAGAGTCTCACACCAGGCTGTTCCACAGTTTGGTAGTCCCACCACCCTTGAAGATGGTCTCAATCCAAGTCATCTGTTTTCTAGATGAGTCATTGCATGCTGTCTATCTGTGCTTTTCATTTAATAAAGGACAATCAGAATGAACAAGAAATAGGCTGAGCAGGTCTAAAATGCTGGAACGTTACTCCAAATTTGGATGTCATCAATCCATCTCATGATCCTAGTAGAGTTCAGGTGTGCCAAGTTTCATCAAAGCATACATCAGCATAGATACATCTGTGGCTCACAACAAAAACATTTTGTATTGGAGATACACATAGAATCTCTAAATTTTGTACGGCTGATTTTAAGCACGTCTACAGTAAGTTAGCACTCAGGAACAGGGGAGTGTAATCCAGCCTGAGATTTAACAGTCCAAAGCCTGCATAAGATGGGAGTTTATGTGAAATTTAGATTGAGAGAAGTTGATCCAATACTTTTCAACCCCTGTGTTTAATTTCCTAAATAAATTATCACCGTACTAATCTAAGTGCTTCTATATAACCAGAGATTTTTGTTTAGTCTTAGGGCTGTGTTATGCACAGGTAGCCCTACTGAACCCAACTCTGAGTGCTTAAAACTTTCCATTACGGACAGACTTTTAGGGAAGCAGACTATTTTGGGTGCTGAAGCTTCTGGAATATTTGGCTGGCAGGAGTTAGACTAAATGGTCAGCCTTGCTTTGGGTTGATCATGGAAGTCATGCAGCTCAGCGTTAAATGTCACCAGCTGCAAACGCACATGTTCAGGGTTGCCAAATCCAGTAGCCCAACAGTAGCAAGACTGCTGCAGCTCCATGTCCCTAGGGCTGACCTGTAGTACGTGTCCCCAGTAGGCACAGGCGTATACCTGTCCCCAGTAAGTGCACACACACACATATACAACATGTATATACATAAATACACTGCCAGCCACACAGATCAACACAGAAAACCTAGCACTCGCACAAGTACCAACAGCCTCATCCCATTCCCCTCTCTGGCTGATCCAGATGTTAGTCTGTTAGTGGGAAATATACACATACATTATACATGCAGCATGGATACCTCTGGTAGCTGGGCTCAGGTGCAGCCCACCCAGTTTGGATCCTCAGTCTCCCTAGCTGCTGGCACCTGGGCATGGGAGCCCCTTACACACACCAACACACGCACACCCACGCCCACACCCACACACCCATCTCTGGCTCCCAAGCCACTTGCCCTGCTGGCACAAAGACACGTGGCCCTGTGACCCATGGTCCCACTCCAGCTGCTGGCACTTAGACTCCCATATGCACACAAACACACAGATGAAAATAATTAGAAATGGAGCTGAATGAGAAGCCAGTTCAGGCTGCGCTGATGAGGCGCAGGGCATGGTCGGCCAATGCACTTCTATCTCACTGAGCCTGAAGAGCGTTTGATTTTCCGGATCAGATGTAAAATGGAGATCTTCAGCACTTACTGTCTTTAAAGTACTTTGTAGTTCGTTCTTTGTAAAGTCGTTACTAGTCATTGTATCCTAGAATTTATCCTAGCAAAAGTATCAACTGTTAGAGTTATTTTTCATCTTATCTCTGTTAAAAGTATCTGTGGTATTAAGAAATATTGAAGAAAGGTTCTTGTGAACAAAGGCTGCTCTTTTCTATTCAAAGTAGCTAAAAACAGGAATAGGAGAATGAGCAATTCTTAGGTAGTTTGTCAAACATTTGGGAACTTTCAGTACATAATGTAAGCTTTTCTAGACCTATTTCCAATAGGCAATTACCTGCTTTTATTTCTGGTAAATCAGTAGCAGAATGAGGTATGTATCCTAAATGTAGGATTATATGACATCCTGTGAACCAAAGACATGGTTTATAATATTCCCATACAGTATGACATTTATTTCCCACTTTCAAGAAACTTTAGAACTACTTTTGTACTTCAGAGAGCTATTAATTAGCAGCAATAGCCACGCAGAAAGCCTAAGCTATGCCATATTCACTGTTACCTCAGCTGACTACGAGCTACTTCAGAATGTATCCACAGTAATGGTATTTTATGAACAGTAATGTCTTACACAGATATTTTCCATGAGATGCAGTTCTGCAGGTGCATAACTCCTAAGGATAGTGCACGCTTGACCACGCTATCACTGTTTCCTTGACACGTATATATAGTGATATATATAATGATCTTGCTCTAACAGTATCAAGCCACATTGCTGCATAAAGCTGGTGTCTTTTTTAATCTTCCAAAAATATGATCAAAACATATCTTAAAAATGAGGGCGCCTCCAGAATCAACAACAACATTTGGGCAACATTTTGCAGCCCAACACTGCAACTATAAAGTCCTGGAGGAAGATGAGTCTTGTCTGGGCGAGATGTTTGGACTGGCGAGGGTGAAGTTTCAGTGAGGACTGAATGGAGATTCTAGTACAGAACAGTGATATTCTTGTCACCCTAAGGTGGCAGTCATATAATGACCTAACGATGTAATTTAGGTGATATTTCTGCAGATTCCTCTAAAGGAATGAAAAGGGAGAACGGTCAATCATGAGATCACAGAACCAGTCAGACCCCACAGAATCCTTTCTACACTGAAAATGCCCAGAGCAGGCTGATGGGCAGGTAAACCGGGTCAGAAAGAAGGCTACTCCTGCTCTGGTGAAAGCATGTCATCTGAATCCAAGCCACATTAATACTTCTAAATAGTCCTGCCAGGGTCCCTAAAAGTAACTTTTGCCAGGGTTGCCTGGTAATGTAGGTCCAATGCCACTGTTCCATGAGAAAGAAGAGGGAGAAGGTCTTTGGGCCATACAGCTCTAGGAGATGTCATTGCAAGTTTTGTCCTGATTACACTTGAGAGATGGAAAGACATGGCAGAAATCAGCCTTGATATGGCAGCTCAGATGTGCCATTATCTAAGTGAAATTTTTGGGTAGGAGGATCTGCGGTTAGCAAAACTTACATGAGTAAGAGATGTTTAGCACCACATCAGATGGAGCCACATCAGATGGAGCCACATAAGGCAGGGGAGCAGATTCAGAGGAAAAAAAGGGGGAGCACTACTTGTTTTCCAGAGGGTTCTCAGAGTATTCATACTTCCCAGAAGTCACATTTCTTCTTTCCCTAACTGTGAACTTTTCTGTCCAGTCTCATTGGACATTGCATGCTGCCAGTGACATGGTCATGATGCCCCTCTGCTCTCCCCTCCCTCAGCCTTAAGAATCCTCAGCCACTTCTCTGCTAATCCAATCTTTTAGTAGTTTGTGAAATATTCCTCTTTTTACACTCTGCTCCTATCATTTGCCAGGTGCTGGATGCCTGATAAGGGTCATGTTCCCATCACAAAGGATGGGCAGGGAGGTGGGAGGGAGAAACATTCATCAGGCACATTTTTATACCTCTGCAGGCAGTCCTTATGTCAGAAGAGATGTCACGGATGAAGAATCATATCAAATGCCTATTTCAAAAGGGAGCACAGCGAGGTACGCGCTGACATCATTCACCAGCATGGCCCCACCTGACATTCTTCAGGTTTGAAAGGCCAGAGCTACCTGTTCTGAAATGAAAACATAGTGACTCTCCTTCTGATGCTGGAGCTGCAACAGAGCACTTCTATGCACCGAAGTTGCATTTCGTACCCCCTGCAGACATGCACAAAGTTTGCAGTGACGTGAATGGAGTTACAACAACTTTTGAAATTCCTAGAGGGCTCGGTGACCTGGGCCTGTCACCTTACCGATGCCTTATTATTTGTGCACACTTAGGCATTCAATAAGCAAACCGCCAGAATTGCTGAGTGTTTTGCGGGACACCCCCACCGCCCACATACACACAAAGCCCTCCAGTTGTCCTGCTGAAACGCCAGGCTTTTGTGTGACAAAACCTGAAAGGCCCCTCACCATACTATTCCACAGAGCTTTGCAATGTACTCGATAAATCTCTATGCAGTCTTAAAAGAGCATTGACCAAGTTTTGAGATAAATACAATAATTATCATAACTCAAAGTCTGCACTATACGTGGGGCAGGCAGGAAGAAGAGGTCACTGTTGTGAGTACAGAACAACTGCACACCCAGCTCCCCATAAGCAAGAATAAGTGTAGAACAAGAAAGAAATTATTTCTGTTTGGTGACCTGGTTAGGTACAGAAAATCTTCAAATGCACAGGCAAGAATGATCCCTCCCTGACATAAGCAATATTCTATTTATGAGTAAAAAAGACTCAATGTTTGTCATAGAAAGTTACACAAAATATTTATAATGAAAACCAAATCCAATCAGATTCCCATCCCAAAAAGAAGGAGTCCCATCCAGAAACCTGGCAGACCAAGGAGTCCTATCTGTAATCTTCTCAGAGAGCTTTGCATAACAAGGAGGCTCTGGGTTTTAAGTGACTGTTATCAGACTCCATGTTGATCCTGGCATCATCTCCGTACTGCAGTATCTCAGTACCCTTTTGCAAACCACGGACAGGCAGAAGAGTCTGGCAAATAAAGCCTAGTCCGGCCCCACATAATAATAAACAAAGAGCAACTAATGCTGGAGGGCCACTTTTTTTCTTTTGATTTTTAGGAGCCTGTGTTGTATGTTTTCCTGTGGTCCCACATTGCAGGGTAGACACAACTTTGCTGAGCAAACTCTGTAGTGACAGCTTTGTAAAGACCATTGCTATGAAGCTTGTTGAAAAGAACAAATTGTCACCTCTTCCCAAAGGACAAGGAGACCAGTGGTGTATTGCTATATATAAGAAACATTTTGAGGGTGATGTACCCTCAAATTTGGAGTGATTTCAACTGCAGAGAAAGCTCTCCAGCAGGAGGTGGTATCTTCTAGTCAGCCCCAGGACGGTTGAGGCCACATGGATAAACTAGCCAGCCAGTCATGTGAGGATGCCAGGTTGCCAAAACAGCAGGCCCTGCAAATGAACCTAAGTGCACATGAACTTAATGTGCTGTGAAGTTTGTATTCCTTCAGACAAAGGTCACAAAGGTCTGTACATCCTTACCAGACGCTCAGAAATGGGTCATATGAGCAGTGAGCAGAACCAGTGCTCAGTGAAAGCAAGGAGACTGTTCCACATCTGGTTAAATTTATCTAATCCCAGACTACTGTGGTCCTCCCTTCCCTGCATCAGTGCTACCTGCAGGTGCAATGGGAAGAAAAACATCCACGCAATGATCAGTTTAGGCTACCATAGATCCCATAGCTTGAACAGTCTCATGTGAATGTGTCCTGCAAAGAAAGTTGGGGGTTCCATTTATTGAATTTTTTTCTCCATCATGTATTAATTTAGCCAGTTTTATTTCGTGAAAGTTGCTTGCAGCTATTACCCAATAATGGTAAATTGTACTTAAGACAGGATTATGATCACTGCTGTTAGTCCTCATAAATTGGTCAAGTTCAAGTTGGAAGAGGTGTCCTTAAACATCATCACCACATTTTAAAAAACATTTAAAGTTAACAGTGCCACAGAATTAAAGGGTTCAAATTATCATGAAGATTTTTAAGGGCGTCCTGATTAGAAAACTTAAAAGCACTGGATTCAGTAGTAGCTTGGGGTTTGTTTTTAAACAAAAAGATTTTCTTCTTGGTATGCATTGCAATTTTCACTGCTCCTCCTGTCATATCCGATTGTAAAGTTAATCATACTCTATGAGATCAAAAGTCTATAGCACTAACTTCTGCTCTGCCCAGAAGAATTTAACTTCATGGATTAAAGCAGATTTAAACCATGAAAACTGATTTTGAAAGAAAAAATAATCAAAGCCTTAGATTCTAATGATCTTTCCTCATTTATTTTGCTAAAGAAAAGATGTCATAGCTGATATGTTAAATAGCAGAAATTGCTTCCAAGATGTGAGACTAGAGGATATCTTTCACTGGTTAATATTTTGTAACCATTTTTGAGGGTTTGAACAGGAGTTTGGTAATAAATGCAGAGAGCAAAACCTGATAATAAAGCTTAGAAGAATGATAAATTGTCTATGAAACCAAATGGTAAATTTAGAAACCTCTTTGTAATAAAATGTCTGTAAAAGTGGCATAGCTACAGCTGTCACCAGCAAAATAAAGTGGTTTACAAAGACAAAGAAGGTAGGTGCTTTTGGTTCAAGCAGGTATCCTTCTAATATCTAACCCCCATACTGGCTGGGTTTGGCTTGAAACAGGATGCTATAACGCAAGCTGAAACATCAAGGTTTAAAACAACTTATCGTCTGACTATTTTTGCTTTAAATTTAAAGTCCTTCATACGCCTGTGTTGAAAGGACTAGCACCAACATTAAGTACACTACCAGCAGGAAAAAGAAGGCAAAAAGAAAAACAAAAAAAAGCAGAGATTTGTAGGCAATTTATAACTTTGCCAATGCAGGCATTTTGTTATTGAGATGGAAAAGACACATTTTAAATACCAAGAGTACCATCCTGCCAAATTTCAGATCATATTCTTTTAATGCCTACTTTTTTGCAAGCACTGAAACAAGGTCCCCTGGGAAGTGATTGTGGCCCTGAGCTTTTCGTGTCCAACAGGTGTTTGGTCAACACTGTTAGATACATGGTTTAACTTTTAGGTTGCCCTGTGTGGAGTCAAGAGTTGGATTTGATGATCCTTGTGGGTCCATTCTACCTCAGGACATTCTGTGATTCTATGATTCAAGTTTATTTTCTGAAGTAGTCATCAGGGTTTTACAAAGTTGTTTGGTTTTTTTTTTTGTTTTGTTTTTATTTTTTTTACTTGAAATAAATTTAATCCCTCATCTGATTTTAGCATAAGGAATATTTGGGGGTAGGCATTATATGTGTTCATTTTTTTTCCAGCTGTAGAATTATGGGAAAAGGTTTGTGAAATGTTAATTAAATATGCTATCCTTGGGCTGAAAGTGAATCGCAATTTCTGATAAACTAGTAACTCAAAGCTGTAAAAACCCAGGTGTATTAGGAAGTCTAAACTAGTAACAAATTGTTTTGACAGCAGTTGATGTCTTAGTATGCATATAAATAAATAAATGAATAATAGCAGCCCACTGAGATTATAGCAAAAACACTTAATGCATAATTTTGCATGGAATTAGGAAAATGTTAGTCATAGAAAGAATAACTGGCAAGTGTCCTGCCTCAAAGCTTTAGAGCAACTTGACAGATGGCTTTGTTAACATTTCCTTTTGCCAGTCTACTGCACCAGTTCCCATGACCCCCTTGTATGTCAAGAATAAATGTAACTAAAACTATTGCTTCACATACAGCTTTAACTATAGCTACTGATACAGCTTTGGAACTAATCTCCATTCTTTCAAGCGACAGCTTATATTCCTTTTATTGGAGGAGCATAATTTAAAAGAAAGTAAATGTTTAAAGCACCCATATTTTAAAAGTTAGATCTTCTCTCTCTCTCTACTTAGCCAGTACTCTAATTTTCAGGGCACCAGATACAGTTTATGCCACTGAAAGATTAACTTTGCTCTGATGCAGATTATTTCAGTGTGGGTTGACCTTTTCAAACAAAAGTAAGGGAGAAGATCTATCCCCACAGAAATGCTGTTATCAACTGCCATGATTTCACATAGAGGTGAACCACTTCATCACCACTTCAGGGTGTTACACATTTAACCCCTAGACAAATTATTGTGTCATAAAATCTCTAGTTCTGAGAGAGACTTCGAGGTTCCCTATACAGTGAACATACCATGTTGGTTATCAAATGAGGGGATCTGCATAGACTTCTGTCAGCAAATTAAAACCAGCAGCTTTATACTGCTCCTGGCCAAACTGGGCTAGCTTGACCAGAACGTCCCTTCAAGCAGTTCGTCTGTTCCTGGACTTGGGAACTGCCCCAGTCTGTCTTGTGGCAGAGTCTTCCTTTCTCTTCCTCCAGATCAATGGCATCTAAACGTACTTCTCTAGAGGTGTCTTGAGGTCCTAGGTAAGTGCTTGCAACGCAGAAACCATCAATTTTGCATAGCAACTACCAGCAGCAGATCCACAGACAAGATGCCTTGACACCAAGGTTGCATGCACAACAAGACTGATGCCATTTTATTCCTCATCAACTACAATGTGCAATCTCTACCGGCTCAGGCCAAGCAGCAGAAACCAGCCTGGTCCTTTCTGAGCACACTGAGCCTGCAGTCAGGCTGGGAGAGCCCATAGTCCAAGAACAGTGAGGACCCAAACCGTAGCGATGGGAATACAAGCTGTCCCACACGGTGCACAAGGCATGGTCATAGGGACAGTCCCAGGGACTTAACACAGCAATACAGACATAGTCTTATCTGTGCCATGGAGACTACATGGTTTTACTTCAGTGTTACCACACTAGAGTCTAAAGTCTCAGCTATAATCAAAAATAGCCCACAATAGTAGTATTTTATTAAGTAAGAACTGTAGGCTCCACACGGTACAGGGGCTAGCATGGTGCTTCCAGTCCTTTTCTTCCTTCTCTAATACAGCTCTGTCTGAAACCAGCATAGCAGAGCACGGCTTCATCGCCTGCTTCAACAAGAGCTGAATGGGAAACATTTTTGCTAATTGATGGTGGCAGTAACATGGGACATTTCACCAGAGCAATTACACATTGTATTTTTAAAAATATTTATAAAATAAGGGCTGGTTTTCTGCCAGGAGCGCATCCAGCAGGCAGGTACAAGAAGGCAGTTTATTTTCTTTCTTGGAAGGCCATGGAACCCAGCAGTTTATTGTTGCTTTTGCTTTTAAAAGACATAAGGGTGCCCTTCAACAATACAGTATCAGAAAATAGGATGAAAATAGCAAGCAAGAATTCACTGTCAATAAAAAGTGCAACAAAACCCCTGGTTTTTTACGACCTGTTTATGTTGAATAAAGCTGTTAGCTCCAACAGTCTTCTATGATACTTTTTATTATACCAAAATTCTATAAAATTTGATCACTGTTTGGTCAAAACCAACAATACCTGTAAGACACAAACGAGCACGTTAACACTCTTGGCTATAAAGCAACTTTTAAAAACAGTTTTGTTCTGTATTGCTCTTGTAGTTTTTGAACATTTGGAGTTGTTCCTTTCATTCCTGTTTTTCCCAGCCATGAGCATTTCACTCGTGCTATTTCAGCCCATGTACTAGGGTCAAATTTCATGTTCTCACTCATCCAAAACTTCCTTTGACTTCAATTCTTTTATTTTATCTTTCCAAATAGGGAACCATGACCCATTATTTCTCAGAACTCCTACTGTAAATGAGTTTTTCTAACAATATTACTTACACACACAGAAACAGAGGCAGCTAGAGGGACTTTCAGGAGTCTCTTTCCTGAAATTTGCTGTCCGTACAGCAAAGACGGTTGAGGTGGTTGTGAAACAGTTCTTAAACTAACCCAGTTTATAGCTCAATATTTTAAAGTAATGCAGAATTAGCTGTGGCTTGCTTTCATAATTCACTGCCCTAGCAGGGCCATGCATTTTAGAAATACTGATGAAAAGCTGTTAATCTCTTTGGAGCAGTTTGGTGTAGTTCTTTAATGTCAAGAGATCCTAAGAGTCAAAACTGGGAATGTAGCTAATTATTTCCTCTCCGTAAAACTGGATTGGCAGACAGCTTTGCAAAACATAATTGATAATATACCTTGTATCTTTACAAGCACTTATAAAAATCATAGAATAAGTGTGATAGATGTATTGCTGTGCGGTAGCATCTGAAACTTCATTTAGCAGTCACTGTGCTACCCTTTGATTGCCTTAATTACATTTTTAATGATGTAAGTAATAACTGTCAGCATTGATTATTTTTAGCCCTTTAAGATATAGCTGAGTTTTACATACTTCATAAACTTTAAGGCTGTAAAGATACATTCAACCATCTAATCTTAACATCTGTACATCACTGGCAATTAAGAACACGGACAACCCTTAGTTGACACAGGACAAGGCAACGTAAAGGGCAAAGCAATCCTGAGGTTGTCAGCTTTTTCAAAGAAAAAAAAAGAGGACAGAAATAATTGTCAGGACCCGTTTCAAGGCTGCTTATGCAGCTGTGTTTCCCCACCACCTCCCCACTCTGCACCAGGCAGCAGGACAAAAACATTGCTGAGCTCTCCCAAGGTTCACCCAGGACCACAGAGTGGGGGAGAACCATGGTGTCCATGGGTCATACTGAATGAAGAGCAACCCATCTCCACATTCTGCAGAGATGCTTACACCCTTTTTACAGCCACGCAGAACCTGTCCTGTGCTATGCCATGCTCTAGACACAGCCCTGCACGGTGCTGGACTGGCATGAGCTGTGACAGGACATCTGAGCTCCAGCACTACAGCACCCCATGCCTCACGCTGTGGCAAGAGGAGGACTCCAGATTTTGAGGATGTTATTAAAGATCCTAATCTCCCAACTGTACTTAGGCAAGAAGATATGAAAAAAGAAACATCTGTCTGCACTTATAAGGAATACCAGATTTGCAAGTGTAATGTGAGAAATTCCAAATACCAGCAGTCTTAAATAATTCAAGTTGCCTAGTAATGTTGGTTTTCCCCTCCTCCCCTCACTTATGGCTAAAGATTATCTCATCCACACCAAAATGGTAATGGAACCTATGTGCCCACCTTTAGTATATTAGTAAGGAGTCCAACAACTTAGGTCAAATTAACAAAGAGGATTTGAGCCCTGACTTTATATTAAAGTGGACATGAATGCATTCTCTTCCATTGGCTGTTTGAGACTGGGGAGTAATGAGCTGGTAGGCAGCAGTAAGACACGGCCAATGCACTGACTTGACTGCCCCGGCCATTTCTGCTGCAAACATGCAAATGGAGCCCCATAGACTCACATCAAGCCTAAAGACTGAATCTGTTCTGCACTGAACTTGGATCTGATGAACACTCAGTTTTCAGAAGACTGAGCCTGAGCAAACAGAAGCAGCGATACCACCCTCAGGAAAATGGAGAAAGCACAGTACCGGCCATTGCCCAGGACTCTGGGAGCAATAAGACGTGGATGAAGTGAAATATCTGGAGGATCCCAGAGGCAAGTCAGCCCCTAACCTGCAGGAACTCCTACTTTCCCTCATTCACCCCTTACCAGACATTCCTGCCAGTATGATTTGTAAGAACTGCTGCAAATATGGAGACCAATGTGACTCTACAGATGATAAAGACTCACTCACTTGGCATCTAAATCATAGAATCATAGAATCATTTGGGTTGGAAGGAAGGGATCTTTAAAGGTCCTCTAGTCCAACCCCCCCTGCAATGAGCAGGTACACCTTCAACTAGATCAGGTTGCTCAGAGCCCCATCCAACCTGACCTTGAATGTTTCCAGGGATGGGGCATCTACCACCTCTCTGGGCAACCTGGTCCAGTGTTTCACCACCCTCATTGTAAAAAATTTCTTCCTTATGCCTAGTCTAAATCTTCCCTCTTTTAGTTTAGAACCATTATCCCTTAACCCATCACAACAGGGCCTGCTAAAAAGTTTGTCCCCATCTTTCTCATAAACCCCCTTTCAGTACTGAAAGCCTGCAATAAGGTCTCCCTGGAGCCCTCTCTTCTGCAGGCTCAATAATCCCAACTGTCTCAGCCTCTCCTCATAGGAGAGGTGTTCCAGTCCTCTGATCATTTTTGTGGCCCTCCTCTGGACCCACTCCAAGAGGTCCAGGGTTTTGGTCGGAGTCATAGTGAGAAACAGCTGTGGAGATTTAAGGTATCGTGCCTACTGTGCCAGTGATTACCTACTGCATAGCTAAACTGGCATGCAGGAGTACCCAAACAGCTTGCTTTTAACAGCTTTCCAGCCAAGAAACAATAAGCAGCTGGAGGTAACGCTTCACATCAGGGCAGCTCTTTCCAAAACGACTGTTTGTCTACATCCTTATTTAAATCAGGCACTAGTTCAATAGATATTTTAAGCCAACACTGCTACCAAAATAAAGAAGTCTTCCCCCATAAACCCCTGGTAGCTCATTGCCATCTTTGTGCCACCACCTCCCTTTCATCAGCACAAATACGTGTACATGACTGTGTATACGACTGTACGATGAACCTGACGGGGGACCAGATGTGACAGAAAATGCACCACCTTCTCAGTTTTCAGTGGTGTTGGACCCCCAGTCTGGCTCATGGGGCCACAGAGCATTTGTGTCGGTAGGAGGGGTGGGGGCAGTGTGGGCAGGAGAAGGAGGAGGCAGAAGAGGGGACAGAGACAGCTCCTTTTGGTGTCAGTGGCCTGTCTCTCAGTAGCACCCCCAGGGCCTACGTCAGCTGAGCAACAGAGCATCCAGAAGGGAGCTGCCAGGCAAAGGGACTGCATAGTACTTTCTTTTTAATCAAACAATGAGAAAAGGGAAGATATATATACACACAGATATATATATATATTTAATAACATGAGTTAGCATAAAGTTTTGGACCAAAAAACATGTTTATCTCTGAAAGTTTTTTAATTCTATGCTAAGCATGGTTTCCACATCACAGTGTTTCTCATAAATGCCTAGTTTTAAGTATCCACCGAGGCTGTCTTTGACAGCTACATTAGTAACATCTCACAATATATCCCTAAATAGTAACATACCTAGTAACAGATACAGTGAAACATAGGAGTAACAAATCCCAAGGACTTTATTTACTTACATAAAGTTAATATAGTATGTTTAATTAGATTTGGGTGTTCACAGAAATGGTTATTCTGCTCTTTCATTCAAAAAGGAAAAGAAAGTAATTTTAATAGGTTTTCTTGCATTCTGTTCACAAATGCAATGATTTTATGGTGTCCATAAATACTTGAGTGCGCGCGCCTATCTTCATACTACTGCATTCATAAAAGCTTACTAATATATGTGTGTGAGTGTGTATATATTGGCTGTGTGTGAGTAAACTGTGCTCTCTTTTGGTATGATCCCAAGGATAATGCATATGAGAAAACGATGACTGGGAATATCAATACAACAATATTCTTATGTATTTATGGAAAGAAAAATTACTTCACAATGGAATTTTCCTGGTATTTGTCAGAGAAAGATGAAATGCAGAATATGGCGACACCGACAGTCTGTCACAGAAGCAGCCCTGTGCCATTTGCTGCCTTCATTCCTGGTTTTGTTAAAGCCAGCCAATGGGACTTTTGGGAGGAAAAAAGGTCTTGGTATACTGCTTGTCCTTGACTGGTGAACGATGTATACCAAATTTATGTTTTATTGCATTTGGACAGTGTGTATAACTAAATACAAATAAATTGCAATGCGTGTAGCTGTTTGGGATATGCATTTGCTTGAAATTATTAGCATTTTAACGGTGAAATGGTGTTTTGACATTAGCACTCTACTTAAGACACATGCAGAAGAATTTCACACCTCTTTTGGTGATGTATTGCTTCAGTCTGACTGTCTGCAATGCAAACAAGACCTACAGTCAGAAAAGATTTATTTATAAAATGCGTAGGTTTAGGAGCCACAGAATGAGTGAAACAAAGCTACATCAGTGAACCCTTACATTTTCCCATATATGTTGTAACCGCCTGAGACTGAATCACAAAGCTGGTTCCTTTCAGCTATTTTGGAAAACAAGCTTAACTTCATTAATTCAGCACACAAGCATAACATGAACATTATATGCTTGTTTTGAATGCACTATATCTACCTATCTTCAGCCTGGAGTAAGCTGTTTGCTTTCTCTTGAGATTCTCACCTGGCCTCTCTCCTGGAGAAGACTTGTAAGCTGGGGTCAGGCCTTTTCTGACATCCCCTTCCCTCCAAACAACTCTCCCACCCCATTCTGTAACGGTTGACAGGTTGAAGGTGTAAAACATATTCCCAAATCCCTGCTCAGACTAATCTGAAGCAAGGATTTAAGAGCAGTTTTCATGTATCCTATGTGCTACCCAAGAGGCTCTGGGGCAACCCCCAGTGAATCTCTCAAACTGAGGGGTTCCTTTTTACATAAATAATTCAGAAGTCCTGAAAAATGTAGATTACAGCAATTAACTGTGGGCTTGTTAATTGATAGTCTGTCTGAGGATACAATCTCAGTAGTTCCTTAGACTGGGAAATTTACTCCCTTGTCACTAGAACAAATGGTTATACTTATTTAGGCCCTGATGTGTTTGGGGTAGGGCTTTCTTCAAGGCACCATCAATTGGCATAGCTGAAAAAGAGACAAAAAGCAGGATGAAACAGTCCTCTGAAGCGGGCTTGTAAATTCTTTTATTTATGTCATGATTACACTATCACAGCAAAATAGAAGTTTATGGATGTCTAAAATTTCCAGTTCCCTATCTCCATCATGCAGATAGAGATTATTGATTATCTTTCCATTGGTGGTTTCAACTAACGTTCTGGTATCAGATGTGGAGTGTTTACATTACTTCATCTGGATATGACAAAGAGACAGCAACACACAGGCAGTGCATGGTAATGACCAGTTTGGTGTGGTAATATTCTAAGAAATGGGCTGTGTATCCCCTAAACATCAATGAACTAAATAAATACAATCACACTGTGGGGATATCTATTTTGGATCCATACTGCATTACTTCGTTCATCCTTTAGAACACCTTATACCTAAAGAGTTGCACCAATGGATGCCAAATTAGTTAAACTGCAGCTTCTAGTGTATAAAATACTCCTATGAGACAGCCTGTTCTGTTTTTACCATCTAGCTCAATCATACCCAGCTCACCTGGCTTCATATGCCAACACAATTCCTTAACACAAAAATCCATGACTGACTGGATCCATCATTATGCATTAATAGTACAAAACAGAAAATGTGCATCGTGAAATGTGTTATACCTTAATTATTCATCATCATCTCCATATTCATGTCATGGATAAACTGGAGGAGGAGTGCTGTCAGCAGTTAGTAACCATATAATTCAGCAATCCTCAATCATGCTAAGACAGCAACCCAGAAGTGCTAGGTGGCAGCGCGCAGTGCTTAGCAGCAGTGCTCCACTCTTTGACTCAGTTATTCCTAAAAGAAATCGATATCTCTTGTGGGGGGGTGTGCATGACTTCTTGGTCCTGCCCAGCTCGCTGGGGCAGGGAGGAAGCGCTGGTGCAGGAGAGACAGGCCGTGCCCCCAGCCACCCCACGGCTGTCTGTCTTCAGCATAAGCCACACAGAAGCCAGAGGTGTCTTGGCCTGAGCTAATCAGACCTGGTTCCTGTGCTTCGAACACATTCACTTGCTTTACTCTTTGAAAGTGCTGATGTGCTGCGAGCATCCTACTAACTATTGATAAGGTGTAGCAAGCTCTAGTTTTCCCAGTTATGCAGTGACCACCTGAAAAGGGACCTCTGGACAGGCTCTCACTGGCTGGCCAAAACTGAATGTGTGCAGTCGCCTGTCTTTACTGACGAGGGCAGTTTGTTCAGTTTTAGGGTTTCCTTATACGTCTTCCCAGTAACTCTCACTCCTCTACTCCGCTGATTCATCCAACTGATCAAATGCCAGGAGAATTCAAAAACTTTGTTGAGGTTCATGTTTCTTTGCTGCCTGGTAAATATTTCTGGATGTAGCTAGTAGCTCTTTTTGACGTTGGGCTATCTCAGATGCGTGGCTGTGCCCAATGACAGTACACTTCACAGGCACCAGCGAAGACCCCTCTCAGTGAGATCCTGACTTCGGGAACAATTGAGTCACTGACAAAATCTTGATTTGTTTGATAGAGATGTGCAATTGTTTGTTGCAGTCAATGCTCCATTAAGATAGAAACTTTCATTGCTATAATGCATTGTAACAATGATAAGCCTATGCCTTGATGAATCTAGGGATATGGTTCCACTTTCTATTTTCACCCAATTGGCCAGGGAGTTGGTTAAAGGCACTGATCCATCCAAAACCTACCATACCAAAAAAAGTATATTTTCAGCTTAGCCGGCACTGCTGCTGATTGCATGATCACAGGAATAGCTGCAAAGAAGAGGGGTGGATTATGGCTGCTGTGATTTAGGGTACTGCGGAATCACACTGCCGGGTTTAAGTGTCAGAGGTCTCTGCACTGCTCAGTGACGGGAGCTGGAGTCCTTTGCTAAGCCAGCGAACAGTGACCTGATCAATAGCACTGATGGTCCTGGTGAGAAATTCATACTTCTGGGAGAAAAGAAAAGTCAGTGTGATATCACTTACAAGAAGAAGTTATTTTTTTCTTTAGTTTTCTGAACAGTCCCGGTGCTGTACTGAAGACCTTCAGTCTGATTGCTTTCTTTGTGGTATATTGTGGAGATTTCATTTTTGTGATTCATGAATTTTTAACCTTTACTTTTTTTTTTTTTTCCCTGTTCTCAATATCAAGTAACTTTGTATTTTTAATTTGATGCAATTTTCTTAAAGTTGAATATAAAAGGATTTGATTTTACAGGGGCTTAATTTCCAGAAGCTGTGTTCTTAAAAAAAAAAATAAAGGTGTTTTCTTCTACAGCTAAATGTAATATTTCACGGCTTGTGCACTGTTGCCAGTGATAGCAAGGACAGAGTCTCAACTGCATCACTATTAAATCACCTTAAAACAAAGTCAAGTGAACTTTCTTTTCTTCCTTTTAAATTACCAAATAACTTGTACAACTGTAACAGACAGAAGAACTTGATATTTGGGTTGAATCTTGTTGTCAAAGTGGAACAGCTCATTTTTCCAGTAGCACTGTAGGTAGTACAGATTAAAATATTTTTAAAGTTCATATAATAAAAAATTGGATACTAGAAATGGCACAAGTAATCAGAAGCACACGTATTAAAGAAAGAGTTGATTTTTTATAATATTCTTTAGAATTTCAGAATTAATTCCTGCAGCAGAGTGGTTTGTCCACTTGATAAGCTCAATATTCAGGCATGTTCAGAACCCTTGATACTCCCCTTAACTCTGATCAAGGTTTAGAAGGGCTGTCTGGCTTGTTCCCCTTTATCTACAGCTGAGCAATGGTTGTACATGTGTGGGAGGCTGGAACCTTAAAATAATTGTCTAAAAGCTTGCTTAAGCTTCTGCAAATCGATGGCAGGCTTGCAGGTGATAAGAAGCTTGCTTATGTCTATTTAGCACTTTCTGCAGACTATTCTTTTGCTTATCAGTCACCACCCAAGATTGCCCCCAGCTGAAAAAGGTGTGTTGCCCACAGCTGAAAAGGGTATAGGCCTTTGTCTATCAGAGTGGCTAGACCCTGTTAACCCCAAACTTGTTGAGGCATGATGGCTGCGCTGAGCCAAGTGCTGCAGGAAGAGCTCATAGGGTGACCATGTCAAATGACAACTAGCTGGACAAAGGCCACCATCATGCTGATTGGTCAAGCTACAGACCGACCTGGACTATAACAGCATGATTGACCCACCAGAATTTGAGAACTGGAACCCCCACTGCTATCCACAGATCAACAGGATGCTGCTGAAATTCCAGAGGACTGCCGAGATGTTGTCGGGCCTGTGGTGGCCACTATACTCTTGCTGTGCTCCATAATACTGCTTCTCCTTTCTGCCTTTCCTCTACTTCCACCTTTGCTCTATCACTTGTCTCAGTGACTATTGCTGGGGAATAACAATAAACCTGCAGTGAGCAGCATCTCACCTTGTTTGTGTCTTAATCTCATGCTTGGAACCATTGCAGACCTCTCCTGGGCCCAGTATAGTCAGACCGGGACATAACAACATGTTTTCTTCCTAGATCATCTTCTTCTTCACTGTTAGGTGATACGAGTTTTCTCTTGCATCTGCCATACATTTGTATGTCTCCTGACCTTGCCGCTGCATAAGTCTTACTCTACAAGAGCATAGAAATGAGAATGGAATGGTTCACTTTAAGATTTGCTCCCATATTGGTATTTGAATTTTCTTTTCCTCCCCTTGCATTGTTTCTTTTGGCCATGTCTGTGAGCATTCAGTGCAATGCTTCGTGCTAGTGTGTGCCTGATAAATGTCAGCAGTAAGTTGTTGGCATTTTCTTCAGGGAGTCGGGAGGGTGACAGAAGTGCTCTCTTGGAGTATTTCCCTTTATGTTATTGAAAAGGCTTGTGGACAACTGATGTTCTTTTCATGACAAGGCAGAACTGGATCCAAGATCGCATATTCTGCCTTCCATAAAGTTGCTTGAATGTATTTTTAACTATTTTTAAAATAGGTTGGTAGTAAGTGGAAAGAAAATAATAAAGTCTCTGTAATGCATACAAAGATAAAACCAAATTAGGAGAGTGTCAAAAAAATGCACATGGGATACTTTGCTTATATCTTCGGTATGCACCAATTCCTATTCGTCATGCCTGCAACTTTGAGACGTGGCCCTGTAAAAATGCACCATATGGCTGTGGTGTGTAGATGTGCACGCATCATATTCCTCACTCTTGTACTAAAATTAACGTTAATTCCAACCTCAGTGACATCCACGTAGAGGCCTGTTAAAGGCTGTTGTATTTGTAGTCTGTGATGCCATAGACTCTCTCACAAGTCAACATGTAAAGGAGATGTAATAACTCACTTTTCGTTTCTAAAATGTTTTGACATACAGATTTATTCATTTAGAAGTGTCACTTCAAGCTGATGGTAGCTCGTTACATCTTCTCGTAAAACAAGCTGCATGGTAAATTAGTGCATGTGCAGTATGGATCTGCCAGCACAGGCGTGCTGGTCAGGAACCTCATCTCTTGCTACTGTGTAAACAACTACATCAGCAGAAACCTATACTGTAGATAGGTCTTTAGCCTGATCTGATTGAAAAACAATATTTTGATCCTTCAGTCCTGAAGGATTTTACAGTAAAAGCAAGTGCTGTCCTGACTCATCCTAGGGAAAATTAATTTTCATTAATTTCATTACTTAATTTCATTAACCAGGGCTGGTTAGATCCTAATGATAAACATTCACCCCAGGTATTTGAAGAAACGGTTTCCAGTGATTGGCTTTATTTATTAACAGATAGGGATCACTCACAGTTAGAACTGTTCTGAATTTGACTTGAAGTCATGCTCTAAATTGCTAAATTGCTGTCTTTAAAATGTTGCCACTGTTGGTTTTTTTTGTTGTTCCGACTTTTAGGAGCTGATTGAAGAATATAGATATTCCCGTGTTTTACCACATTGAGCAGAGTCTTTTGATGCTACTGTAATGAACAGAATCACTAATGAAGGCAAATACCAGCATCCGTTCTCAGTTTTTCTCGTTGCCTCCATGATGCTGCTAGAAGACTGGTGTGCTGTTTTCCTAGCTCCATTATCTATGGTATATGGCAAGTAAGTGAAATCATTTTTGAGAAGCATTGCAAAGTATTTGTGTGTAGTGACCCTTAATACAGATAATCTGATTATTTTTTTTTTAACAGCTTCTAAACTGTCACCACTTCCTTCCCTGCCCCCCTAAAGTGTGCATTTCCATGTGAAAGCGGACATTTTGCTGTAGAGTCAGCCACACAGGGCTGAATGTGCATATTGTTGTGCATGGCTGTAGTTTGCTTGACACTTTCTGAGACATTGGTACCTGTTTGTCTGCTTTAGCAGGACTGTTCTAGGCTGCCAGTCTTCTTAGAGGATGAAGCAGTGACCTTTCCACCATTTTAATGTGTCTCTACTTTTACAGTGCTTGGTTGATAAGGCAAGTATCTTTCTGCTTTGCATTTGGTTTTATCTTTCAAGTTTTTTGAGTCTCTTTTTTTGCCCTACTCTTTGCAAGGAAGTAAGAAGTGTGACAGGAAGGTGTGATTTTTAATTTACACCAGAGTTCTCAACAAATAATGACTTTTCACACCCTGTTATTGCTGCTTAGCCTGGGGGAGGAGTTGTATGGCTACTGTTGTCATATCAAATTAAATCCACTCCTGTAATTCAGAAAGACATTCCTCTTAACCCTTTTAAGTTGCTGAAGTCTACTGGCACAAAAGCATAAGCTGAAGTGCATCTCTTTTGGGGGTCTCTGCTGTTGAAGGATGGAAGCGGAAATGTTTTTACTCAAGGATAGTGTGCAGCTTTTTTTGTAGTGTGGTGGACAAGATCCTGATGAGGTTTGAGTGGGTGAATCCTCATGCTAGCCTGGAGTTCGCTGCAGACTTGGGGTATGTGTGTGGATGTATTTTCAGAAAGGAAATGTTTGGCCAACAATGCCAGGCACTTGCGTTCTCATCTGAAAAACTTGCTTGAATAATTTCCTCTAATGTTGTTTGCTGTGGATTGCAAGCATAGTCATGGAGCACTTGGTGCTCCTTTCTGTAGTAGAGTTAAAACACGTCGACAACAAAAGCATCCTCGGAGAGAGTTTTCTGCTGTCAAGGAGTTGGCAGAGTAGAACAAGCTTTGTCTTTATAAGTAATCATCTTCTTTCTCTTGAGGACGTTGCTGTTGATTTTGGCATGCGATTCAAGCCAGTCCTCGGTGGAAGGGGTACACGGTACGTGCCGGACTGATCCACCCGGGGGTCGGGGTCGGTGTCGGTGTCCGTCCTCCGGCCCCGTCGGCTCCTGGGTACCGGCTCCCAGCGCTCCTCCTTCCCAGGGCACCAGCAGCATCTTCCCAGGGAGCCCTGGAGCCTTAAGGATAGGACTAGCAAATAACAGGAGGAGTAGTCCCCTCCCCTCCATTTTCCAGCAGCTTTATTGCCCCGAATTGTTGGTAATCGAGGGTTAAGTATTCGATTGAGTACCTGCTCCTCGGTGGTGCAGAGAGGGTTAAGGTGCTTGATTTACCATAGACATATATGTGACAGACTCTTCTCTGATGGTGGGGTGGGGTTTTTTTCTTTCTTTCTGTAAGACATCAGCCATTTCCTGATGAGCGTGGTGGTGGTGAATTTCACACCTTTTTTCTTCTCTGTGTGGAAACCTGGGTGTTAATGGTACTGGAGCAGGTCGTGTTTTATAAGGAATGAGGCTGTCTCTTAGAGCAGAGGGAAAGCAGGGAAGGGAGAGGAGGTGAAGAAAGGGATCCAAGGCAACTGCCACTTGCAACAGGCATTAGCTGGATTATTTCGCACTACTTTTCTTCAGAGCATGTAAATGTAGCATTATTTCCTGAGTGCATTTTTTCCCTATCAAATGTTGGAGTTCAGTTTCGAGTTCAGCATAAAAAAAAAAAAATCCTCTCTTTTCATTTCACAGTGACATTTAGCATTGCAACACCTGAAGATGGAAAATTGGTCGGTTGATCAAGTCTGCAACTGGTTGAGACAGAGAAATTTAGCAGAACTAGTTCCTAAGTTTCGTGGTAAGCATTTTTGTTGTTTGTGTGGGTTTTGTTTAGTGTTTATTTCTATGCCTTTAATTGGCACTGCCTACCTTGGTTTGGGGCATGTATATATATGCTAACTTTAGACTTTTACAGAAATTTATTAGAGTGAGAACTGACATAGATCTGATAAATCAAAATAAGTGTGCCGATTTATTATGAAGTCTCTGAGAAACGCTGGGGGATGAGATTAAGCCTGCATATAAATAGATACACCTCAAATCAGAGCTGGCAGTTTAAAAGGCTTGACAGGGCCTATTTTATATTGTATAAACCTTTTGAAATAATGCAGCTGTAGTGTGTAAATGTTTTATGTCTGAGTATATAAACAGTCTACAGAAGAGTGCATGAGAAACTGTTATGCGAACAGGCTATTTGTTGTGTGCTCTCTTAAAAAGCTTGCTGTCCTTCATTAATGAAGTAACAATCTGCTGGGGTCTAAGCAAGGCCTGATTTAAAGCATTAAAATAGTCGGCTCACTGCTTCTGTATGCTTCAGACTTGGCTTTTTCTCAGGGGAAGGTATCTGGTGAGGGACCAGGACTCCTGGCACTGTTTGGGAAAGGACAGTATCCTTTCCTAAGGATCATCTTTTTAGCAGTTGAAGAAGACCATCAGCAGTAGAAAGCATCGTTGCCTTTGACCTGTCCTCCATCATCATGTTTTTAGGCATAGAGAATGTTGCTGTAACTATAAAGTTATTTCACAGTAATTCTTTAATCCCCTTCAATCTGCAGAAGAAGAAGTAAGCGGAGCAGCTCTCCTGGCTCTTAATGATCGTATGGTACAGCAGCTGGTGAAGAAGATTGGGCACCAGGCAGTGCTGATGGACCTGATTCATAAATACCAGCAACAAAAGAGTGGGCTAGAATCCCTTACGCGCTCTTGTGAAAGAGCTTCTCCAAGATTTCCAGAAGTTATCAGTGGGTAAGTTTGTACACGGCACAGAAAATACCAGTCTGGGTATAGCTGTGTTCTTTCCATAGCATTTTAAAATTGGAATTTGCTAGCTCTTCGGCTCTAAGTTGTAACTGTTTTTATACTTTGATCATCTCTAACAACATGTGAAAAGCAAATGAAGTTTATTACCTTGTGGTTTTAAACAGGACATCAACAATCCTGAACAAAACCATTAATTAATTTAAGCTGCTCTTAATTTCCAGTTTTAGGACCTAGTTTTCATTTGGATGAAGCATTGTCAAACTTCCACTATGGCTAAAATTTTCTGTATTTGCGATATTAAGCTTTTGGAGCACTTACTTTTAAATGTTTGCAAGTGAAATCATGGTTTAGCCAGAGATAGTGTTTGTGTCACGGGTGTATTTAAATTCAGTCTCTCAAAGGAAGCTCTGAAATTGATCTCGGTGTAAGCATTTAATAATCCCACCGCGTGGAACTAGATAGATTTTTAGAAAACAAATCCCACAGAGATTGTCTTGACTGATCATGTTCTGCCTCTTGGTTGAGCAGGTTTCTTTCTTTTTTGTCTGTTAGTTTGGGGTTTCTTTGCGGGGGGGCGGGGCAGAGGTTGTTTGTGGTTTGGTTTTTTTTTTTTTGGTTGAGTGTTTTGGTGTAGATTGGTTGTGGGTTTTGGGTTGGTTGGTTGGTGTGGTTCCCCTCTATCCTCCATTCCCTCCATTCCCCTCCCCTCCATTCTGATCTATTGTAAGTCTCGCAGGATTATTTTTTTTTTCTGGAAGTCTTGCCTGAGGAGAGACATCCTGAGCTCTCAGAGCGTCTCTTCTAAGCCCAAGAATCCTGACAGGAGAGAATGCCTTGCCATGGATGCAAAATGCACTTTTTCGAAGGAAAGGACTGGCACTAAACCTGCATTAGTACACAGCAGTAGCACGGTCGGAGCAGATCTGTAGAGCATTCTCTGTAGCGTTTGCCTTCATCCAAAAGGAGTCCAGGTCACACACTCTGAGGTGACTTCACAGCGCAAACCAAAGCATGGTAAACGGTGACTGGGTTATTTCCAACCAAATTGCATTCATTAGTAGAACTAAACTGCTCACGTAGATACATCCTCTAGTGCTTGTGGAATTATTTATGAAACCCCTGCAACCCCTGGGTAAATAGTCCTGCATCGTTGGAGGGAAGAGGGGGGTGCAGGAAGAAGACAATGTGACTGCATGTATGATTTATCATAGACCTGAAGTATGCAATCACAGCCAGTTTCAGTTCTCTGTACCAGGGTCCTGCCTCACTTGATTCATAGGAAGCTCCATCTTTGGAGGTAGAGCTGGTGTCTGCTGTGAAGAAAGCTACTGTATCTGGGCCCTGTGCTTCATCCAAAGTGTGGTAGATACATAGTGATTTAAGCAGGGGGATTCAGCAGTTTGAATGCTGCTTCAGATATTTAGGTTTCACCCTTGACTTTGTCAGGGATGTTTGGCTAGACTGTGTCTCTGGTGTGACTGTTCCCTATGTGCTTCCCAAGCCCTGCAAGTTAGGCCTTACTGTCTCACAAAGAGCATGCAGAGGGCACAGCTTTTCTGTGAAGTTCCGCAAACTCCAAAAAAAATCAAATGCAGGAAATCTCAAATATTAGTGAATATAATTTACCTTAAAATCTTTCCCTACCTAGCCTTCTTGCCTGGAAAAGAAGATGCTGGTATTCCTCTTTTTACAGGGAAGTTAGGTAACTAAACTGCTGTTTCTGAAACATTTTCTCTCTCAGAGTTAAGAACCACAGACTAAAGATCAAGCAGGTTTAAGAAATGCATTCAGTCATGTATTTTAGGATGAGTGAAAAATAAAGTTGCTCTATGCAGTTTGGGGTATAGAATGATGAAAAAGCTCCTACAATAAAAATTATATTTGTTATAAAACTAAAAGCTGTATCCTCATATGCAGGTAGCTGTGACTCTCATTTCTTAACTCTGGAGTGCTTGTCTTAGTGGTGTAGTTTGAAATTATGTTGTCTGTTCGGTACGTCTTGAACAAAATCTTGTAAGAGTTAATTTCTTTTGACATAATTCAAGGACTCATGACTAGAATAAAGTGTACAAGACACTATTTTGAAGTACAAAATTATAGTTTTTTTTGTAAACTGCTTTGACACAGAGGAACAGAATATGTGGAAAAACCAAAAATTCATAGATCATGTATGTGAAGTGAACTCACGTTTTGCTTGTTGCTCCGTGATGTTAGGCTGAATTGCAGTCTTGGTCTCATGAGCAAAGTCATGACACTAAAGTTCACAGTAGCATCCGTAGCTGAGTGTGGTCCCACAGTGGCAGGGGACAGCTGTGAAAACTGAGTCTGAGTGATACTAGTCCTTCTCCTGCGGTGCTTGAGCCCAGGTGAAAACCAACCACCTTTTCTGTTTTGCAGAATTATTCCTCAGCAAGGCCAGTTCTCAGAACTAGCTCATCCTGGCAGTACCAGTGCCAAAGTGGAAAAGGCATTGGTCAGCCAAAGAGGCGGGGGAGAAAGCAGCACTATAGCAGTCTTCTTCTGGGTCAGCTGAAATCACTGTGGAGCTTCCAAGAGCTGCCAGTGTATTTCCCTATTGTATTTCTGACATGAATGCTATCTGCAGTGCTCGTTGGTGCACTCCTGGCTGGCCGCCTCTTTATCCTGGTGTCCTTAGCAAGTCTTCTAACTGCGTGTGAGTTGTACTTAGCTCACCTCTCTGCTAGGAACAGAAATAAAGTCATTTGTTGGACACGGAGTTTTGAGTATGGTAGGTGAACATGGTCTGTGTGGATTTGTGAAGGAACACCGAACGTGACTTACATCTCCAGCATCTTGGATTGGGACACGGAAATAGCATCTTGTGTCTGTTACAGGTAAGGTGGAAGCATTCTGGGTCATGCAGCAGAAACTGTGTTTATGTGGGTATGAGGAGCTCACGCAGATGTTACCAGGTAGATATCAAGATGCTTTCCAATTCCAAGATCAATTGTTTGTAGGAGCCATATAGACAACATACTGCATTTTTCTGGTTTTAACTGGATAGCTGAAAAAGAGATGTACTGATTCATGAAAAGAGGAAACTCCCCTTACAAACTTGGCAAACTTAGTGTCACTTCCAATAATAGCCTTTTATGTGTCAGTGTAGCTGAGGCTGGGACAATTTACAAAGCATCTTTGGAGTTCAGAGTCTATGAAGAGATGAGTTACAGAAAGGAAACTGTGCCATCCAAAAAAAAGACTTCCAGGTGTCATAACTTTAGTTTTTTCAGTGCATGTTTACATTTCCCTAAGCCTGGTTCTAGCAAGTCTCAGTAGGGCTTCAGCACCAGCCCTTGCACTAGCGAAACTTCTGATAGTGTCACCTTAGTGGCCTCAATAAGAACATTTTTGTGCTGTTTCCTAATTGATTCAGTGAGAAGCTGGAGAGCCTGTTGGTAGAGTGAAGTGAATCTGTGTTTGATGTTGACTGACATCTGTTTGTACGCAATATGCTAACATTGAACAATGCCTGTAATCGTGTTCCCTCTTCCCCGTTCCTCAGGAGATGTTTAGCCTAATTGATTATTGCAAAAATTACAAACCCAGGGAAGAGCCTCTAGGATTTGGCTAGCAAAGTTACTAGCTTTGTTGCCAACCTCTCTCATTGTCTGCGAGCCAAAAAATGGTTGATGACTGCCATGAATTCTTGACAGCCTAATGGCAGCCCCTATCTTAGCTCTGCCCTGCCCCTGTGCAGGGTGAAACCATTGATGTTGGCTTCTACAAGCAAAGGGTGAAGAAGAAATGACTGGAAAATAAGGAGGGAGAGAGGTAGATGCACAGGTTAAATGCCAGCGTTTCGAACTGGCTTATAGATAGCAAAGTGGGTATCTGGAGTTTTTGGTGCTAGTGACAGGCTAGAGTTGGAGCAGACAGCCAGGAACAGAGGGATGTGAGACCAGGTGGCATTCAGGGATTTTCTAGAGAAGTGTAAAGCTGACCCAAAAGTTCAAGAAGGGCTTAACCCTCAAAAACAAATGCATGTTCAAGATTCTAGTCGAATAGAAACCACCTTACCATACTCTAAATCTTCCCCTGCCCTTGCATATTGTAATGGTTAGTTATTCCCAGAGTTTAGGGGATGCCAGGCCATGAAGATGGCAGTTATCCTGCAGTGCCGAGAAGATTTATTTTTGTGGGGTTTTGTAACCGTGTAGTAATTAGGATATCACTAGGCAGTATTATTTACAGTTATCCTTTTAACTTGTCAGAGTTTGATAATTGAACTGAGAGATTGATTAAGAGACATCAGCATCATGTAAAATCATGACTATTCAACAAGTTAATTTTTTTTCCTTTTCTATTTCTGTCACTGATGTTTTAGAACCCTAAAATACCTCTTTTCTATATGCTGCACAAAACTTGACGGTGAAAATCTTCTTCCTCCCCCCCCCTTCCTTTTCTCTCTCTCTTTTTTTTTTTTTTCCTTCTTCTTTCAGGGCTATTGACAGACAAATGTTAAATTCTTCTCGTCCTGTGGAGCAGAAAAAATATCTGTGCACAACTGAAAATGAAGAAGGACTAATTGATCACAGAGTGCTAAAGCAAAAGTGAGTTTATAATGCATTTACTAAATTTCCCTTACCTTTTGAAAATGACATAAACGTTTCTTTTTGCTTTATTAAAAGTAAACACATACTTTATAAAAATTGATCTTAATTATTGGAGGCCGGGTTCAAGTGTATTTAGAAAACAGCAGGAGCAGAAATTTATTAGGATTTGCCTGAAAGCAATAGCCAAATGGTATTTTTTCTGCTCTATATCCTTAGTTGTTGCTCACGGTCTCATGTTGTCTCATGCAGAGGGTGAGACACAAGTCTGTCTTTATTTGTCTAGTTTTTAAAAATCCTTTTTTAAAGATGTGTTTTCCATAGCAATCTGGCAAATTAATCATTACAGAGTGCACTATGGCTATACAAAAATATCATGTGCTTGAGGTGCCTTAAATATAGCACTTGGGAAGGTAGGCATGCTGGTTCCTTTTGCACACTCATTTTCCTTGAGCATCAAAATGTGTCGACTTAAGCTGGAGGCAAGGGGAGGAGGTTTTGGTGTGTTGGGGTTTTTTTCTCTTTCATTTTTTTTCCCCACATATGCTTTTCCCCTTTGAGATGGGCATTTAGTGTTGAAAGAGTCTCATTCCTCTTCGAGGAAACTGTTTTCTAGTTTGCGAAGCTTTCTCTGCTGCTCATTACCCCACTTCGTTCCTGCCTGCTATAATTTCTCCCCCATAGATGTGACTGATGGCTTAAGGTGAGGTCTTTCTGTAAAAATGTCTATTTTATCACTTCAAAAAAGTAACAAGGAGTTAGGGATAAGGCTGTCTGGGAAACAGAGGAGAGGGCTTATTAAATCACGTAGTTAACACTTTTAAAATGCAGCTACAAAAAAAAAAACAAAACAAAAAACCCAACGCCAAAGATCCTGTCAGCATTGTTGCCAATGAAACAAACCCAAATCACTTAATAACCCTCACAATAAACCATTAAAATTATCTTGCAATGATGGTTTTTAGCTTTTATTACCAAAGGATGCTTATTTCAAATTAATGATGAGTAATTTGCCTTTTGCTGTATAAAGAGTTTTAAATGGGTTGTGTGAATCAGCGTAACCCAGAATAGATTGGTTTTAGGAAATGTTCTCAGCAAATGTTGTCAGTAGGAACTATCAAAGGCCCCTAATGGCCTGTTAAGGGAAAGGGACTGCAAAAGAGCAGTGCCAATTTACCCTGGGGCGAAGGAGCAGAAGAGGAGGGAAGTCTGCCACTGTAAATGGAAGTGCCCCTTCTCGGTGAAGTAGTAGATGCCCTAAAAGTCAGTGGAGCTGTGATGATGCGTAGTCTTGAAGTTCTGAGTAAATTTTATGAGGGATTCTCTTTAAAGGTCAGATGAGAAGCTGGCAAATGTCTTTCTCCAAAACAGCTCTTTTAACTGACTAAGAGGATGGAACTGAGCAGCCCTTGCATCCATGAAGTGCTGCACTAGGTTCATCCTTAGCTATATGTATTTGTTGCTATTTAGGTATGTCTATGACTTGACCCATACTGATAAATGTGATATTACGGAGTTTAGGTTCGGTATTTTGGGGTTTTTTTTCTGTTTTCTTCCTGCCTTCCTTTCCCTACAGCACTCACTCACTGCATTTTCAGCAACTGATGGAAAATTTTAATGTTTTATATGCTTGAGGGGATTATGCCAGCTATAAGTAGGTTGTGAAGGGCTGAACAAGGTGTTTGTTTTAGAAATTTGATTATTGAGACAGAAAAAGTTACTTTGACTATAATACAATGATAGATTCTTAGCCTAGAGTATATAAGTAACCCCCCTGTCTATTCTACTAATATAGTTACTTTGAAAGCTGGGTGGGTGGGTGGGTTGGTTGCTTGTTTTTTCACTTAATTTCCAGCCTATGGATTTATGTGCCATGGTGAAAAGTGGGTTTTCATGTCAGATTAATGGTGGCTATTTTTTGTATTTCTGCATAATGTTAATCTGATATTTCTATTATAGCAAGAAGTGAGTTTTCTCCATTGCTTTAAATTTGGAATTTTTAAAGTCTGTGCATGTGTTTCTCCCCCCCCAGTCTCTCATCTTAACTAATGGGGAAAGGGAAACAGTAGCAATATAGGGAGGGGTTCTGCAAATAAAACACCTCTGGACTGTCTTATTCTGAATAAGAAGGAGAGTAGGTACCCATTTCCCATCAGCCAGGCCAGATTTGGAAAAGCAGCTAAGAACAATGACAACTTCCACTTTTCTTTAGTGGAGGTTCCCACCTCACCCATTTATTTGGTGACAAAGCAGTTTGTATAAGCACTTATACAGTCATTTCTGCCAGGGTTAGTTTAATTCAGTGGGGTTAATTTAAATGTACAGTTCCAATGGTTGATGTTTGGCCAGGGCTACACTCGTAGCCTCTTGTATCCTCATTTATCCCATCTGAAAAAGAACTTTTTGTGCAGCTCCACCTTCACTCCTCCCCCCCTCCTCCTCCCCCCCCCCCAAAAAAAAAAAAAGACCCACGTAACTACAGCTTCAATATCTGGCATGGTTTTGCTTTGAATGGATTATTAGCGCTGGTGAATCGGCTCAAAGTTTCTCTGCATCTTTCCTATGTAGATAGTCCTAACAGCTGTGTTAAATATACTTTTCTGTATTACTAAATACTACAAAAATATCAAAGCAGATTGTTTAAACACAAAAATAAAGAGTAAGTGGATGTAGCAATTGTATAGTTGTATTTTTCATGTGTTGAAATTGTGCGTATGTATAGCCAGATGAGGTTTGCAGGTTACCTCAATGGAATAACTCTTTGCTAGCAACTACAGAAGTGAAAACAGCCAGTCTTTTTGTTAATCTCCCAAGAAAATTAATCTTAGAGCAGTGCTTTTCTGTGAAAGCAGTAAGATAGCTGCAGAGCACGAGTCAATAAATACGTTTCCCCTTTACCTGCTTTTTTGTGTCGGAGTACCAGCAGAGTTTGATGGCTCCTGGCAGCCTGGTGTTTATCTTGTTGCTAAGACAGAGGCTGTCATTACTTGTAAATACCTGACTCTGCTGTGAAAAACCAGCCTTTTATTGGTTGGTTTATATGTCCTGTCTGCCTTTCCTCAAGGTGTTTGTTTATCAAATGACATCCCTAACATATCCCTTTCTCGCTCTTTCCAATATGACAGTCCAGCTGTTTTCCTTCAGGAGTGATGTCCTGGTGGAGGTTTATTTGTACATTTATTCTTTCTGTAAAAATGTGTTCTGTAGCTCTTAAGTGTTGTGTAACAGATTTACTGTCTGAACACCTTGAAGTAATTTGCTCAGAGCAGGTCTACGTGCCTGCAAGCGGGATGACAGATCTGGGCAGCCTTGACAGCCTTGAACTTCTCTATTTGCTGTGAATTTGGAAGGTGTGGTCAGTGCTTAACTAAACCTGAGCCTGCTAATTGTTCCTATACCAATACGGCCATTGTCAGCATTGGCAGTATATTGGGCAGTATATTGGACAGTATATAGAAATGATACCAAGGACAATGAATTGGAATATTTATTTTGTCTCCCATCTCCAAGGTGGCCGCGCCGGCCTGCGTGGTTGCAAACCACCATTCATCCGCTGGCTCAGTGAAGCCAGCTTGCCTGCTGCAAGCCCTCGTGAGGTTGGGCAATTGCCAGCGGGCACTCGTGCAACGTTTGAACTAATAACGCCCCGCCGATAGGGGCTGGAGGTGAGCAGAGCATGGAGCCACATTAACGATGCTATACATCTCCTCAGCTAGGACAGTCTAGTTCAGTCGGACTGTGGGCAATTGCACTGGCTACTGGGTAGCTGCACCTGAGTTGCGTTTTATTTTTGACATATCATTCTGCTAATGATCTTTATTGAGCTCCTTCCTTTGCTTCCCCATTACCCACACATCGATACCATTGGTCTGTGTTTAATGTGTTTTATCAGAAAAACACTTATGCTTGTGCTTTAAAATGAAAAGAAAAAATACGGAGTAGCTAGCCTGAAAAACTGTTTCTTAGTCAATTATTTTGCTCCCTTTACACAAGAGATGAAATATTAGTTTTATATGTATACATATATACACATATGCAACTACAGTCCTACAAAGACAACCTCAGCTGGACTGTGCCCCTTCATATAACTTAGTTTCCATGCAGAAACCTTATTGTTGATATCATCAGAATTATTTCCAGTAGATGTGATGATCTCTTTTTCGGTTAGTTCATATGGACATGAAAAGCAGGCATTAAAAAAACCATGTTGAGCCTTTGACAATGGTCAGTAGTAGAAGAAAAGAAGTACAGCCTGTCTGTTTTGTTCAGAAGTATAGATGTCAGATGCTTCCTTTGATTATACCTTCACGAGAATTAATGTTTAGGGATTCTAAAACCACAAATAGCATCTAGCCCATTATTTTTAACAGTGATTGATTGCATCTTTCTTCCATTAATTTGTCTCATTGCTTCTGAAGCTATTTATTGTTTCAGCAGTAGATTCCCCTGTTCAATGTTGTATCGTAACAGAAAAATAATTTCTTATTTTACTTCAATGATTACTTATAATTTCATTTCAATTATTACTCCATCTTCACAAAAACTGTTGTATCTGTGGGGTTTGGTTTGTGTAGGGTTTGGGGGAGATTCTTTAAATTTAGGTTTTCAATTTATCTGGTTGCAAGAATTTCTGCCGCTTTTTTCTTTTGACAGCATTTCATGTCTCTGTCATTGCAGCAGGAAGCTGCAATCATAGAATCATAGAATTGTTAGGGTTGGAAGGGACCTTAAAGATCATCTAGCTTCAACCCCCCTGCCATGGGCAGGGACACCTCCCACTAGATCAGGTTGCTCAGAGCCCCCTCCAGCCTGGCCTTGAACACTTCCAGGGATGGGGCTTCCACCCCTCTCTGGGCAACCTGTTCCAGTGCCTCACCACCCTCATGGTGAAGAACTTCTTCCTAACGTCCAGTCTGAATCGACCCATCTCTAGTTTTATTCCATTCCCTCTGGTCCTACCATTACCCGACATCCTAAAATTCTGGAATGCTAACTTAAACTAAACTAAAATACTCACAATACTGTGAATTACATGAAGATAATCACTTCTCTGTGCTTGTTGCCTCAATATTTTGGAAGTCAAAGCAACTGGACTCATGGTTTTGGACTGCTTAAGGTCAGCAGAGCTGAATTTACTGATACAGCGCTGTGAGTCATCCACAAAAGTTTGCAGGGAAAAAAAAATTAAATCTCCATTTTTCCACACCGGAAATAAGCGAAGTCTTACAAATAACTTGCAGGAGATACTAACTGCATTGCCTTGTTAAGGTCTAGCAAAGTCATAAAAAAAACACCACCAACAAAAAAAACCCAAACACATAAAATTCTTTGGATACAGTATAACACATCTTACATGGGTGAATGCAAATAAACCCCGTTTCTTTAAAATGGCCTGATTTATCTGGCAGCTCTGTCAGTCAGATTCCCCAAGGAGCACTTTCTCTCCCCCGTCTGTAACCTACAGCTGCTGCCCTCGCGTGAGATGGAAGTGCAGAGCCTTCGCTTGTGTGATGCAGCTCCTCAGAATGGAAACAGCCAAAAGATCCTCCGCTCCCTCTAGAAGAGGGTTGCGTTTGCATCTCACAAACTTTCTTTAAAGCTGATTAATTTTGGCTGTAACTTTATGCTCCTGCCGAACCTGGTGATTTCTATAGAAAGGATACCGCAGGGAAAGCTGAAACTGCAGCTGCTCCGGGAAATGGGCAGCTCTGGCGTGTCTGTCAGCTCCCACCTCCCAGCCTTGCTGAAGCTAACGCTGCTGCAGGTAACTTCTTGTTCAATCTGAAGGACACCTGCCCTTACGTTTAGCGGGAACTGAAAAGCTAAAAGATGTTATCAAGCACTAGGTAGGCTGCAAATCCCCATCTCTAGGGAATAACTGGGAAACTGTGCATTTGTGCTGGAAAGTAGGAAACGGCAGTGAAGCACATGAAGAGAATAGCATGAGGATCTTTCAGGCACAGATCTTGGACCTGTGAATAGAAGAGAGAGCCCTATTTTAGCCTACTATTCAGAGGGGGAAAAGAGTTTCTTTTGACACTTCATCATCTGATATCATTTCTCCCTTTTGATGGAAACAACCTTTACAACCTTAAATATTGTCATACAGTTGAAAGCATATTATACGTGAGTTATGGGAAAATGAGCATTTTCTACAGCTGCAGACTTTTCCTTCCTTCACATCCACAAGTTTCAGGTTTTCTTTTCTCTTCTGTTTCTTCCTTGGCTTTGTAGGTGTGGACTTTTTCTTCCAGCCTACAAATCTACCGACAGGCGTCTCTCGATGATGTTTGGTGTAGACATGTGAGAGGCAAGACCTTCACTTGTGAAAAAAGGGAATCTATTGAGCCTTCACCCATGTGCTGAGTTGTATCTGGAAGTGCTGAATGTGGAAACTCATTGATGTCATCAAGGTTCTGCTCAGTTGTGATGTCCTCGGAGTTACTGGGACCTGGGCTGACACCAGATGTAGCAATGAGTACCGTAGGCTCACAGACTTTAGTAAAGTAGACAATAAGAAAAGCATATGGCACACAGCCTGTTTATGCATGTGCTCAGTTGGCCTTCAAGACGCTTTTTTCCTTAAGCGAACTAAATAAATGCAGGAAACTGATCCTTCTTACCAGTATGCTCAGAATTTTAAAACTGACAAAATCATGTGCTCTAGAATTTGAACCTGTTTCTAGGAATCTACTGCATTTTGCACAGCTATCTTGATTGAGCTGTCTATATTGATGAGAAGGTTATTTTTACTGACTTGTTACAGCTAATTCAGTCAGCTCTGTCACTCTGCGTGGGGTTGCACGGGACACTGAGCTTGGAGACCATGATGCTGCGTTCACTCACCACTCTTCACCCCAGCGCAGCCTAAAACCTTCATCGAGTGATCTGGGCAATGCTGCAAGTGTGTAAAATCTTTGTCTTTTTGTCAGTAAAACAAGATAGGGATCCCAGGGGTTATATAATTTGAACAGGTGGGGTTTGGGCAGGGTTTGTTTTGTTTTATTTTGGGGGTTTTCCAGGTGTTCTGCCAGATGAAGGAGAAAAACGGCTCCTCCCAAAATGATGTTACTTTATAGTTTCGTGTCTCACTAAACATGCTGTGCGTGAGCAGCGTGAGGCTGTAACGGAGCCAAAGAACAAAATAGCTGTGTGAAACAGTGCCGTGACAGTACAGTAAGTCAAGTGGTCACCTATGAAAGCTGAGTGGTCAAAAGCTGTGTGATTAGTTGTGTCCTTGCTGATGATATGCTTCTCAGGGTGCAGTTCCGTATTGCAGCTAACATAGAGACCAGCTTGCTTCGTCTTTACTGGTATTTGTTTCACCTCACGGCAAGCTGCTTTGAGGACCTGAACAGTGAGAAAACTAAACGAAGAAGACAAATGAAGAATTTCATCCCTGTAGCTCCTAGAAGAAACTTGCTGCAGGCTTAGAGGCTTCCCAGTACAAGTAAGAAAGAAGTAGAGACATGTGACAGTGGGGAGGAAGAGGGGGCTGACATTTGGCAGCAGCTAGCCATCGGATTGATTTAGCCACAGCATCAACTGTCTTAAGAATTGAGACAAAAGAAAATATGTAGAAATTTGTATTTTGGGATCCATGTCTCAGATTAGCTAGAAGACCAGAGAGGGATGGCTAGAAACAGGCTATATTTGTTTGTGCCTAAATCTCTTAACTGTCATGCTGTTTTCCACAATCAAGGAAGGTCCTGGCTATATGCATAAATCCCAGTGCACATACAGTTTATCTCAACTGTTCTTTTAGTTAAACAAGTTTGCATGTGAGCCTTTCAGGGGATAAAGTCTAGTGTGAAATTGTGTCTCTTTTCAAGCAAACCTGTATTTCATTGTAAGATATTACTGCTCGTATTTAACATGACTGCCAAACAGCAATGATTTCAAGAAAAGCTAGTAAAATATTTAATCTATTGCACTGCGGAGACTAAAGGAAATTTTGGATCTTGCTTGGACAGCAAGTATTTTCTGTTTTGAGTAAGGCTGAAGAGAAATGGAATTTGGAGTGTTTTTGTTGTACTGGCAAATGTGAAGGGACTGGTGGAGGGGAGAGTTACCATTTTTCCATGGCTATTAGCTATCCCGACTCCAAGAAAATTTTATTTTCCTCAAGGAAATGAGTACGGTTCAGTTTGCCTGAACTGAATCTGCTAAACCATTCCAATTTTCAAAATGGAAATTCAGCATCACCGGTATTAGCAACAACAGGAATATCAGTGCTGCTCAGCTACAAATTACTGCGCATTTTAAACTTATGTATGTTTTTTGAGCCAGTTTAAATAATAGCACGGGGAAAATAGTATGTAGTAACTTGCTGCCTGCCTGCTACATCGCATTCTTCAGTGAAGTTTGTGAAAGTACAGGATTCAAACTTACAGGCTCCTTGTTGATGCAACATTGAACATCTGCACTTTATTTGCATAGGAGGGATTTCCTCCTAGTAGTGCTGGGGTTCGTAAAGTTATATCATGGCTGTAGAGCTTTTACCAGTCTGAAAGCTACCAACCTACATTAAAAGACACCAAGATGGTGTGGCAGCATAACCAGGTCAACAAGGTTATAAGAGTTATAAGCTAATCTACATAAGAAGGCATTGTGGCTACAACTAATGCTATAGGGGCCAAAAATAATCTGCCTCCCAGATATATAGTAATCTTTCAAAGTGGTATTAATTAACCTATTCAAATGCTCATCCATTGGTATTGCAGTTGATTTTGCTAACCTAAAGATATTGGTTACTGTGGGTTCTTTTTTTTACATCCTTATTTGAAAGAGGCTGGATAGCAAAACCTCTCAACAAAGACCTTGCTAAAATGCTTCACAACTCTCATTTATATGCCTAGCTCTTGTTTATAGGAGACTGTAGAGACCTTTGGGAGTGGAGACTTGTGTGTGTTGGCTGGACTAAAGTCTAGCAGTATTTCCCTCCGTAACTCTCAAGACTCAAAAGCTAGCGCAGCTTGGAAGGGACACCGGAGCATGCCTAGTCCAGCCGCTTGTCTCTGTGTGGGAGCTTTCACCTACCAATTGAGGGGTTCCTAACTTGAGATATATACAGTATAGATTTCAACAACTGTGGTAGCTATCTTAATTTCCTTCATAATTAGTGGAGAGGAATAAATGAGAGAGAACATCTGGTCTGATTTAGATGTCTTCTAGTTGTTCTGTCATCCTTCAGTGGTGCTTATGTCTCCTCAGTGAATATAAAGGGAGTGCAGATAATTAAATCAGATAGAGATATCTCTATTTTTATACCATATAAGCATCTACATTTGTCACCTAAAATGATAGCATTTTATTTAAAAAATTCTTCTAAAAGTCTGCTAGCTGTTTCCAAATTGCAGAGAGCAATTTAAATTAAAGCAAGCAATACCACATACATAACAGGACTCTTTAGATGTCTTTGGCACCTCTCATTTGAAATTGCTTGGTTGGGTCTGGACTACTATGACTGGGAAGCTGTCTAGGGCTGCCAGAGCTGCTTCTCCTTTTAGATGGCTCTTGATTGACCTCCAGCTCAATTTATATTTACTTTTCCTTATGTTCCTTCAGAATTAGGCTTCGGCAGGCTCTCTGGAGGCGAGACGCACTTGGGTAGCCAGCAGTGATACGCTGTCTCAAGCTCACCCCAGCTGGGGTGTGACATCCGTAAATGGTGCTGATGGTCTTCTTGGGACCGGAGCTGTGGGTTCTTACAGTGTTTCGAGCCATGTGCTGATGATAACTGCCTTCATCCCTTCGCCGCTTTTCCTTTGGGAGGACAGCCTTAGCTAATGTAGCGTATAGTATTTTATTAAATTAAGCTGTTCAGCTTGCTTTCACAAGTAAGTTAGCAGAACTGGTAGGAAACACATTATAAATGATGACAAAGTTATTTTGCAACAGTAGCAAGTCCCCAGTGACTTCCTCTGCTCTGCCTTCTGCTTTCAGTTAGTGACCACCTTCTAGCATCCGCTGATTAAAACATTTCACAATTGACATCTGGTTTTAACCGCATATGTTTTGATTGCAGCTTTCGTGGGTATTCTTTATGTCGGAACCAAGAGAGCAAGCCTCGAATTTCTGTAGCAATAATTTTCCTTTGTGTTGAAGTTTTGCTTGTATTTTTCTTTCCTTCTTGCCTGCATTCACATAGAACAACGTGATCATGATGACATAATCTTTTCTTTTACAGAAAAAATCTGAAATCATTTTTTGCAAGATACAAGACGTTGCAGTGGACAAGTTCTTATGCTTTGCCAGACTTCCCTTATGATGTCAAGTGCCTACTGGCGGAGAAAAAATGCCCTGATCACAGTATGAGAATAAGGATTATTGAATTTTTACAAGCGGACATGACAAAATACTTAGAAGGATCACTGTGAGTAAACACTGTTAGATTTATTTGAGGGCATTACTAACTAGCTGCAGAAGTAAACTTTCAAATTAGTATAAAGCCATTCTCTCTAATACGCTTGCCTAAATAGAGGAAGTTGTCGGCTGTGGAAGCCAACAGGAAGACTTAATGCAAACCTTGAAGCTGTTCCCTTTGTTATTTGGAGGGGAATCAATAGTCTTGGAAATAATCAGTTTAATGTATAGACTCCAGACAGTGTCTAATGCTGTCTAGAATACCAAGTATTTCTTTTAATCTCCATCTTGTGTGCACAGGTACCCGAACAGCCAGCAATATAACATTGTTGTCAATGCTCTGCTGCAGGCATACCCCTTCCTTGATGAAGATGGGAATGGCTTTGTAAGTATTGTAGAGAGTCCTCTGTCTTGGGAAAAATGGGTGGGGTCTTTTTTCACAGAATCAATCACAAGAAAATAACCTAGTGCAGAGGAAATCAATATCAATTTCTTATATACGGGCTCTATTCAGAGCTGTAAGCTTCACTTTGACATCTTTGGCAAACCATATTCTTATTTCATTATATTAATTGAAGATCAATCCAGTTACAGCCATTCCTCAAAGCCACTGTGAGATCACGCAGACCTGTACATGAAGACCCTGGTTGCTTGTTGGGTACAGTTTCTTTCTGGATTGATTTTTCCCAAAAGATAATTTTAAGCAAAGGCGACTTATTTTTATTTTTGAAAACAAAGAAGCCAAGCCTTTAGAAAATTGTTTGTATGAGGAGTGACATATGCCTGATGCTCTTGCAATGCACTAGGATCGCTTTTGTGTTAGGTATCTAGCTACAGCATGCAGTAATACCACTGGGTTAGGTATGTCAGAAATCTAGGCCTAATTAAAAAAAAAAATAAAATTAAAAGCCCTGGTTGGGATCCCGGTGGGGATATAACAGAAAGCAGTGGAAGGCGATGACTTAAATTTGAACTACATTTTTTCACTCTTGTGACCCAGAATGCATATCTGTACTCCCAGAGGACAGTGTTCACCTTTTGACTTCACATCATTGCTTTGCCATGTGATACTTTTATAGCATCTTGTAAAAGCTTGTGAGACTCAGTGGGGATTGTTAACTTTAAACATATATAAATATATATCTCACGTGCAGTTACTGCAGAAAGCAAAATAATTTTGAGAATAAAAAAAAAAAAAAGAGGATTAAGGAATGGCTATTCTAGTTCTCCCCTGAGCCAGGGTTTTGTAGGAGGGAAGGGACTAAAGAAAACAAACACATCTCAGAGAGGAAAGAGGGAGCAGAAGGATCAGAGCGCAACAGTCCACCCTTATTTTCAATCAGGATTCCTCTCTGAATACCCCAGTGGGGTCCCCGGCCAGGGTCCTGGGTAACGCTATGGCTTCATCTGGCTCCCTTTGTGAAGGGGAGCTGGAATGACGTTCCGGGTGGGTCCAAAGACCTTTTTACAGCCTTTACCTTCTTAAAACTGTTTTTAAACAGAGGTTCTTAAGCTAGGTTTTCAAGGGGCTTTCATTGCAGCAGGACCATAGACTGAGTGAAACTATTCCTAACTCCATTCTTTGGGAAATGGCTCATTGCTTCCCAGATCAGTCCCGGAATTGGTGCTGGCAGAAGTTATGTGATGGGGCAGAGACTTCAGAGTTGTTGCTTATCTTTTGTTATTTCTCTCATGCTTACTAGAAAGCATATCTGGAAGAAACCACCGTGAGGAAGCTGGAATTAGCAGTTTGCTCCTGAGCCAGCCCCTCCCCGTTGCTTGAGGGAGGAAAAAAGGCACTAAGGTGTATGTCTGTATACTTGAGTTTGGAGGAGGAGATGAGGAAGAATTACTGTTTTTATTGGCCCTACTGTTAGACATTCTGTTCTTCCTTCACGATCATAAAGTCTATAAATACTTCTTTTTTCTTCATCTGAGATGGTTGGTGTTACAACAGCAAAAGCTGAAAACAAACCCTACAACATATGCACGGCTACTTAACATGAGGCTTGCAGTAAAAACCGAATTCATGTAGCTTTAAGAAACAAATGAACAACAACAAAAAAATTGGCTAACCACCATTCTTTCATATTTTCTCAGAAAAAGTGTCTTTGGCAGCTCAAAAAAAGCGAAGTTTTTGTAGGCTTTTCTTTTAAAATTGCCTCAGGCTAACACGGGACAATAAGAATTACTGCTTGTTGTTCCTGTTAACAGTATTGAATCATAGGTCTTGTAAGTTGTAAAATATTACTTACTGAGAGGTTTTGAATCCCTTAAACTTGTTTATCTGTAATAATTAGACAGTTATTACAATTTTTGACTAGTACATTGAAACTATTCAGGAAAACTATCATAAATAAATAATTCAGAAGTAAAGCAGAAAACTGTTTATTTGGGGACTGATAGCTAAATTTAGAGAAGGAAAACTGTAACATGAGTAGTACTTGAAGTAAAAATACTAGTTACATTAGTTATTAAATAATATATATATAAACTTCTGGAGCCGCAGGTCATATAATATGTTTTTGGTGCCTACATTGGGAAGAGAGGAATAGTGCTATGGAAGTTCTTGTTTCTTTCTGTGGACTCCAAAGGGACCCTCGGGTGACCACCTGTGCGCAGGTGTTGGTGTCTAAGAGACCCCCTCTTTTTGGTGTGTTGTAAGGCTGGAGAAATGGCCACACTGAACGTGGCAATTCAACTGGGCAGGCCTCAGAGAATAATGGTTTCCAGAACTGGTTAAAGTTATCTGACTTTATTTAGAATACCAACAAACATGTTTTCAAGCACTCAGACTTTTTATTTCTTGTCAAAGTCACGGGAAAAAGAAATAGTCGCATCCATTTCATAAAACAAAAGGGCTGGGCATACTTTGGAGCACTAAGTCTTGCGTTCCCTCTGGAGTGCTGGAGCTCACTTCTACCATCAAGTGTTTTCCTTTCGGCTGTGCAAAATGCTCTGTCTCACTGTATTGTTAATGATGTTAATTTATTCCTCTTTATTTATTGCTGTGCTATGTCTCGGTTCCTAGATTCAGTTAAACTCTAAATTCATGCTTAAAAGGAAAGCAATTGCTTACCCTTTGGGGTGGAGGAGCAACCAGCGCGTCTGCTGGGGTCTCCAGTTGGCTGCAATAGTTCTTAATGGGATGCCGTGAGAAGGTCTGTCAGTGGTGGGATTTTATTTTTAACTCACGAGTCTTATGGATTTGGAGCCCTTCACCAGAAATGGATGTGTATTGGCTGCTGGAAGGATGCAGTGGAAACTGTTCTGGCAAGTGAATCTGTTCCATGGCAAGTATGCACGCCTGTGGGTGGCCTGGGTGGGCAGGAGCAGGTGGTCGAGCTTTCTGGCTGAGAGAAGGGAATGTTCACCCCCTGTGAGATCTTGACATTCCAGAGTTAGCTTTTTCTTCTGACCAAAAACAGAAAATCAGAACATAAAGAACTGGATGTAACGAAAAACTTGGAGAAACTTTGAATTGGAAATGTCAGCACTTCTGTTGCAACATTTTCATGGAAATGAAATGGCTTGGAAAATTGGAAAGATCTGCTAGAAAACATAGAGGAACAACAACAAAAAAACAAACCTAAGAGTGCCTAAATTCACACCAGTATTTTCATGGCAGGAAAAAATTTACTTGCGAAACTTTGAAAATGCCATTTTTTAGTTGTTTGGGGTTTTGGTGTTTTTGTGTGTGTGTGTGTGTGTTTGGTTTTTTTTCTCAAAATACTGGACAGCTTTTATTTACAACTCCAAACTATTTTAAACAAGTAATTTAAACAATGTGTGCATTACGTAGAAACTTATTCTAATATTTTCAATCTCATACTGTTGCAATGAGAGGTCATTAAAGGTTCAGATTTTCAAGATTTATTAGTAGATTAGCCATAATTCTATTTTCTTGGTTAAAGGGTTTCCCATTTAATTTTGTAGTAGGGGAAAATACGCTTCTGTGCCATCATTCCTTTTGCAAAAGATATCCAATGCAATGTAGTCAGGATGATTATAATGATCCTAAATGAGTAAGTGTACAAATAAGGTTACGAACAAGCCGCTTATGTATTATGAATTTTAAAAGAAGGTTATTACTAGGTCATTCTAGAAGCAGTAATTAAGAAAGAAATCTCTGAAATTCTAAATAAAAAAAAAACCCATTTTATGCTAAAGGCAAAACTCATTTAAGAGGTCTATGGAGCACTTGGAATGCAATTAATTTCCTCACCCCATTCCAAGATTAGCTTTTGGAAAAAAAGTGCTTAAAGTGATTACTTAAGGAATTTTCCCCACGATGTTTCCTTCTACTTAAAGAACAACATTATCCTAACCTAACACATACAACATTTTAAAAAAATAAATCTTAATTTAATCATGAAATAGATTATTAGATTTCTGATGTATAATGTAACCAATGTAACATTTGTAAGTAGTAGCAGACAAATAGTTTATACAGAAAAGCCCAGGTCATAGTCAGAGCCCTCAAAAGAAAATTGGCGTGACACTGTTTCTTTACCACTTACAAGATACTATTCTATTTGTATTTATTCCTTTTACGAGGGTTACAACCAGCCATTTGGAATGAGTCGCTGCCCTTATTTCATTTCACTTCAGCCAACATGTTGAAGATTGTATGGTTTCAAGAAAACCTTGCACGGGGAAGGAAAAGAGAGGGCTCTCTCATCCGCACAAGTTGCCAGTGGGCTTTGCGTAAGCAGTTCCCTCGAGCTGGGGGCTGCCGAGTGGTGGCGTGATGCCAGCGAAACCCGCGATACCAGTGCTGACATGCCTGATTTATGTAACTGCTGCACACAAAATGATTATTCACTAGTAAATTCCTGCTTTTAATCTGCGTGTAATCCTTTCCCTCCTATGTCAGAAAGACACAGACTAATCCTTCTGCTCCCTTACAAGCATTGTAAACCTTCCTGGGTTGGTTTGGGCTTCATTTTGGGGGGGAGAGGGGGCAGGGGAATTAATAGAAAATAAAGTTGTCATCTCATAAATGGTAACAAAAGCATCCTTTTCAGAAGCTGCATTACCCGCTAGGGAAACCACATAAATTTATGTGCTCACAGCCTCATTCATGAAATAGGTATGTGAGAAGGGACTTGGCTAAGCTTATGAGAATCCTATTACAGAAATAGATTTAGTTAAAACTCTAAATTTATCTGAGGACAGGAGGATGAGAAAGCTGAATGTTTTGAACTTTGAGGGATATTTAAAGCTCTGTATAGGTGTCAGCATATTCTTTCATGTGGAAGAATAAGCGATAATGTCTTCTAGCCAAACAAAGGTTTTCAAAAGAAAGAAACTGTGCAAAACTCAACTAAGGGGATATTTAAATTGCCAGCTGCTAATATATTCTGGGATGATCATGTTTTAATGTATTTTAACATCTGTTGAACACTTCAGAGAAGTGTTAAGCTAAGGTTTTTTGTTTGCTTGTTTCTTAGCAGCCTTAAAATAACTGCGTTCCAAGTAAGTTTTGCTAGACAGGGTATTTATACATGTCTACATTTACACATGATGTAAATACAGGGTATTTACATCAAAATGTAAATGCATAGGGCCAGAGTTGTAAATGTATTTAGAAACCTGTATTTAGTCTCGCAAATGCTAGGATCTACTTAAATGATTCTCCTAATTCAGCAATTTTGAATTCAGTTTAATAATACACTCGATCAAGTGTAACTGTAGGCTCCTTGAAAAAGGCAGCATCCCACTGTGTCTTTCCCGCTCCCTTGTGTTAGATATAATAATCATACAACTGCACAACCAGTCAGATGCTGTCAGAAGTAGAGGAAGAGTAATCCACTCAAAAGAACTCCCCATTAGTTTTCTGTGGCGTCAGTGAGCTGATCTGATTCACTGTGTAGTTTCATGACCGGATATCGTGAATGGAGTATCCCAAAGCAAGAGCTGAGAAAAGGAAAGCAAACTCAGTTTCACTGACAGCCCTGGTTATATTGGATAAATCTAACCCTTAGGTTCGATTACTGTCATCCTTAATGAACCACACCAGTGCCAGTGGCCCTGATGTTTGGTTGCCGTAGAGTCATATACCCCAGGTGCGTGTGTTTCCTTTCGTCCTGAAGCCACCAATATGCTGATGCCACCCTATGAGTCTTTTTCTGCTTAGTGGCAAAAACTTTTTTATAAAATAGAGTTAGATAAAATGAAGTGACCTGCTTTAGGAATGGGGCAAATTCTTGAAAGATACTGGTAATGACAGATTATTGGTTTCTCCCACATGCAGTTGCTATGGAAACGGGCCCTTAAAGATCGCTTCAAATATGTGCGGAGACCCATTGAAGATGATGAGCAAGTCCTGAGGAACAAATGCAAGTTTGGCCACAGGCGAGGACAGACCAGGAAATCTTCATTTGCTGAAAACAAACCTGATGATGTCCAGGTGCAGGCAGAGGTAAGATGTTTGGTGTTCAACTGAGTCTTTCAGGTCCTCTGCTGACGGTCAGGCCACCAGCCAGTAAAGAGGAGAATGAAGTGATCTCATCCTATTTAAACTAATTTTGTATAGACTTTGTCCTATAGCCACACCCTTGACTTTTTTTTCCGTTCCTGGAGAGCTAAGTATCAATAGCGGAGCTAAACCTGATGCTGGATGCCTTATTCATTTGTTGTCATTTGGAGTTGTTGCCAATTGGACATAAAATTCTGTCTGTTTTTTTTTTTTTTAGCTACAATATTCCCATTCTGCTTTAGGTTATACACCTCCAGCTAGAGTGAAAAACAGTAGAGGCTTATGTCTAGGCCCTGAAACCTCTGTCCAGGTAAGAATGCAAAGAGATATTTGAGCTGGTAGCAAATGGCCATATCCTCCTATCACATTGCACTTTGATATATAAAAGCTGTTTGTGTTGCTGTGTGATATACATAGGGACGCTTATAAATGTATGCATGCAGTTGCTGTACTTCCCTTTAGTTAGAGAATTCAGAGAGCCAGCACTGTCCAGTACGTGTTTGAAGCACACTAATTAATTTATTCACTTTCATAAATACATTAAGGTTCCAGTTATGCTTTGCCAACGCTCCTCACACTTCCTTCAGTGCTGCAATTAAAATGTGGTAAAATTTAAACGATTGTAAGAATGTGACAAAGAAGATACGTAAGCAGATATTTTACTTTAGTTTGCATATGTCTGTCCTGCTGTTTACCAGACACGTGTCTTTAGGGGAGAAAGAGTGGTTTACTGGATGCATTTCTGCATACATTGTTCTTGTGTTTGAAGGTAGCTGTGGTTTTCTACCCAAAAAGCAGATATGTGATTTTGGTTTGTTGTTTTTGGGTTGGGTTTGGGTTTTTTTTTGACACTTCACAAATTTCTGTTTATTGCCTTTTGATTATTGTCTGCAGGAATGAATAGCTCCCTCTTTTTGCCTGCTTTAGTTGAAAGATGCAGAATGTGTGAAGTAAGAAACCTTTAATTTGGGTGCAAAACAATAAACAGTCTTGCATGAGCTAAAGGAGAAATGACAGGCTTCTAGTTTTGCATATGCATTAAGAGTTAGTCATCGTTTATCTGCTAATGCTTGGAAAGGGCAAATGTAGGCCTTTTTTGTCACGTCAACTAGTTGAGAAGTGATCCTGTAGGGAATGCCTGCTCAACCTGCTCAACTTATTTTTTCCTACAGAGAAGATGTAACTGCACTGCTCTGTGTGTCTGTAAACTAGGAAGCACCACTCTTTTTAACTGCGTTGCCCAAGGCCTTCACTGGTCATCCCTTGTTCGCTTTAGAAATTGAAGAAGAAAGTATGTTCCATCTCTTCTAAAGTCCTGGGCATTTTCTGCTAGCCCTAATGTTGTGAGCAAATAAGGATTAAGCTGGAAGGAGGTGAGAGGATGCTGAGTATCCCTGAACAACTTTTCTTTTCTTTCTCTCATTTCTCCCATATTCTGAACATATATATAAATAAAATATAAATATAAATGCAAGAATTAACACTTGTGGAGCCTATTAAGGCTTAAGAATGAGTCCCAAACAATTGAGGGAATTGTAACTTCCTTAGTTTTAAATGTTTCTATATTGCAAGCAGGTATGGCTAGCTCTGACATCCTAAATCATGTCACTACAAACGTGCACAGCTGAAAAAGATATTTGTTTAAACAAATGCAGTATGGGGTTTTTCATTCTGTATATTTAAGAATATGCATAAAGGCCCCTTTCTGCCAGTCCTTGTCACTGACTACTTTGTGATAAATTTAAACTCTTAAACAAAGAGTCTTAGCCTCAAAAAATAAATATTCGGTCAAGAAGCCAATACCACAGGCAAACCAAATTATATTCAAATTATCATTAGCCAGGTCCTCTTGCCTTCATCCCTTTTCCAAGTCTGAAAGCACTGATCAGCCTTGTGTGGACTAGAAGCCAACACATCAGGATTATTTAAGATAAAAGGATGGGGAATGAATTCCAGGTTAAGGAGACTTTTGGAGAATAACTAGTGAAGGATTCCTAGCCCCTTTGTGTCATCTAATTCTGTCTTAGATAGACAGAGTAGGACATTTAGGGCATTATAGGTCAAAGCCAACTGGCAAGCAGTGCAGATGGAAGAGCACATCTGTTCCCAAAAGATGACCTACTTACCAGCCACACAGCTGACTTCTATATTGAGCTTTAGTTTCTGAATAGTTGGAAGATGTAACTCTATCAAATGTGCTTTGTGTCAGTAAAATCTTGGATTGTTAATGGTATGAAACTGATAAAAAGATTATTTACCAATAGGAAATGCCTCACTGGTATACCTGGCATTTGTTTTTATATAAAAAGAATAATAAAGCTATTGCTACTAATAAAATCCTTAACCACTCTTTCTATTTCATCATGTGAAAAACCAGTTGCTTGCCAGGACAAGCTTCCTGTGCTGTTTTGGGATGCGCTCAGAGCCACAGATGATGTCTGCCCTTTGGTCTGGCCAAGCCCCATTACCTGCCAGCAGGCATTCCTCCTCCAAACACACCACGAGTGTTGCTTGGCCTCCCATTGCAGGCCCTTGCTTACAGATGCAGCAGCTGGCTTTCTCCTCCAGTTTCTTTAAAACATCTGCTGATGTGTTCCTCATTACAGAGCATTATAGTCAGGCAAGACTGAAGGGTATACTCGTTTTAGAGTGGCTAGCATCACAGTAAAGGTCTTGAGCAAGTGCAGTGTCCAGGGCTGTAAAATGATGGTAAGTAAGCACATAAATCCAGCCTGGAGGTGTCTGGCACTGAAGGAGGTTTTGCTGAAAATGCTGCTCCCTACAAATATTCATCAGGTTGAGCTGCCATTGGAAAGAAGCTTGGACTGTGCCTGACATAGACATTAATATGAGCCTCCATGTCTGAGGGATAAGGAAAACCTCATTAATTAACAAATTTTCTGGCTATGGAGTGAGAATCCTTAGTCATTTTCCATAGTCAGGCAAATATCCTGGAGCTGCAGTAATCCAGTGGAGAATGCTTTGTAATGATAATGACCTTCATCTGCTGCAAATGGAAGGTACTTTCCATGAGAGGGGGTGAAAATAAATAAGAAAGGCAAGCCAGTCTCCCCTCTGCATCCAGGGTGGGATTAATGATTGTTCCGACTGATTTCCTTATTCTTTTATTTAGCATCAAAAGGGCATCATAAAACTTTTCCTCTGCCCTAAGGAATTATTTGGTTTATGGTCCTTTGGTCCTTCAGCCTATGAGAGAAACCACCTCCTGCCAGTTGTAACAGGATGGGCCCTAGAATGGCTTGAGAGCAGCCCTGAGGAATAGGAAGATAGGACACTGCTAGTGTGCGTCTTTGGCCAGAAGATTATCAAAAGGCAAAAAGTGACGGAGAGGGAAGTGTGCTTAGAACTGGTGATTGGCATCCATATGATGAAAACATATGGTTCAAACACTAGCTTAGTCATCACAGGGATGGTGACCAAAGAGCAAATTGTCCCTTTCAGAACTTCCAAGTTCTGAAATCTTGTCAGTCTTGAACAGTGCTGTCCATGGAAAGTGTGACTTCACAATCAATTCAGTTAGCTGAAGACCAATATAAAAATGCCCACAGATATCCTGCATGGCTCCACCGGCCAATCTAGTAGGGCATGAGTCTCCCATAGGTCCTGTGTCATATTCCACTACTTCCAGAGATTTCTGGGATACCCTTATGACATCTCGAATGCCACAAAATAGCTGTATCTGTGTAACTGAATCAAGCTCCTTCAGTCCATCCCAGCCATTTGTCCTGGTTTCAGCTGGGAAAGAATTAACTTTCTTCCTAATGATTGCTGTGAGAGGAATGTCAATAATGCATACTGTTTTAGCTGTTGCTAGGCGAGGTTTATGCTTTTCAAGGACTATTTTCAGCTGCCCATAGAAGCTGAGAAGGAGCATAGGCAGAACAACAGAATGACCAATGGAATATTCTGTACTATAGACGTCATGCTCAGTATATAAATGGGGGTTGGCCGGGGGAAGAATCCACAATCACTGCTTGGGAAGGTACCAGTTCACTGGGTGGTGAGAGTGACTTGTGTCTATTATTATTAATTGTTCTACTAAATTGTATTTACCTCAACCCATGAGGCTTTTTACTTTCCCTCTCCCCTCCCTTTTCTCCCTGTCCTTCTGGGGGGAAGGGGAGAACTGTGCAAGCAGCTACGTGGTCCTAGCTGCCGTCTGGGGTTAAACCATGACACTGTTGTATGAGAACCTGTCAGCAAAGGATCCATCCAAGGATATCTTAAGTTACCTGAATTTTAAGGGAATACAACAGGCTAGAAGATGGTTAATAGTTCATGATCCTAAACAGAAGTGGAGAGAGAGTACAGTCTGATGCCTCCAATTTCTTACATCCTGTGACAGCCTGTTTGTGAGGTCATCAGGGCTTCTTTGAAGCTGTCACACATAAATTTGGAGTTAGATGTGAAAAGGAGAACTAGGCTCTGACAAGATGTCTGTTAAGATAGCAGTAGATGTTTGCAGATAACTGGGCATATTTGCCACACCCAGCAGAGCTGGGAATAACATAATGAAAACAATTTATAAAGGGGACACCATCAGGCCGTCTCCTTTCTGTGTCTATGGGATAGAAATAAGAAGTGTCTTGGTGACTGGGAGAAGTGGAGAAACTTACACTCATGAAACTGGACATCTGCTGATATTGTTCCTGTACAGGGAAGATAAGCAGCAATGTTGAAAGTGGTGAATGTGCAAATCCTCTGCCAAGAGGATTTGCAAAACCTCCATCTTGGACTTCCGGTGGGCAGACTTTAGCCTGCTCAGAACCCAGGTTGGGAGAATCCCGTGGGAGGTAGTCCTGAGAGACAAAGGAGCCCAGGAAGGCTGGACGCTCTTCAAGAGGGAAATCCTAAAGGCCCAGGAGCAGGCTGTCCCCATGAGGCACACAATTAAAGGGCGGGGAAAATGGCCAGCCTGGATGAACAAAGAGCTCTTGATGGGACTTAAGGAAAAAAGGAAGGTTTACCACCTTTGGAAGAGGGGACAGGCAACTCAGGAGGAGTACAGAGATCGTGTTAGGTCATACAGAGAAAAAATCAGGAAGGCAAAAGCCCAGCTGGAACTCAACCTGGCAATTAATATAAGGGACAACAAAAAAAGTTTCTATAAATACATCAACAAAAAGAGAGTGACAGAGAATGTCCATCCCTTACTGGATGCGGGGGGAAACCTTGCAACCAAGGACGAGGAGAAGGCTGAGATACTTAATGCCTTCTTTGCTTCCATCTTTAATAGTCAGACCAGCTATCCCCAGGGTGTTCAGCTTCTTGGGCTGGAAGATAAGAATGGAGAACAGAACAGCTCCCCTGTAATCCAGGAGGAAGTAGTTAATGATTTACTTATGCACCTGGACACGCATAAATCTATGGGGCCGAATGGGATTCACCCAAAGGTTCTCAGGGAGCTGGCAGGAGAGCTCACCAAGCCTCTCTCCATTATCTATCAACAATCCTGGTCAACAGGAGAGGTGCCGGATGACTGGAGGGTGGCCAATGTGACGCCCATCTACAAGAAGGGCCGGAAGGAGGATCCTGGAAACTACAGGCCTGTCAGCCTGACCTCAGTACCGGGAAAGATCATGGAGAGGATCATCCTGAGTGAGCTCTTAAGGCAAGGGAAGGGCAGCCAAGGGATCAGGGCCAGCCAGCATGGGTTTAGGAAAGGGAGGTCCTGCCTGACCAACTTGATCTCTTTCTATGACCATGTGACCCGCTTTCTCGATGAGGGGAAGGCTGTGGATGTTGTCTACCTGGACTTTGGTAAGGCCTTCAACACCGTCCCCCACAGCATTCTCCTGGAGAAACTGGAGAATCATGGCATAGACAAGTGTACCCTCCGCTGGATAAAAACTGGCTGGATGGCCGTGCCCAGAGAGTTGTGATTAATGGAGCAAAATCTGGTTGGCGGCCGGTCACCAGTGGTGTCCCTCAGGGCTCAGTTTTGGAGCCAGTCTTGTTCAATATCTTTATTGATGATCTAGACAAGGGGATTGAATGCACCCTCAGTAAGTTTGCGGATGACACCAAACTAAGTGGGAGTGTTGATCTGCTTGAGGGTCAGAAGGCTTTACAGAGGGACCTGGACAGGTTGGATCAATGGGCCAAGGCCAATGGGATGAGGTTTAATAAGGCCAAGTGCCGGATCCTGCATTTTGGTCACAATAACCCCAAGCAACACTACAGGCTTGGGGAAGAGTGGCTGGAAAGCTGCGCGGCAGAAAAGGACCTGGGGATGCTGGTGGATGGCCGGCTTAACATGAGCCAGCAGTGTGCCCAGGTGGCCAAGCAGGCCAATAGCATTCTGGCTTGTATCAGGAATAGCGTGGCCAGCAGGAGTAGGGAAGTGATCGTGCCTCTGTACTTGGCACTGGTGAGGCCTCACCTCGAGTGCTGTGTTCAGTTCTGGGCCCCTCTGTACGAGAGGGACATTGAAGTGCTGGAGCGTGTCCAGAGGAGAGCTACCAGGCTGGTGAGGGGTCTGGAGACCAGGTCATATGTGGAGAGGCTGAGGGAACCGGGCATGTTTAGTTTGGAGAAGAGGAGGCTGAGGGGAGACCTCATTGCCCTCTACAACTACCTGAAAGGAAACTGTAGAGAGGCAGGGGTTGGCCTCTTCTCCCAAGGGAATAACGACAGGACCAGAGGAAATGGTATGAAGCTGTGGCAAGGGAGATTTAGATTAGATATTAGGAAGAATTACTTTACTGAAAGAGTGGTCAGGCACTGGAACAACCTGCCCAGGGAGGTGGTGGAGTCACCATCCCTGGAGGTGTTTAAGAAATGTGTAGACATGGCTCTTCAGGGCATGCTCTAGTGCCCAAGATTGTTGATTTGTGGTGGGGTGTTGTGTGTGGGGTTGTGGGTGTGGAGTTTAGTTGGTGGGTGCTTTTTTTTTTTTTGTGTGGTGTTTTGTTTTTTGTTTTTTTTTTTTTTTTATGTGGTTGGACTCGATGATCTCAAAGGTCCCTTCCAACCACTAAGATTCTGTGATTCTGTGAAGACGACCTCTGGCCCAGGAGGCATCCAGGTAGAAGCTGGGCAGCATATGTGCTTGCTTCGGTGGTATCATGCAGTACAAGAGCAGTGAAGCTGCTGAGAACATTGTTGCTGTAAGGCTGAGAGGCTTCTCGGCGGCTCAGAGAGAGAGCTTGTCTCAGAGAGAATGGATGGGCCTCCTAGCTTTAAACAGGAGGAGGGTTGTTTAAAAGCTGTGTGATGGGCTCCTGAATTTGGCGAAAATCCATATTAAGATCACCTTGGGTGCCCAAAGGCAGATTTCATGCCGAGGCCTGGATGGCTTAACCTGCACAAAGTACCTGGTTCAGGGCAGAAGACAGTCCCAGAACCAGCCAGCACAAGGGAGCTGATTGTTGAAGGAAGCCAGCCATTTAATGGGATGAAGCAGATGATCCATGCTGTCTTTTGTCTTTACCCTTCCTCAGACTGCACAACCTTCTGTCATGTTATACTGATACTGAAGCTGGGACACTGCTTGGGCCTCTAGGGGTGGTCTTAGGGCTAATTGTGAGGAGAAAAATGGTGATGGAAAAGTTGCTGCTTTGGGGTGCTTCACAGAAGTTTACCCCATTGGATTTACGCTTATCATGATCTAGAAATTGTCTTTTCTGATCAAAGAAGGAGTCAGGATTGAGTGATGTCTTCTTTTACCTCCATTTAGGTAAATTAGGCAAGTGAGACATTTCCTAGGGATATGCTTTTCTTTGAGGTGATAACTAACATCATGTTTGTCAATGAGATTATGCCACTGCAGGAGTTAGAAACTTGAAACAAGTTTTCAAGGAGCGCAGAGAGAATAGGATTTGGGAGGCAATGGCTGGAGAAAAAGGGAGGAACAAGGAGAAAAAAAAAGGCATCAGCAACAGAAAAAGGAAAATGAATCTGATGAAATGAGTCTGTAAAACTCTCAAAGGATGAACAGCTTGTGCATGAGATGCAGAAACTCTCTTGGCTCAGTCCTGTGGTTGAGGGGCACTATTGGCAGGTACAGCATTAGGTACCATCTATACTGTGAAGGCTGTACACAGATGAAGCAGGGGTGATGACAGCCTCTGTTCCTCTAAGATTAAAAGTCTCCAAATCAAGCGCTTGAACGTCTGCACAGCCAGAACATGAGTGTGCACATACGCATGACCATTCAATGGCTGTACTGTTGTAATGGCATTTTTCCACTAAAGCTTTGATGTGCATACATAGTGTGTGGTGTTGCTTAGCTAATGTTTTAAAATGCTTTTAGAGTCAAAGCAAAAGCTATAACTCAAATTCCTGGTGTACATCTTATGCTTCACCTTCTTATTTATGTCATTCAGTATCTCCATTAAGTTAACATAAAGTTAACATAAAAGTGTAAGTTAACATAAAGTTTGAAAATATGGGCTGTCCTTTGGTAGGGGTAAACAGATTTCACCTGTTTTTCTTATGCTGTGTGTTTGTCAGCGTACAAATCAGAGGCAGTTGTGATCAGAAATAAACTGACTTATATGGCTTTGAAAGTTTGCAGTTAGCATTGGCATGTAAGTCTAGCTCTGAAAGTGTCTGCCTGGCTCCAAAGAGTAATTATGTGTTAAGCAGAGCCTGCTTTGATTAAACATCCCATTTGAGTACAAGTCAGCGTGGATCCTGCAGTAGGTTACATGCTCATTTTACATGAAAGCAGTCTGCCCATGCTGTCTCGCCTGTCATTGTGTTTAGTGTTTTGACATGAGAAGTGGCAAAATTGTGATGCCTTCTCAGTTCTCTCCCACCCTCTGTGGCAAGAAGATGGGCCCTGGGCGGTGGTTGGCAGTGAATAGGCCAACAGTGTCCCCATATCCGTCCCTTTAACTCCACTGGTCTATTTGAATTCACTCTCAAACTGAGGAGTCAGTAGGTCCTGTTGCCATTCTTCAAAAAAGAGATCTTGGTCTTTGTCATTAGCAACAGCTAGGCTGCATTTACCATTCAGGAGCTGGCGTAAACCCTTGTAAAGAGCAAGAGGTGCCTGCTGGCCTCACCAGAGGAGCTTTCATCAGCCCGTGATTAGGCAGTCATGTTACTTTGGTGTTGACATTAATGACTTTTAGGATTTATGATGCTGGCTTTCAACAGTAACTGAAAGCTTAGTCCTTGGTGATACACATCATGCATAAGAATTGCTCCCTCCTTCCCCACAAAGAGACGTAGCAGCTTCACTTCCTTGGCTGTGGCACTGACTAATAAAAGTGCCCCACTCGCTGCGGCTTTTTACAAGAATATGGTAATATAAACTCTAGCTGTATCTTGGGAAAATCCAGATCCACCTAAAGGACATTAAGGAATTTGACCTTTATTTAAATGTCTGTCTCCAGCCAAATGACTAACTATCCTCTTGCTTCAGGAAATGGGAGACATCAAGGATTTGGAGTCTAGTTGTTTTATGTATGTAGGTTTTCTTGCTTTTACATGAGCATCTTAATACAATCTACTTGTGGATGGTTCCAAGTAGAACTGTGAATATTAACTGGAGGTCACTGTCCAAAGACATCTGGAGTGTGAGCAGAGAGCTCTACAACCTGTGTGGCTCATAGATCTAGTGGCTTTAATGACAGATATCTGAGACACCAAGAAGCTAAGGGTGGTTGCAGGCATGGGCACTGCTGTCACCCTTTGCGTCTGAGTCCAACAGAAGGGCTGAGAGCCTTGGCAGGACCATCCCTCAGGCAAAGTCTCGGTTACGCTGACGTACAAGTGCTGGATATCCTCTGCTTACCTCATTCACTTCCTTTCTGCATCCTTTTGACCTTTTTTCTCTCTTCTGCACTATTTCTCAGGAGCTTGTGACAAAAAGGCAGCTCATTTTTTAAAGGCATTGAAGGTAAATTCTTGTTTCTTACAGCAAGACTATTTTTGTTTTAAATCAAAATATTCATTTAAAAATAAATTATTTATAAATTAAGTATATACATTGCCAAATAAGACAAAATTCTATGTAAAAAAATAATTAAAGGTCACCAATTAACATTCTCCTTATCATTGCAAGGGAAACAGATGTTGCTGGTGACACAACTGAAAATCTGGCCAGAGGAGTTTGGGTGGCCTCAAGAATGAAGGATTCCTCATTTAAAAAGGCTGTTTTTTAGTTTTCTCCTGCACACGTGCTGACCTGTTACCTTTGGCTTCTTTTCTTCAGACACTGAGACAGGAAATCCTGGTCTCAGTGTAGATAGGGTTGCTTTTTTGCAGTATATTGAATTAACTGAAGTTTAACCTTATTGTCACAATTTTACTGGAATATTGCTGTGCTGTCACTAGCTTTCTTGCTTTGATGGTTAAAGTGGAGAGGATCTAGAGTCCTCCCTAAATTAGCATGCAATAGGCTGATAGACCAGTTGAGTAACCAGCTTTCCAAACCCAGATTCTTCCCGTTCACACCAGCAATGTTAAAGTTAACCATAAAAGATTTTAAATCACACTTGAACTCATTCTCTAATAAAATTTAAAATACATTGCAAAATGGTGTCCCACTGAGGTAACTTCTTTCCTCCAAAAGAAAGCCACCTCTCAGTTACCTTTCTACTTACCTTAAAAATCAACCTGTTCACAAACTGAAAACTAAAAGGAGAAAATTAAAACATTCTAAATGAATCCTGCATTTAGTGTGACTGAGTTAATACTCTTTTATTGCACTTTACTAGAAAAAAGGCAAATTTGTGAAATAGGAAGAAGGGCTGAAGATAATGGAAATTGAGTTACAAAGCAAGTTAAACACAGAACACGTTCTCCTACAAGCATGGCATTTTTTTAATAAAAGCAAAAACTTCTTTTGATGTTAGAATCTAATAAATCCTGAGGTCGGAAATAATTTGCATAAAATTAAAGTGTTGCCAAACTTTCTTGCTCTATCAAAAACCTTCAGATTTTATTTGAAAGAAACTGTGCTTAGAAATAATGAACAACATAAATCAGAATGCTTTTGCCCTTTAGATTTTCAGCTAGGTTGACTGAAAACAGCAAGTCATCCACAAACATCTAAATTCACTATTCTCTAATTCCACACTGGTTCTGCTAAAGACAGTCACTGCCCTTCGACTTAATCACAGAATCACAGAATCTTCATGGTTGGAAAGGACCCTTAAGATCATCGAGTCCAACCAAACAACCTACAATCTCTGCCACTAGAGCATGCCCTGAAGTGCCAAATCTACACATTTCTTAAACACCTCTAGGGACGGCGACTCAACCACCTCCCTGGGCAGGCTGTTCCAGTGCCTGACCACTCTTTCAGTAAAGTAATTCCTCCTAATATCTAATCCAAACTTCAGACCATTTCCTCTGGTCCTGTCATTACTCACCTGGGAGAAGAGGCCAACACCCACCTCTCTCCAACCTCCTTTCAGGTAGTTGTAGAGGGCAATGAGGTCTCCCTTCAGCCTCCTCTTCTCCAAGCTAAACATGCCCAGCTCCCTCAGCCTCTCCTCATATGACCTGGTCTCCAGACCCCTCACCAGCCTGGTAGCTCTCCTCTGGACACGCTCCAGCACTTCAATGTCCCTCCTGTACAGAGGGGCCCAGAACTGAACACAGCACTCGAGGCCTCACCAGTGCCGAGTACAGAGGCACGATCGCTTCCCTGCTCCTGCTGGCCACGCTATTCCTGATACAAGCCAGAATGCTGTTGGCCTTCTTGGCCACCTGGGCACACTGCTGGCTCATGTTAAGCTGGCCGTCCACCAGCACCCCCAGGTCCTTTTCTGCCGCGCAGCTTTCCAGCCACTCTTCCCCAAGCCTGTAGCGTTGCTTGGGGTTATTGTGACCAAAATGCAGGACCCGGCACTTGGCCTTATTAAACGTCATACTGTTGGCCTTGGCCCATCAATCCAGCCTGTCCAGGTCCCTCTGTAGAGGCTTCCTACCCTCAAGCAGATCAACACTCCCACCTAGCTTGGTGTCATCTGCAAACTTACTGAGGGTGCACTCAATCCCCTCATCCAGATCATTGATAAAGATATTAAACAAAACCGGCCCCAAAACTGAGCCCTGAGGGACACCACTGGTGACCGGCCGCCAAGAGGATTTCACCCCATTAATCACAACTCTCTGGGCACGGCCATCCAGCCAGTTTTTAACCCAGCGAAGAGTACACTTGTCTATGCCATGATTCGCCAGCTTCTCCAGGAGAATGCTGTGGGGGACGGTGTCAAAGGCCTTACCAAAGTCCAGACAGACAACGTCCTCAGCCTTCCCCGCATTCAGAAGGCGGGTCACATGGTCATAGAAGGAGATCAGGTTGGTTAAGCAGGACCTCCCTTTCCTAAACCCATGCTGGCTGGCCCTGATCCCTTGGCTGTCCTGCACTTGCCGTGAGAGCTCACTCAAGATGATCCTCTCCATGATCTTTCCTGGTACTGAGGTCAGGCTGGCAGACCTGTAGTTCCCTGGATCCTCCTTCCGACCCTTCTTGTAGATGGGCGTCACATTAGCCGCCCTCCAGTCATCTGGCACCTGCCTTGTTGACCAGGACTGTTGATAAATGATGGAGAGAGGCTTGGTGAGCTCTCCCGCCAGCTCCCTGAGTACTCTTGGGTGAATCCCATCCGGCCCTGTAGGCTTATGTGCATCTAGGTGGAGAAGCAGATCATTGACTACTTCCTCCTGGATTATGGGTGGGTTGTTCTGCTCTCCATCCTTATCTTCCAGCTCAGGAGGCTGAGCACCCTGGGGATAGCTGGTCTGACTATTGAAGATGGAGGCAAAGAAGGCACTCAGTATCTCAGCCTTCTCCTTGTCATTGGTTGCAACTTTCCCCCACGCATCCAGTAAGGGATGGAGATTCTCCCTGGCTTTCTTTTTGTTGATGTATTTATAAAAGCTTTTTTTGTTGTCCTTAATGTTAGTGGCCAAGTTGAGCTCCAGCTGGGCTTTTGCCTTCCTAATTTTCTCTCTGTATAACCTAACGATATCTCTAATGTACCAGTGAGGTCCCATTGGTCTCTTCTGTTCTTGACCGACAAACGTGCACCACTTGCATTAAATCAGTTGGAACTGGAAATATGCAATGGTGCAGTAAATCCATCCTTCAATTATTAGCTAATCTGTATTTACATAGCACTGTTTACTATTGTATATTGCTTGTATTCCCTAGTAGGAATGAAACTGTCCAGAGACAAAATGAAATGAAGTGATTAGATATAAAAGGCACAGATCTGCCACTGTGTTAAAGCCACTGTACATAGACAAGGAGTCTCCAAGTCATAGGAACTTTGGTTGCTAATGCCAACACTAGAACTCAATATTCGTTTGCTCTTTCATTGGAAACAGCATGGTTTTACAATAGCCCAGGTGTTTTACTTCATACTTACCATCCATCCTCAAGACACTTTATTTGTTTTGTTTCCATTGTACTTTAATAAATGAGAAGTAATCTCTGAAACAGCAGTGGCTGCTAAGGCCAGTAGAAAACTGTCATTAATTGGTATCCTAATGGTGCTGCCATAGACTTGGTGCATTTCTGGAGCTCTATTATTTGACTGAAGTTGTAAGATGTGTTTTATGGCTGGGTATGTATATCCATTGCATAGGCTACCAGTTTAAACAAGCCATGTTAAAGAGCTTAAAGTTCAGAACTACCACTACCTTTCTTCAGTACGGAAGTGCAGCTTTAAAAAGTGAAAAGCTCACAAATAGTGAGTGCTCTACGCAGGCTGAACACTGCAAGAAAACAGTGACTTTTACTTCTGTTACTCATATGTGATGATTTACACAAAGAAGTTTGGCCTTCCATCACATTTTTTTTTCTAATAGAGATTATGACAGCAATTCTTCCTTATACTACTGCTGTATTTCTATTGGTAGCTTGCCATTGATGCTTACAAGAATGTCATATGCTCTCATTTAGCTAATAAATAATGTCATTAGCTAAACTAGCTCTCAAGGACAGAGCTGACTACATAGAAAGTCCATCAACTCGAGCGGTGTTTGCCTTGACGAGGGGGATGGAGGTAAGCTGGAGTAAAGGTCACAACTTGTTCTCCTCAGTGTTTGTCTCTAAGCAACCCAGTCAGTTTGTCTGGTTACAGCACACCAGCTGGACTTTGTTTTGCTTTCCTGCCTCTGCAAGTAAGGCACCGAAGGTGAGAGCCCCTCTGGAAATGAGCTGCTGTGCTCCACATCAGGTGGCTGAAGAAGCTCCTGCTTTACGGGCAGTAGTAACAGACTTCAAACTAGCTCTTGCCCAGAGTGAAAAAACCTAACTGTAATTAAAAAACCCCAAACAACTGACCAAGTCTGTGTGTGTGCATGTGTGAGAAGGCATGAGCATCTTAAGGCTGACAAGAATGGACCAACCCTTGGTGTTCTGCAGTGGTCACGATGAAGCAAGAGACAGTCCATCCAACTTAGTGCAAGTTTGGCAGATTAAGGAACAGCTGAATGGCCCACTTAGGGATGTGTAAATACTAGAATGGTATCACAGTCAGGAACTAATATAGAATCACAGAATGGTTCAGGTTGGAAGGGACCTTAAAGATCATCTAGTTCCAAGCCCCCTGCCATGGGCAGGGACACCTCCCACTAGACCAGGTTGCTCAAATCCCCATTCTGCCTGGCCTTGAACGCTTCCAGGGATGGAGCATCCACAACTTCCCCGGGCAACCTGTTCCAGTGCCTCACCACCCTCACAGTAATGAATTTCTTCCTGATATCTAATCTAAATCTTTCAGTTTGAAACCATTACTCCTCTGTCATTACACTCCCTGATTAAGAGTCCCTCCCCATCTTTCCTATAGGCCCCCTTTAGGTACAGGAAGGCTGCTATAAGGTCTCCCCATAGCCTTCTCTTCTCCAGGCTGAAGAACCCCAACTCTCTCAGCCTGTCCTCATAGGAGAGGTGTTCCAGTGCTCTGATCATCTTCGTGGCCCTCCGCTGGACCCATTTCAACAGGTCCATGTCCTTCTTGTGTTGGGGACTCCAGAGCTGCACACAGTACTCAGGTGGGGTCTCACCAGAGTGGAGTAAAGGGGCAGAATCACCTCCCTCCACCTGCTGGCCATGCTTCTTTTGATGCAGCCCAGGATGCGGTTGGTCTTCTGGGCTGCAAATGCACATTGCCTGCTCATGTTGAGCTTCTTGTTCATCAACAACCCCAAGTCCTTCTCCTCAGGGCTGCTCTCAAGCCATTCTCTGCCCAACCTGTATTTGTGCCTGGGATTGCCATGACCCAGGCGCAGGACCTTGCACTTGGCCTGGTTGAACTTCATGAGGTTTGCACGAGCCCACTAGATACCAGAAAATACCAAGCAGTAAACCAGAACTCTGATGACTGTGAGGGATCCGCTAGAGATTTACACAGAATTGTTTTTGTGATTTTCTGCCTTTTCTGTACTGGTTATAAAGGCTTTTGCAACCAGATGAGAAGCTGGAAGCCTGGTGCTGCTAAGGGACAGGAGCGCTCAGGGTGTGCTCTCTAGGTGCAGGAGGGCTTGCAGAATATAAAGCCGTACCAGAAAAACTAGACAGATTTTGCAAGGATTCTCAGAAGAGGAGTTCAGGCAATCACGTTACTGGGACCATTCTTCGTTGGCAATGTCAGGGCATCTGTCTCAGGTCGGTGTGTCTGTAAAGAGGTTACAGAATAATACACTAACGCAAGCAGTAACGCATTCCCAGGACCAGGTGATATTTGTGCAAAATCTTCAGATGTGTCTAAGGATGAAATGGGTAATTTTCTAATTATGATGTGCAATTTCTCTCATGAAACACGATACTAGAAAATTGGAGGTAGCTAATTTGATGCCAGTTTCTAGAGTTTCAGGAGAGAGCTAGGGAACATATTGACCAAGGTACCTGCCGTCTTTACAAGCCAAACTGGCAAGAACTGTAATGCAGACCCAAGAGATGAACACATTGGGAACAAATCAACAACGTTTCTGTAAACAGAAGTAATTCTTCATAAATTCATTAGTTCTTTGAAGTATTCAACAACCCTAAGGACATGGGAAATCCAGCTGATACAGTTTAACTTCAGAAGAGATTTCACCACATGCCTTTCAAAGGCTTTTAGGGGATATAATCTGAGGGGATAAGCAGGAAGGTCCTTGCATAGATAAACAGTTAAAAGACAGAACAAAGAAGACTAGGCAAAATTACAGTGGAAAAGATTATTAATGATGAGTTTACGCAGTACAATATATTTCTAAAAGATGTGGGAAAAGGAGAATCACTGGCTGACCACATTTAGTGATGCTACTAAGGGTACTAAAGACAAAGACTGACTGAGGAACTGCAGAAGGACCCTGTGCTAATGAGTGACAGGGCAAAAAACCAGCAGATAAAATTCAATAGTGATAGATATAAAATAATTCACCAGGAGAAAACCCAGTCCTAACAACATTTACAGTGATGGACTCTGAGCTTATTATTACCATTCTCAAATGGTATTTTTATATCATGCCAAAGAAAATTTGGCACAATGCTAGGCAGCACTCCAAAAAAGTATATCGAATGCTCAGAATTATTTAAGAAAGAAACATAAGGGAGCTTATTATTCCACTGTATGCACCTGTGGTGTCACAGTATCTCAACTAGTATTTAAAGTTTTACTGTCCCCATTTCATAAAGGCTGTAGGGAAATTAGAAAATACACAAAGACAATAACAAGGATAATTGAAAGTATGGACCAGCTTTTATATGTGGAAAACAGGTGGCTGAGGACAGAATATGACGTATCTATAAAACTACAGTGGGAAGGAGACGGTGAGTAGGTTTTGAATCCAGTATGATAATTAGCAGGCAGAAGCAGCAGGAAAAAACAAACAAAAGAATGCATTTCTTCTGACAGGGCACAGTTAAACTGTGAAACTTAACACAGGATGTTATGGAAGGTACGATTTCATGAGAATTGGAAAAGTGACTGGGAGAAATAATGGAAGGAAAATAAATCTTCTGAAGGCTATTAAATATAAAGACAAAACCCTTGGGACTCCACAAACCCCAGTTCAGTGGAGTCTTGAGAGAACTCAGGGGAAGTACCACTACACACTCCTCCTTATTTTATACTGTTTTCCCAGCCCTTCTCAGCCAGGGGGAGGAAGGTATGGGACTAAATCATCTGACCCATCACCTCTGCTCCTGTGCAGTGAGGAAGAGGACAGGAATCCCTGCTCAAGCTGGCCACAAACAAATATTACTCTTGTAATACAATTAAGACTAAAATCCTCTACTAGAAAGAGTGCAGACTGCGCTAACGCAGCATCCTAGCACGGGCCAGGGGAGTACCTGCGGGGGTCACAGCAGGTAAGTGTCCTGCAGGCAGGGCTCATTTTCTTCTGTGACACCAATAGCTATTGAAATCCATGGATATAATAGTAGGAGGGAGACAGTTTTTTAATTGTGTACCTTGTGTAACCCTTCTTGGAACACCACATGCACAATTTAAAAAAGGCAGTTAATTAAACTGGAAAGTTTAATTGCACATACAGAGCACTGCGAAGCAGTTTTGGACGTTGTATGTTTCGCAGCTCCGTGCCTTAAATGTTCTGGGCAACAGGATGAAGTGTCTCAACTTTGCTCTGGTGTTGACCCACAGGCCACCACAGACACAGCCAGCAGCTGCATCAGTGACAATACACGGGGGAAAAGCCAGTGTAAATGCAGCCTGAGAGTGATAATTCTACTGACTGTGCATCTGTATGGCATCTCAGCTTGTTTCAATGAGCAAACTCGCTGCGTCCTCTGATAGAAACCAAACAGCCCCAGGCTCTCGCCACTGATGGACTGGTTTGGATAGCTGCTCCTCTTCTTAGTAATTACTGGGTTTGGAATTACAGCAGAGACAATAATAATTTTGGGGAAGATTGCGAACTATATAACTTTTTGAAAACACTTAACGGTCAAACTGCTCAAATAATGCTTTCCATTAAGAGTTTTCTTAGTTCAGTTGGTCTCCGTGGAGGCAAATACTTCAGTTGCATGAATGTGAAAAGTTAGTTGTCCGGTTTTTTAGGACCTATATCAGCAAGAAGCAAATACTATTTCTCTGGGTAATACAGAGCAAATGTTGCTAAACACCGAGTCATCATTAGAACTGCCTACTGATTTCCAGTAAACCACAATTAGGCAAACGAGGCACAGACATAGGAATTTCATGAACATCCTCAACTATGTAATTTGAGCTTGGGAGACTTGGCTGATAGCTGTAGTAGTGTATGAAAACAGATGTTAATATAACTGTTAGAATATGAGGGTGAGTTCACAGAGCTGGTAGTGAAACCACACTACAGGTACTTTCTGCTGAGCTTGGCCACACTTTGGCTACGCTAAAATCAGACAAACCACATCAGATAAAAAGGATAGCTGATCTATTACATTTCTGTCCTTCCTTTCTTGATAGGAAGAACCCGTTCATCTTGAAGGTGGTGCAATGGATGTACACATTAAGTGGCTTAAGCAAGAATATATGAAAACTCAGAGGAACTGGAAAGAAGTGGATAACAGAATGAATGTGACAATAGAAGTACGGAGGAAGATGATCGGCAATAAGGCACCTTTAAAAGAGATTCTTAGACTATTTCCTTTCTTAAGATGCCCTTATCAGGTAATAGAGCTATTTTTAATAATGACATTGAACCCTATGTTATAGATGTGATAAAACCGTAGGCATGTATTTTAGTGGATGTTTCCGATGAAGTATCCATCAATACTGTTCTCTTTAATTTAACTCATACTTTGGCTGCTAACCCCACTTTAAAAGATTCACCAGTCCTGTGTTAAACATGCCACACACACACCACCAGTGGGTTTTCTGAAGTATTTTGGTGGGACTTGATGTATTTCTTCCCTGCTTTGAAAAGAAACTAAACCACCCCCTCCGGTTTATAGTCTTATTTTACTGAGCTAGTCTTATCCTGCCTTCAAAATGTGCACCTCACGTGTTGTTTTCCATTTTGGTTTTGAGGATTGCAATAATACCAGATTTTTCTTTTTCTTTTAGCTTTTTAGGGAGTTCCAGCTTCTCACACACATGGACATTTATAAGAAAACAGTTGAGATTTTGGAGGTTTACTCAGAAAACATATTATCTTTGTATGTGGTGAGGAATAATCCAATTAACATTATGCTGCAAGAAAATCTGAAGCGTCACACAGAGGAAGACATTCTGAAATGTCAGTACAAATCTTCTGTGCTCTGAATATCAGAGTTTTGTTGTAGCTTATTGTTCTTACGTATGTAACTAAACTAGCTCTAATTTTACTGCAAAAACATTTTACACTGTCACAGCTGCTTGAAAAATAGATAGTGATGGGGAAGCATTAAGAATAAAAGCTAATAAATTACTAGGAAATTCAGTCAGGTATTGAAACTTTTTTTTTTCTATTGAATAAAAAATTGCAGGTTTGATGAAGTTAGTAACTGCCTTAAAATAAGATGAGCAGAATTACATATTTCTAGATATGTAAAAGAGTGCTTATTGTTTTCTAAAAATACACGCAGAAAACAAATTTTATGGTTTTGAAAGAGTCCCATCAAAAGAGACTATTTCCTTTAGAAAGGGAGGTACTATTTCTATGGTTGAAGTCTTCATCCCAGTGAAATAATGGAAGAATTAGTTACTGCCGCCTGTGTTTCAGGTACCTCATCTCTGCAGAGACACATTACAGGAATAAGTGCCCAAACTGGTACCTCTGGTGAGCAGGTACCACGGCCACGCACAGAGGTCCAGGTACCTGGATGTGTTTGTCTCCCTGGCTGTGAGGAAGCAAGCATCTGCCGCCACTCGACTTCTTTTAGTCTGAAAAGTCTGGGAGTGCTGCTCTGCAGGGACAAAACATTGAGGGAGTCACTCATAATCTTTATTCTTCCCAAACTGCAGCTGTCGATGCCTATGCCTGAGCTTAGCTCTGTGAGAAGTGCTTCTTTGACTGTCATTTTCTATCAAACAGGCATAATGCCAGGATGTCAAATCAAAGGCGACACAGTATGAACACGTGTGTTTCCTGTAGCAGTTTCACTCCTTTTCTAACCGGGTCATTTCTTAAATAAGCAGAGTAGGTTACAATATTGGGGTTTTCTTCCTTTAAGCTTAAAAAAGCAAGTACTCAGTAGCTCATGATAGATTAAAAAGTGTCAACAAACGGCCTAATTCAGAAAGCTTTTACAGACTTTCTACTCATACCTTTGGCCTTAGAAAGCTATATATGTTGCAAGTAATTTTGTCTTTTCTTATACAATATGCCCACAAAGATTTTACCTCATACCTTAGTAAAGTTCCAAGGCCTTTACTTTCCTGCTTTTTCTTACAAACAACTTGTCCTGGCACCTTGATAACAAACGCTGGCCAACATAGGTTCCGTAAAACACACGGCACCAGAAGCCTGACCTGCAAAAAAGATGCTACAGTCATCATTAGCTGAACCAGAGGGGTGGCGGGTACCACATTCCAGAAGATCCTGCAGCACCAGCTTGTACCACAGCCTTCAAAGTGGAGTCCTCTGGCAACAAGACTCCCCAGAGACATCTGATTTCCAGGGGAGGGAGGAGTTTGGGGGCAGATGAGTTACTTAGCTCCCAAAATCCGCTAGAAGCAACCCAAAGGCCTACTTACTTATTTATTGTGAGAGAAATGTAATCATAATATTGAGTAGCAGAGTGTCGTGAATGATTGGAATACCACTGCCCATTGCCAGCTAAGGCACCTAAACCTTCACTGTAGTACAAAATGGACTGCACAACAGTTCCACTACTGAGCTGTTAACTACTTCATAGGCTGCAACCTGCTTTTCCAGGATGATACTGCAGTGCTGGAATGCTTTCATTTGTAATTTAGTAGAAATCCTTGCCTTTGACAGATATGAAAATGACTGCTGCATGTTTACTCCTGCCAGATGTCTTTGGAGATGACTCCAGTCTATTCGCTGCAGTGAATGAGGAGGTAGGAGACAGAGCACCAGCAGCCTTGGTCTCTCTTTCTCCTATGAGCTGCCTGGGCACATCACCTGGTGGCTCAGCTTAGTTCCTGGGAAAGGATGACATTAGCCTGCCTTTTATGTAGAAGGCAAACATTCATAGAAATACTACCTGAATTCAAAGCAGTGTTATTACGCTTCCTTACTTCTCTGACCTGTTCACCAAAGCGATGCTGTGACATCATTTGAAATATCCTTTTTTTTTTTTGATTTAGGTGAAGGTGGTGACACCAGTGTTGGAAGTAAAAAATCCCTTTAATGTGAATTCATGCGAGTTTGCGCTGTATGTGGAAAGAGAGGAGCTAGCCCAGCTCGACGACTGCACCATGGCCCTGGCCGCGCTGGTGGCTGCATTTCATGTGTTCGATATCCCGTGCCCAAAGAGAATCCACAGGACGCTCAGCTTCCTGGAATCCCTGGTCTTTGAGGTGAGGAGTCCAGCATCCCTCCCTGCCCAGACAAAGAAAGGGCTGGAGGCACCTGAGTATCCTAGTACCTGATGGCGTACACAGCACTCCTCTCGGGAGCATTTGACATTTTGTCAAAATAAATCCCTTTGTTGTGAAGATAAATCAGTGCCATTCTTTCTGGTGGAAGTGTATGTATATTTTTAACTCCTTTACATTTAGTAATGCCCATTTTTTTATTGTACTGGCTACTTTTTTTAAAATTTGAAACATAAGCATTTTCATTATTTTAAACGGAAATTCTAGAGCAGTTTAGAGGCATTAGAGATAATAAAATTTTCTAGATTACTGCATGTGTCGTATATTATTTGTCCATATGGAGCATTTAAAAAATTCCAAGTCTTTTCACTGTCAGAATTTAAAAAACATACTTGTGTGTTAAAATGAGCACTTCGCTGCTTCAGACGCTAATACGTTTAATGTTTTGAAGTGGCACAAATTAAAGATTTACTTGTTACCATCATTTCATTATATGATGAATATAATGCATGAAAAAATTCTTTTCTTTTTCTTTTTTTTTTTTAACATTAATCCTGAACTTGCTAAATCGGGCTTCTGAGATGAGCTCTCCAAGTAGCAAGAATGACTTACCTGGGATGCTGCCATGTGCGTTTGTAACCACAGCTTTGGCGTCGGGGAGAGAATGCCTCATTTTCTTTCTGAATTTTTTCCCCAGAGCAAATCGTCCTTCTCCACGTGGTGACTCTCCTATCTGTCCACACACAGCAGAGGCCTCTCTTCTCTTCTTCCACAGCCTCCTCCTCTCCCTAACACGCTCCTCTTAACTCCTGCATGTCTGGAAATCCCCGGAGTTACAGTGCACAGCTTTGGACAAGCACCTAGTGAGGGACAGTAGCAGCAGCCAGCAAACATGACCCATTGCATTAATTAGAAATTAAAATGGCTTGTTATTAAAACACTGCATTCTACTAAAGAGCTCGGTCTCCCACCAGTTCTAAAAACGCCGGTGTAGGCAAAGCAGCGTTTGTGGTCACGACGATTCTTTCAACACTCAAACACACAGCTTTGAAGACCACAGAATTTTTGTTAAAGCCTGACTGTGCAGGGGTAACTCCAATGCAGAGGTTACAGCGGGAGACTCTGCAGGAGGAGGGGAAATTGCTGCATTTAATGGCCAGACTCTCCCACTACGGTCTTAGGATTTTTCATGTGACTCCCATGGCAATCAGGGGACAACCTTTACCTGTGTGACAGCTGGACTACCTACAACACAACATACAAAACAATACCAACTGCCATTTTAAAGATTCAGTAGCTCTCCTGAGTGTTTTCAGTTGCTGAGTGAATTTGTTGGGTGTAGTTTTTGTAACAGAGGTGGCTACACCCTTATCACATGAGATACAAAAGGAAGGATTATGCGCATTCTCACTGTTCTAAGTGACAGCTGTATGAATAAAAAGTTGGGGTTTGTATCATTTAAGTGAGGTTTATTCTACATCTATTAAACAGTATTAATTCAAACCCACTTCTTAAACCACACAGTACTTGTGTAAATAGGTATATAAAAATTCAGGGAGCTGCTAAGATCCCCAAGTAATCTCTGCTGAGCAGCAAATCTCTTCATTGGTTCTCACTGTAGGCTACAGACCTGGCGCACGAGAGAGACACAGGGTGAGGGAAAATAAAACAACATGGAAGGACAGAAGGAAAGAAAACATAAGAATATGGCATTTTACTGATCTGCATGGGCAACTTCAGCTGCTACCAGTGACAAAATCTGGGTCCGTAAATGGGATTCTGACTGTGACAGCCTTAGAAGTAAGTGTTTAGGGAGAGGGCAGACGGCTGTAGCCAAGTTGCTCTTTTAAACTCATGGCCACATTGAGCTACGGTGAGGAATTAACTTCACACCACCCTTGGGAACAGACGGGTTCGTCTGAGAATCCTGGGCACACACAAATGTAACAGACAGCTCCAGTTCAGGTTTTATTTGTATTGTAGTACAGTAAGAGTGCAATTTGAATGTACAAATATTGAACAAATTGTAAAAATATTATTTATGCAATGCTATGGAACGAAATTAACAGAGCAATGCAACTTACTTCATACTGACCCTGTTTCACCTCGTATTATGGCAGGTACCAGTCACTTACATGATGGGGCACAGAAAAACTCGAAACTTGAAACCTTAAGGAACTTGAAACCTTAAGGAACTCCAGCCAAAGAACAGCCTAGCAAAATCTGTGGGAAGATGTAAAATTCTCCCAGCTCTGTGCAATGGAAACACTGTTTGTTCTCAGCTCTAAAGGCTGAGCAACTGCCCACTGCAGCACTAAGATGAGGGCTGCCAAAAACCTTGATCCAACTCTCCTGTCTCTTCCTGAAAAAGTAACATTCTGGAATAGTCCTCGGTATACAGGTAACTAGGCTTTCTCCCATTTAAAGTGCATCTGGTTTACATCTTACATATATATACCAAGTGCAACCACTTTCCCTGACAAAATTGTTATAGAAATCCTCCAAGGAAGACTACTGCCTCACCTAAGCACCTGCTGGTGGCATCTGCAGCCTGCTAATGACCCAGTGAAATGCATACATCTTAGACCTAAGATGTGCCAATGCACCAGATGCGTTTCAGTATCCTTCTCCCCCGTGCTTTACCTTTCCCCCTATGCCTATTCATTTATAAATCAGACTTTCCAACTAGGAAGTAGTGGGTGAAATAATTCTCCCACCGTTGGGAAAACAAACTTCAGTTGAATATGAAGCCAGAGTAGCAGTCCTAGCTTTAGCACATTGTTTTTCTCATACTGGAGACTGCCATGTGCAGACATGAATGAATATATTTTCTTTTTTGCTAATATCCTTACCTCGAAATACATGTGTTTTCCTTCATGTGCTGAAGGAATGTAGCAGGCTCCCATGTAAAAGCCTGGGACTCTGTTGTGCAGCATAAATGAAAAGTCTTCCATGAAGTCAAACTTTATTTTTCAGTTGCAGCCTTCTCTATACTGATCTTTTGGTAAAATACATTAAAGATGCTGGTGGAAAAACTCACATAACATTTTTGTAACCGTGCAAAAGTAAAAACATTCAGTTATCAAAAAAGCATTATAATTTCAACCCCAACAAGGTTTGTTTTGTTTTGTTACAAGCAAACAGACAGTTTTATAATCTGTAAAGTTATATGCTATAGCATAAAGTGTCACGTATGTAACATTAAGTGTTTCATTTTTGAACTATGGCACAAATACGTATTAGCCGTAACAGTCTCATCTGGCTACCTGTAGCCTAATTTTCGGCTAATCAGTTTTTATTTTGATAGTATGAAGTAAAAGCTTCTGAAAAGTAAAATGGGTACATGAAGTAGAATTCGAGAATTCTTAGAAAATATTAACATTCCCTTATATAATACAGCATAAATAATTAATGAAGGTTTTCTTGATGTCCAGAGAAAGTTAGGGATCCTAACCATCCATGGAGAATTAGCGCCATTAGTTTGGTAAGTAAGACTAGCTGACTCGGTTGTTACACAGTACCTTCTCAAAAGCTTGAACACTTCCCAGAAGGATTCCGAATGTGTACTGGCTCTAGCAGAATATAAATAGTCCACCAGTGCTGAACGTAAGTTTCTTCCTTTCTGAGAGTCCTTACTCAACAGTTCTACCAAGTCTTTGTGCTTTGAATAAAACATGAGCTCCAGTGGAGAAAGCTGGCTCGTACACATTTTCCATTCTCTTCAAAGTTCGTTGTGTGAGTTTTTCTCTGCAGCTTTGAACATCAGGATGGAATTAAAGATTTTTAGGGCTGGTCCCAGTTTAATGCTCATTATTTTGACTATGTCTGATTGGGTCATTAGTAGAAATGCTTCTCCATCAATTTGCTGTAAAAGAAATAAACACACAAAGTTATTAATAGGTCTGACAGTGCAGCAGTATAGATGTTTCTGAAAACATGAAAAGAAAATTTCCAGCAATTTCAGACAGTGTGAGGGAATGGCTGAATACAAACACTTCCAAATGCTTTCAGGATAGCTTTGATTTCAACCTTTTAGACAAATCAGCTACTCCAAAAGAACAGGAGGATGATCATCTTTCTGCTTGAAAACAACCCTGGCTAATTTTTAGCTAACCGGTTCTTATTTTCATACTGACAGTATAAAGTAAGAGCTATGGAAAAGCAAGACGGGTAAATGAAATAGAACTCAACTGTAGTGCAGCACACTAATACCTTTTAACATCTTAGCTATTCCTTTTATGCACGCCTCCGTAAGAAAGCTTCTGGATTTCACTCCCAACTACAAAACTGGAACCCCCTTAAGGCCACCCCTTTCTGTTTATTAAATAGCAAATTAAAACAAAAAAAACCCAGGGGCCAGGCTACATAAAACTGCCTCTTTGACACAAACGCAACTTTTCAAAACATTGAATATTTTTTTTTGCCAGCTTTGTAGTGTTGCTATTTTAATAAATGTTACAAGTGAATATTCTCCTGTAAGCAGATTGATCGCTCTGTCGGCAGGAAGAGCCACGAGGCCCTCACTTCCAAGGGCTTCAATGGGGCCAACACCTCTGGTGTAAACTTCAGGTCACTTGGGTATCTATATTAAGTTTTCAGTGCAACATAAGCAGGATGGCTAGGCCTAAGAGCCATCTGTGGTTAAACTGGGAACACTGCTTAGGCTTAAAGACACCAATTTCAGATAAAAACAGCGTAACTGAGTTTCCACAGGACTAGAAGAGAAGTTTTCTGAATCAGACAGGCTGCAAAGGAAGCCTGCAAGGTACACCCCAGCACTGTAAGTCAAGGAACACTGCGGTGAGACCAGCATCATGCAGCTACCACAATTACTTTCTACTCATTTCGTGCACAAAGCCAGACGGGGTGGACTCAGAAGTGTACCAACATGGGGTGCCCAACTTTTTTCAGCATCTTAATATAAGCAGGATGAGGGTTCATTTCCACAGCAGAAGTTTGAACTAGCACATTCTACTAGCACAGTCTGAAAGACATAATGATGCCAGCCAGTCCACGCCAGTTGGCCTCACTGGGAAAGGTTTAATCTACTCCTCACAGACAAAGCCCAAGAGGCTGAATCCTAAAGAGGGGAAGTATTTTCTTACACCTCTGAGAATGAACGTGTTTAAGATTCATCCATCTCTGTGACACTTCCCACCTCCTGACTTGATTAGCAATACACCAGCTTTTATTGATCTTAAATTCATTGCTAAGACGCCGTAAGTGACATACAGGATGATCTAGGCCTGCATACCTGCTGCAACTGTAAAATGCCTAACACCTAAGCAAGTGCAAAATGCCCAAAGATGCAGCCTGTCAGTCCTTTGATATGCAACCACACATTACAATCTACAGCACAGCCTGAAAACTTTTGTAATTATTCTTCACTTGAAAGGCTGCCTGACTTGGGATATTGCAGTATCAGGCTCTGCCCATTCAGGTGGTCTGGCTGGGATAAGCACCTGAACTATTCACTCTGGTAATTTGTGATCAAACAGCCTTCTTGAAACTAAGCATTAACCAGAGTAACAAACCTCTGAGCGGAAAAGAAAAAGCCAGCCCAGCTTATAAAGGCCTATTGCACCTAAAAGCTCTATCACTTCCTAATGACAACTTTGGCACAAACAATCTTCCCAGATACCTGAAATGCATGCCTGGCATGCTCACAAAGTGAGTACACATGCTCCTTTGAACCCCATCAGAAGCCTTCAGATCTTTTAATTTTCTGCTCACTCAAATCACTTTCGTAAACTGGCTGTATCAAGAGGAAAAGCATCAAGAGCTACGTGCAATCAGACAAGATGCAAAGAGTTTTAAGAGGTGCTTATCTTGAACCACTGCTCTGCTTTATTTTAGTTATTAATATCCTGCGGAATTTACACATACTTATAAATTTCCTCAAAGCAGATTAAGAGAGAGCAGTAGTAAATCATGAAGTTCCTCCTCTTCTACCATTAGTTTTCAGTAATTTCAGTTGCAGTAACAAAGCTAGAGAAGCACAAGAGATCTGGCTGACACCTAACTAGTTCTATTTTCTTTACTTCCTTCCCACTCCATGACCTGCAAACCAACCTAATCTTCCACACATTTGCATCTGATTTTAAAAATAAACTTCATCTTATTGCTTTATCTGTATATTTAATGATGACAAAATTAATCTTTCCACCAAGCTTTATACTCTGAGTCCTTTTGAAATAAAATTCACCCACCTCATCTTTAAACACCTTGCCATGTTCTTCACATCCTGGTAAACTCCGTATAAATTCAGAGACCTGTCACCAAAGTATACAACAGAAGATTTAGTAAGACTGCTGTTTTCTCAAGACAGTCTTAAAGGTTGACAATCATTAAAGTCAAGTTTTTTAGCTATTGTTTTTACAGCCTCATATTAGATGTTCCACCTTCTTCTAGAAGTGCATGGAGTCATGCAGCTGGGTGCTAAGATTCACAAAATAAATCCGTGAACTAAAAGAGCATGTACCACTCTTGTCCACGGGACATCTAAGAGTGGGATATGGCTACTCCCTCAAAATTATTCAGGTTATTCTATCCATGCAGATCCAGAACCATGAATCTTCTCTTGATTAATCACTTCTCACAAACCAAACTGGTTGCTGCCTTCTTCTTTATTCTTTACACAGAGATTAGCAAATCCTTTTTCCAGGTTCATGCTTCTTTTTTCTCTGATTAGAGGAGATCTGACCATCTCAGCTGCAGAAAACTGCCTTAGTCATAGGTACTTCTGAAAGTAAAGCAGGGACTAGACCCTGTCTGTCCAAGCATTATTACATACTTGAACAGTGATGGGGCTATAATCTTGAAATCAGGTGTCATGGCCTGACCGTATCCACACCGTTCCCCTCTGCACTATATTCTCACCCTCCAAAATAGTGTGACACATCCAAACAATGCACCAGTAATAGCTCCTTGGTCTGTGCTGACCCCTAAACCATTCCTCCAAAACATTTGTGTGGGTGCTAGATGTTATTAGTGTAGACGCTGAGCGCATTAGCTGCCATGCATTTAGCACTTTTCTTTCGGCTTTTAACCCCAGTGAATATATATGCATACATATATATTTATCTGTATCTGTACCTATCTATACAGATAGGAATAAATACTTACTGCTTCTAGAGCGGGATGGCAGCTGAACGGGCGTTTTGGGGATCTGTAACATTACGTCTGGCTGACTCTAATCCTCTGAGTACTAATGCATTACTATTAATTCATGGGCTTAAGTTAAAGCTCTGAATCAACCAAGACTTCACAGGCAGTGGCAGTGAGACAGAAGATACACGGGAAACCTACCTCATCTGTACTCCACTTAGAAACTTTACTGGCTGGGATCCCAGCTACACTTGGAAGGAGCTTGCTCTGCTGTTCCCAGCGCAAGGGTAGGCCAGGGATTTGTAACTTGGAAGACACAATAACTGGTTGAGAAAGAAGCCTCTGCGTGTTGGGTTCTTCAACATCTTCAACAACAAGAAGCAACAAACACGCGTTAAATCCCTCAGTCAGTGATAAGCATCAGTCACAGTAAAAGCACGCTCATTTCTATTGATGTATATGGGCCTCCATACACAAGCTGTACAGTTTTGCTTAACACCAGAATTAGAGGAGTATCATGACTGTTCTTCCATGAGTATGACTGTGATTATACTGGCTCTATATAAATGTAACTACTCTTACATGGAAAAAGTCTCTTCCAACACAACACAATTCTATGCCAACATAACTGCTGGCACACCACACTATAGGTCAAATAATTTTAAATATTTTGATACAATAAATCCCGCCCACATTTAATAGTTTTACAGTAGTACAAGAACTAATTTAATTCCAGGGCTGAGCTGTTTTAACTTCATCAAAAGCAGCACTGCACTGCTACAAAATTCCAAGTGAATCAGTTGTACAGTTCCAGCCCACACAACATTTATGCCTCATCCATGACAAAATGTTTTTCAGTTCTTCTGAGGAAAAACCACAAATGTCTGCAAATTCCCTGGTCCTACTTTAATTGAATGTTTTGTTTGGAAAATAACATTTAACTCCTCCGTGCTGCTATGGGTTTTTTACAAGGTCATTTGCCTTTTTATCTCCCTTATCCATAATGGAAGGAATGAGCTCCCATCCCACCAGCCTCAAAGGTAATGTACCGGTGGGAGGGTGGCTTCAGCCACATGCTGCTGTGGCTGCTGCTGTCTGCAGAGCAGCAGCAGTTGCAGATGTGTGTAGGAGGGAAGAGCGAAGAGGCATGCCGCGAATGATGTCAAACTGCGTAAGACATTCACGTTCATTTAGATCCATTGCAAATGCAAAACCAACACGCCTGTTATGAACCCAGGCCTGAATGCTTCACAATTGCCAAGTAAAACTGTAGAAAAACTTCTGGAATTCAATTCTGAATGAAAGAGCCAACAAAGAACCTATGCCTAACATTCCTCACTAACATGGCTTCATGCAATCACTGACAAATCCTTGTGCTATTTTTGTTTAGATCGCTCACTTCTATTACAGCTCCATTCTATTTCCATTTTTGGGAAGTTGCTATTATTCACAGTTCTTCCTACCCTTACTGTTCTAGTTTTCATACATTTGTGCCCAACAACTAGGGCACAAATTCCTATTATAGATTTTTCTTGCCAGCACAGTGGGACGGTCTAGAATATATAATGTGGCCAGTATAGGATATGATTACATTTGCTTGTTTTGCTTTGCTCCTCCAGCTTAAATTTTGTTACTTTCAAGACTTATCCTCATTTTATATCAACGTCCATTATTCAGAAGTTCACTCTTAAGCCATTTAGTCAGTATTGTCAGCCCAGTGATTGAATTTTTAAATAGAGTCCTTAATTTTTTTCCTAATATCATACTCTTACTTTTGGAAGTGAGTTCCCTGAATGTCTGTTTACACTTCACTGTTGTTCTTCAAATGTTCCTTAGAGCTTCTACTACTACTAAAAATCTCAGTGAGAAAGAAAAGAGTCTCGTAAGGCAGCAAGCATGCTGAATGTAAAGCCTATTTTACTGAATAATATATTTCTCATTGTTCCTTGGAATCCCTTCCCCAGCCTTATCTCCTGATTTTTTCTTTCTAAAAAAGGTCTCCTAAGAGTTGAAAATCTAAGGATTTAGCTATTTTTTTGTTTTCCATTCACAAAACATGTAATACATTGATACTATAAAATAAACAGCATACGACAATACTGTGTGCAGAAAATTTCAAGCAAATTGCACTCAATTTTTGCATGTGTTTAAACATATGTATATGTAAGACCATATAGGTACATGCATAGAGAGTAGCAGCAATGACAGCTAAGGCTACCTATCTATCCCATATGTCTCCATTTTCAATAGTTTACAGGTGTGTCAAATCCTAACAGTTCCAGATGAAAAAAAATCTGTGCTGGGCATGGGTCCATGCTGTGTTTTTTTGTAAAACTTCAAGCAAACACAGGTGAGATGGTTATGAATGCAGTTACCAGGAAATAAGTTCACTAACGTGACACTGCATAATGCTAAATAGAGCAATAAGCACAGGTACCTGCAGTCACAATTCACTAAAGTCTGCACAACTGCAATTATTTTAGCTTGAGCTTTCCATGACTAGGATAGCAAGAACTCATTGATCCCTTTTCATCCTAAAGATTAAGTATTATGGCACATTTAAGCAACAATGGCACAAAATTACCTGTATAAAAAGGAGGTAAAAAGGATAACTTTGTTAAACAATAACGTAAGACAGTGTTCTAGTTTTATAAGTCTAATTATGCACGACCCTACACAGAAATGCATCCTGTAAGCAGAGCTTGTTAGTGGAACTTTATTGAGATAGTCAATTCTGCCAAACTCAAAATGCTTCACAAAATCAGGTCAGTATTCTTAGAATAAAAAAAGAACGGCAGGCAATTTAAAACGCTTCAAACTATTTGATTTTAAATTTTTCACATTGTGTCATATAATTTAAAGTCAACATCGAAACTGTATGTTTCCATTCTGATGAAACAAAATACTTCAAATGACCAAAACCTCTCTTTCTTTCATCTGCTATGGAGAGATTCTTCTTTTAATGCTTCATTTTCTCCAGAATTCTGAACTACATCATGTTTCAAAACACCATAACAATCTGGATTTTTTACATCTTTTGCACAGCTCTCGTAATAGAGGGAATCTTTCATACTTTGCATGCTCTTCAGAGTGCCTCTTAGATCTATCTGAAAAGCGCTACAGACAAATGATGTTTTAAGATAAAAGAAATATATCAGAGGTTAATAATTAAAAATTAAACACTACCTTAATTTTATCTTTACACAATGCTCTACTCATCTCAAAGAATTTCCTGGGTTTTACAAGGATGAGCTCACTTAAAAGGTAACAAAGGTAGACCTTAAAGAACCATATTTACCCAAGTCTCAAGATTTTTGACAAAAGCCTTACAAATTTGTGTTGCACAACAAACTGCTGAAGGAAAAAAACATTTAAGAAACTAAATTATGAAATTAAGACATTTAGCTTCTCACTGAACTTGCATGAGTTAAAAAATTTGTTGCAGCAAAAGCTGTACTGAAACAATGCACTGACTGACTCAGTCCAGTAACTAGCCCAACACACTAAGTTTCGCACACGCAAAATAATCATCAAATACAAGACTGTGACATTCTGGATTTGTGCTGTCTTCTGTCTAAACACTGAGGATAGAAATGAACAGCTACCTCAATCCGTCCAACTACATCAGTGAACAGTCAAGAGTTTTGACACAGCAGTACACACAACCACACAGAATCACTGAACCAAAGAAAAGCCCATGTTGGAAGGGACATTTGGAGACCATATGATGCAACCTTCTGTTAAGAGCAGGGCATTAGACTAAGTTATCTAGGGCACTGTCAAGCCAAGTCCCAAATATTTCCAGCAAGAGCGATTCCACCTCTTTTCTGGGAGGCCTATTCCTACTGTTCTCACGGTGAGAAGTTTCTTCCTCACATTCAGACAGAATTTCCCTTGAAGCGACTTGTGTCCATTCCTTTTTTTTCCCCACCACTGTGCATCCTGGAGGAGAGGGGTACCTCCATCTTCTCTATAACTACCTTTTTGTTACTTGAGGACTGTGACTAGATTCTTCCAAACCTTCCCTTCCCAAATTCCTTCAACCTTTCTTCGTATGTCAAGTCCTTCATCTTGGTGGCCCTCCACTGGACTGTCTCCAGTTTTTAAGTGAAGTGAAAATTTTAGCAATCCCTCTGTAACACTCACGAAAAAGAAGGCGCCCGTTCTGCATATGGGCTGCTGGAAACTATCAGACTGCACAACAGATTGAGGTTGGGTTGAGTAAGTCACATAAACTTTGCATTATGCCTGTAACGTGTAAATGCTTTAACTTTCTTTCAATACACTTTTGAAGCAATAATCGAACGTTATACCTTCACAACTCAACAGGTTTAATTACCTATTTTTAAAAGTCAGTGGAAAAGTGTTCTTGAAATTAAACTTTTTATACCAGTATTCATTTTGCACTCATCTTTACAACTGCGATAAAGTTCTTGGCAAAGCCTTTGATGATTACAAGATAAAGAAATACAGTGTTAAAAGTGTTGCTGTCAAGAAATTTTTGGACACCAATAGTGAATGTGGAAAATAAGTTGCAAAGCAGTTTCATGAAGAGTTTCAAGGAATATCACATTCCTTTAGTTCTGCAGATTTTAATACGAAACAAATGAAGTACTGCCAATTTACCTTTAATTTCATTTGAAATGAGCAGCTTATTTTCTGTCTCCTCTTCTTCACACTCTTTGTTCTTTATGGAGTCCTTTGTTTGTAGTACTCCACTGAGGAAAATAAGATGTTCATTTTTTATTAATACATCATAAAAATCACTAAGCATGATGACATCTCTTGCTAACAATGCTATTAACACACCAGGATTCCCACACAAATGATGTTGTATCATCATAAAATAAAAAAAGAGAGGATCTAATTTCTGACTTACACAGATGGCATGAGTATTGACATGAATTTTGCAATGAAGGCTCAAGAGTAGTCTACACTAAGATTACGTAAATCACACCAACACACTCAACTTCATAACTGAAACCGGAAAAATATACAAATCCAGGGCAGAAGATGGGAAAAGCGAAGAATACATATATAGCTGCATCTTCTACAAAGCCTCACTGGTTACCCAGGTTATTTTCAGGAGCTGTCTGAAACATCACCTACTCCTTTTTCTCTTCCCAACCTTCATCTCCACCCCACCCCAAATCCTGTACTATACCTGTGCAGCCATTAATGATCCCACTGAAAATATCTGTATTCTTTTGTTACTGTTTTTGCTTTACTTCTTATCCAGCAAAAAGAGCCACTCTTTGCCTGCTGACCGCGGCTGCTCCCTCAGCTTTGCCAGTGCAAACATTTGCAAAGAGGGGATGCCTTCCCCCTCTTGGGAAAAATGGGGCAAGAGAGGTGGAGCAACAGAACTTCTCAAAGGGGGGTGGGTGCATTTGCATCTTAAAGTCAGCCCCTGGGAAGTTGCTTTTTAAACTCTGCCTTCAGAAGGTACTTCCAGCCTGGTTTCTTCCAGAAATGAAGCCTGTATGAACTTGCTGACATTATGTCTATATTTATTTCCTTCTGCTTTAAAGAACATGAGAATACTTTGGCCAGTTCTTGCTAAACCATCACAGATGCAGAGCTCTCAGAGATACTAAGTACATAATGAACATTTTGTAAAATTAGGCACCAGACAGAATGATTTAAAAGTCAAGACTACAAAAAAGCCCACTACATGAACTCATGCTTTACTATCTACCAGAGAAGCAGGCAACAAGAACCCCTTTACAAACGTCCCAAACACAGATAAAAAGCCAACCTAGAGCCACCACCTTGTTACGCATCAATATTTGCTAACCTCAAAACACAAATCCAAAGAGAAACAGACCTGTTTAATTCAATTGTTTACATTTGTACTATTAAATATGATTTATATATTTAATACTATTTAATACATGTAAGCATTTGGGAATAAATCAGCTAGGAGCTGCAGGTTCACTGACATCAAGAGAAATATATTTAACACACTATTAATGGTACAAAATGAACAGAACAAATCAGAAAATCCAGCTTTTGTAGTATGGGAGGACACAAACAATAATGGTATGACAAGCAGTGCCAGTGGAATGCATTCAGCAGGCATGCCTTCTTGTGCCACAAAGGACTTCTCCACAGTATCTTCCTCAGAAATACCACCTGCATTTATTTATTTAAAAATTATTTTCCTAACATCCACAAACACAGAAAACTTCTAAAGTAAGATGCTACAAAAGTAGTGCAATTAATTCCAAAGCCAAAGTAAATGAATACTGTAATTCAGCACAAAGGAGATCACCAAAACCTGTGAGGAAACATGGATCTTCCTGTTTTCTTGAGGACAATTTTCATAGCAACATACAGCCATAAATATTATCTCACTAGTTAAATACAAGTTAGTATAATGAATTGAAGGTTTTGTGGAAGGGGTTGCAAGATAAATTGACTTTTCTTTAAAGAGGTAGTACCATTTGACTCCCGAGCATGACTATTCAGACTATTCACCTTCCTTAATTGTAAATATTTCCAGAATGGAAATCCTCTTACAGTGAATTTTTTTTGCTACTCTGAAGATAGTGTAAAGATGCTGCAGGCACCTCAGGAACATTCCAGAGGGACAGACTGCAGTTTTTACACACATATTTTTGCAAACCAAATTTTTCTAGTATACTTGTTTGTATTCACAGATACCTCTTGCTGGTTAAAAAAATAAAAAAAAAAAAAAAAGAAAAGGAGTACATGGAACTGGAAATTAGCTAAGCACCACTTAGATTTAACACAACAAAATAAATCTCATGTTTGGCTTCATATTTGCTTGGTTCCTCAATCAAGTACTTCTATGAAACAGAAGATTACCTGCAATATGCAGGTATACAAAACTGTACTGAAGTCAAACACAATTAAATCCACACTATGAGCTCAGCAGCTAAAGAGCACACAAGTATACATATCTATGTCTTCAATTATGCATGTGTACTTTGAATACACATCTAAAAAGATCCACTGGGTATTGCAATAACCAGATGCTCAATATTTTATAAGTCTAGCAGTTCACATGTACCTAATGTTGCGAACACTATTTTTCATGCCTTTTTCAAAGGAAGTTTATTCAACTAAAAGTCCTCTCTGACTATGCTGGATACATAAAGAATGTGGAAAGATAGATGATAAAATGCAGACAGTGATCAGTGTATTCACACAGTTCAAACACAAACTGAAAAGCCTCTGGCTAGTTCAAAGCTGGCACAAGGCTGTTATGGTCTGAATGGAAACGACTCAATACAGTGAACAGATAGCACATGTATCTGTTATTTTAGGTCTTCATAAAGATAATATTCATACATATACAGTAAAATATTTGTACACAGAGGCAGGGAAGAAGGATCTCAACTTCCAATAATTTCTCTGTCTTGTAGTATTTTTCTTCTCCTCTCTGACACGCATTTCTTATTTCTAAAATACATTGTGACACTCCCTTCCCCCCTATTTCTAACATAAAGACAGCTGAAGAACTTCCACATCCTTCTCCACTGCTTCCAAGAGTTCCATGGACAAATCACTGTACTGCACTGCCGGTAAACTGCATTTTAAACTGATCATCTCCAAACAAGTCATACATTGAAAGGAACTGATAGTTACCCAGGTGCCTTCTTTTCTTTCGTATCACATAACAGGGGCTTCTTGCAAGGAGATTTACTTTCTGCATCTTCCTCTTTAGCTGCTTCTGGTACAGTTTTCCCAGATGATCGATTGTGAGATGAAGATTTCATACCTACATGACCAGGGCTGGGGCATTTTCTGTCACTGTTTAAAACAAATTAACAAAATGTTTAAAACCAAGAGCACCTGAGTTGTTGCTTAACTTATTTTCTCTATGGGTAAAGAATCATCAGTGTAATTGAAGAAATACAAGGTTTTTTTGTGTTTTAAGAAGTTACTTGCCACCAACAAAATTGTATACCTAGGATTTTCAGAAGTCTCCTTCTCGTGAAATCAAAGGTAAAACGTTTTGGCAATTTAACAGGAATAGAATTTGCCTACTGTTATTTTTGATAATAAGCTACCCACTTCAAATATTTGTAACACCAGAAAACTATGAGGTATAATTTTCCTCCTACCCCTTCTCTCCCTTCCATGATATACCGCTAAACAATCAGGACCCATTCAAAATGTTATGCGGTCTCTTAATTGGGACAATGAAAAAAGTAGCACTTGACACTGTCCCTGCCACAAAAAACACTGCTCAAACTGTTACCGGCTTCACTGGGACGCTACCCAGGTACCTCTCAAAGGGTAACTAAGTCACTTCAGATTTCTAGAACCCTACGCTTATAAGAACAGTCGAACCAGGCAGCGCTCTTTGACAGCTGAATACTTTGGTTTTTAAAGTATGAAGCTGAAACTGTCCCTGAGAATGTCATTTAAAATACCATCTATTGAAAATATGTGGTCATTACAGCAGGAAATGGAAATCTTCTCTACGAACATTCACATTTTCACATTTACATTAATGTAGCCCTTGAAAAGAATGGGAAGCCTCTCTTCTTTTCCTTTCCTTCTTAAAATCTCTATGTACCCCCACAGTCCAAAATATGCACAGGAGTCAGTGTCCACAATTTCTGATAGATAATCATCATCCTGGTACCACATCCCTTTTCTTTTTTTCCCAATGGCTCCTGCTAGAAGTTTCAGCTACAGATTTCAGAATCGTTCTTGCAAAACTCACCCCCAGTAATTTGATTCCCCACTCCCACAATAACAACAGAATTGATAGTGGCTATTCTTGAAAGAGCAACACTAATTTACAGTCACGTCAATAAGGCCACCCCAGCAAACAAAAGAAACACAAATAAATAATTTTCTTAAGTGAAACCAACTGGCAAACAATCAATTTTAAATTCCAATTAACCACTTAGTAGTCTAGATAGTTACACTGAAGATGAAACCGAACTCCTGTTAAATCACACATAGTAAAATCAGTATCAGTCTTTGACAGCCCAGTGACCTTTTCGATAAGCACTGATGAAACCATTTCTTCGCTGTAAATGAAAACGTAGATTAACAGGCAAGCCTTTCTGAAACCATCCGGCCATTACACAGCTACAAATCATGTTGCAGAACACTGAAATAAAGTACTGCTGTTAGTCACGGACGTTGCTTCAATTGTAATTACTTGATTACAGGAGAGGTGGATCTTTCACTTGATTCTACTTTTCGGTTTCTGGGGACAGGACTGGCCGCAGGCATCTCCCCACTCAACCGGTCAGGTAAGAGGCTTTCTTTGTTCAAGTTCATCTCTGAGTACGGGCAGCTGACCGCGCTAGAAGTTGAAGAAGAGAAATGCCTCCTTATTCTCAGACACTTATTGACTTCATTCAGTTCAAATGAAAAGACATCAGAGACCAGTTTTCTAGAAGCAGATGCAATCAATTAATATCAAGATTAGAAAAAAAAAATGCAGTAAGTAGTTGTACTTTAAAATGTTAGTAAGTCCACTGATTAAAAACCTCAACCTGAATGTTTTTCCCATTTCCTTTTGGCAGCAACTTACGTAACACAAATTGTATTACTTTATATTAAAGCATACATTCTTGAAAATTGCTTGACAAATGTTTAGCCTGCTTTCTCATACCTTTAATAGTATTTTATACATAATATACAGGATGCCTCTGACCATACTCACCTCTCTCCAAACAAAATCATATTCCCATGGTTATTCCTACTATGTAATATCCACACAGATGCTGCATTGCAAGGGCACAGTATGAGGAATGGCGCACATCCTCTGACTGCAGCAAATGCCATTTTGTGATACAGGCTTGTGATGTACTTTTCCTATCATTCAGTGCTCCCTATTTCACCTCACTCCAGCTAGAGACAGAATTTGACACCGTGCTTTGACAATGACTTGTAAATATGACTCTAACAAACGTGAAAGTCATACCTCCCACAAAAGGTAGGAAAGGGAAGAACAGCAACAGAAAACACACCGGGCTGAACTAGGATTTTGTCTTTAGAAGAATGCAATGCAAAGTTCAACTGATTAGTCAGGCTACATACTCACACCTCACAGATAATATCCCAAATTATGAAAGGTGTATATATATGCCACAACAGTGAATAACAACATGCTCAGTCTTCAAATCTCTATGTAAGATACAGGAGAGGCTGTACTAAACGTAATGCTCTATTTGTGGTTCATAAGCCATGATACTAACTATGATCTAAAACTACATCTTCCAACTTACCTGCATTATTACAAGGACCTCTACAATGGTAAAATGTAAAAACCCCATGTCCTGGGACTTCGTTTATTCTTTTCAAGAATGTAACTATCTGCCTTTCCATAAACCACTGCAATGTTGTATTTGTTTCACTGATTGTTACATGCATGATTTCCAAACAGAACTGTCTAATATAAACAAGTCTACCTTGCCAGCAGTACGCCCTGCCACCTCCAAATTCCAAAAACCAAACAGAAAAACAACAGATTTGATTATCATGTTCGTTTTACAAAGTACAGAATAAAAAAAAAAGACTTTTATTCAAAATGTGCCATACATTCTCCTTTGCCTTTACCGATGAAGCTTTGGATTCACAGTGTGTATGAATCAACTTCTATCACGAGATTGGACCACTATTAGTAATCTAATTTTGGTCTGACCAACATAAACAAAAAGTTGGTGGAAATTTACATTTCTCTCAGCAGTAGCATAAAAGGAGAAAATCCCTTAAGGCCACACAGGCCAAGTCAGTCACTCCTTGCTGGGGTTATCGACACAGAAGTCCAAGGGCATGCCTGACTTTATCAGTTGGTTCATTTGAAAACAAGCCAGTATCAACATTTTCTCTTTTTTTAATCCTTGTATAGCTGTGCTGAACTTGAATTATGGAGGAAAAATGCGATTTCTGCTTTTCTAATCAAGATGAGACCCCTGCTTAAGGCCATTCCAAACAGATGGTGTTCCACAACAGCCTGTACAGTGTTTTCAAGGGACAGACAGCCATCCTTCCCCACAGGGTCTACACAGAACAGTTATCTTTGCTGCCCTCTGAGGAACTGGGTGGTAGTCCCAGGCACTGAAGTTTTTTGCCATGAGAACCCTCATACCAGAAGTTTACATTGCAGAACAAGATATAGCCAAATGGGTGGCTGGACTCTAAAGCACTACACTTGAAATAGGGTATTTTTTTGTTAATGAAAGTGTTTTAAAGATACGGGACAGAATACACAAAGAAAAATTTAACTTGGAGCATTTAAGTTTTATTTCTAATTTCTCTTAAGCAGCATTTGGCATTTTATTTTAGATATATTTATATACCTCTACTTACATTTATTTTTCAACCTACTGGTTTTGTCTGTCTTAGGACTAGTCTCTGCCAGATGTCTTAAAAGAACAAAAAAACATGAACTGAAAGATGGGGAAGAAAAGAGGAATGCTAGGAAAGAGGAGAAGTTGTTTTATATTCTCAAGTCTTTATATTGCTGCATCTATCACAATGATGTCTTTTTTTCCCCTTTCAAATGAACTAGAAGATGAAAGATACAGGCTTCTATTCAGAAAAAGGTTTTAAGGAGCCAATGCTAGTGGGATTTAAGTTCTTGCTGTGACAAACTCATACCACTGTGATGAAATACAGTTATCAGAAACTTAGGAATATATTGGTTAATCTCAGTTCTGCCATCGCTGTAAGGCAAAGAATGTAATCTTCTTTTGGCTTCCTATGGTCACAGCGGTGTTTTGAGGCTTAGTGTTTTTAAGCAGTTAGAGAGTTGTCTCAAGGAAACACTAAACACCACCAATGTGGTATCTACCTTCAGTTGTGTACTATTAAACAAGCCTTACCCTGCAATGAAATCTGACAATACAACTTCATCTTCAGCAGGTCTTCTGTTTACCAACACCATTAATATGTTTTAAATTAAAAAATCAAGAAAAAGCCTCAAAATTTAGTCCTTCATTAGAACTTGCCTGTTTATATACTGCCTTTTCCTTTAGTATTTTCTGGAAAAAGAGAAGTTGAATGACAATTTCCGTCAACAATAGTTGTAATATTAACGATGCTTTAGAACACTAGATTCAGATGAGGTTTTCTTTTTCATTAATCATTCAAGTTGCTGTATCATTTTTTAAAAACTCCTCGATAGTCCTTTGATGTTACTGTTACTTGGGGCAACAAAAAGAACCCTCATGGTTTCTACTGTTGGCTTTGTTTCAACAAAACACAGCATGAATGAACCTGTGTATGAGTTACATGGCTTCGGATCAATCAGTAAATCCTCGTAGGTATCAGTGCCTCCAGCTTTCAGTTCAGTTTAACTTGTCTACTACAAAGAAGAAAAAATTAATCTTGTTATTCCTACATAATAGAAGTATTTGGTTTATGCAGGACTGTTAGTTTTAGAGACAACTCATCTCAAGGGCTCAGAAGTCTTGATGTTTATGTTATTTAGTATTAAATTAGGATTTTTAACTCTTCTGTCAACTTAAACCTGGATTTCTGCTCCAGCTTGCAGTTTGCCTCAGCACGCAGCAGAGGTTTGGAAGCTAGTTTCCAAAATGGCTAGATGTCCTTGACTTGGGGGTACCAAGGTCTGCCAGGGGCACAGTGAGCATAGCAAGTGGAAGCAGCAGCAGGTACCTAATTTGAAACTTCTACTATACATCTGACAGGGCTGTATACCCTCCAGCGCTGCTTCAGCTTTGAAACCAGTCCTACACAAAGATACTCAATTATCATCTGAGCTGCTTCAGTAGGCTCAACCCATGTTTCAGCAAACAAATATTCACATTAACATCACCTGACCCCCCCTCCGCCACCGCATAAGAGAGTAATCAGCCACCTCTAAATGCTGAAGGATCAAGATGCACAGCAATCAGCTATCTGCTGTACAGTTTGCATCCTACTGAAATGGCAGCAGAATGGCTGACAATACATATGTCCATAACGCAGTTTTCTGAGAAAAGGGAGTCAGTGTTCCCAGAGTCCTGCACAGGCTGCATAAAAACTGAGCACTAAAATAAACTTCTGGTTTTTATCAAATCAGGAAAGATCAATAAAGGAAAAACCCAATGCAACGGTTACTACTTCTTGTATACCATTCTGAAGAATTCCAGGGATCACAGGCCTGGAATTTTCAAATCAACACAGGTTGTACATAATCAGCCCTTTCCAGAAGTGTCCGATGGAGCAAAAGTATCAAGGCAGCATATCTCATTTGTGGTCATTTTGCAACTGCTCTTCTATCACTCCCACAATCTATCTCTAGGTAGGATTACACACGTGTCATTTTTCTCTAAAGTTAAAGGAAGGTAGGATAAACTGGGCTACTGATGTGTGGGCATGGACCTTAAGTCTTCTCCAGACATCTGGAGATGCTCCCATCTTGTAGTAGTACGCAAAGTTTCTGAAACACAGGGTCCAAACGGATTACTCAGCATCAGTTACACCTAACATCCGAAAGGAACATAAACCAGGATTCTCTCTTAACCTGAAGAAGGAGACTGAGGTGGTACTCTGTTTGGTAAAAGAAAGTTAATATTGCAGTATTTTTTAAATATAGATTATTAGTCTTTAAGACTGCTTTTGCAAACCTGCGTGAAACCACAGACAGCTCTCCTGGTTTAGCTGTACTGGTTGGAAATGTTCCCAACCCCGGCTCCTCATTGCCTTTCAGGTGCAGTTTACTGCCAAGCACTGCCGGGGGATGAGGCTGTATGGCAGCTCCAGAAAAATTCACCCGGATTTACCTGAACTATCTTCCTTAATGGGTTAAACAAACAGACTGGACTAGCTGATGGCTTAGACTTCATCTAGAGCAGCCCACGTCCATCTGCTGGTAGTGATACATGACTAGTAAGAAACATCCAGCAAAAAGGTCCTGACAACATGCGAGGGATGTTATTTTCTGCTGGACTTCTGTTAAGTGATGTCTTTACTTCAGCTGACTTTATAAAAACATTTTTAACCAGTTTGGGAACAAGCGATACGAATGTTCTCTTTCCCAATTTACAACGCATGTTTATCATCAAAGCATTCTTTCTTAGGAGAAAGCTGCTTCAACAGTCTGAACCTGACTCACGTAGCTTATAACGGATTTGGTGGGGGCCAATGGCCTTACATAAAAGATAAAACAAAACTTGAAACTGGCATCAAAATCAGACCAGAATTACTTCAGCAGACACTGAGTAAATAGGTGTGACATCCTGCTGAGGTGAGGTTTTCCCACGTTTCTGCGCTGTGGTTCTCTTACAACACAGTCTCCACCACAGCACATCCAGTTCCCTTCAGCTTACACATAACGCACGTAAAATTTCTGGTCAAAATCTTTATTCATGGAGAGTTGACCCAAAACGCTAACGACCTGCTTACAACTGACCGCTCCGCATTGCTGATTGTCGTTCGCTTTAGCGGCCAGCCCAGCCCAAACCACGACAGATTTGAAAATTATTGCACGCATTCAACATCAGAGAGCATACAATTCACAATCATAAATATGCAGGTGATCTGCAATATGCTACCAACCTGCACATCAGTCTCAGCTTCAACTGCGCAGCACAAAACCCCAGATCAACTGGTGATAGGAACCAAGTCCTTATTAACATCACCTTTTCCAAAAAGTAAATGATTTAACCCCACTACATAATTAATCACTGAAGCTTTCATCTGGTTCCTAAGGAACAAGCTCTCAAAATTATTTCAAAACTACTTAGCATTTTAAATTATCATCTTTTCTGCACACAGGCATTTATGCTGTAGATAGACATTGCACCTCATCATGAAAAAAAAAGATAAGCATGGTTAAATACATTTCAAGGTTGCCAAGATAAAAGAGCCAAGGGACTGCTACCTGACGTGGATAATTATACCAATTTCAAAATGTCTTTGTTAATTCAGGAAAAATGTGATGGTACAATGTCAGAATTTTTGGGGTGACCTGGATCCTCAAGTCTGTAGACTCCAGATAAACAAAAGATCTCATTATTTTCCTCAGAAATGCTCAAGAAAAAAACCCCACAGTATTGGCACAGAGGGCAAACCAATATAGTGAGTGAATAAGATACTTAACGATGTTAATTTATTTGCTACGAGATAGCAAATACCTGTCTTATGATCAACAAAATCTCTCTGGTTGTATTTTTACCCCATAGAACTATCAGTTAATGTGCAAATAATAGGATTGCTAAGACTGTAGTAAAAATAAAACACAAGAGATTGCCATGAGTTTATTTCTTTTCTTAATGTTCAGGATGAGTAAGTATAACAACTTTAAATACCATGGAAAAATCTAGTTATAAAAGCAAAGGCTACATGAACTAACAAGACATATAGCTCTTACTCATCCCTTCCCGGTGAAACATTAGAAGTTTTAGTGCCAATGTTTATTTAGAGGGATCATAAATTAAAAGCTTTTCTGACACGTTCACTTCTGGTTTCTTTTCTTTTTTTTTTTTTTTTTTTTTTTAAAGATTCTGCCTTGGGCTAAGAATGGGTATGTTCACCTGGATCTAAGTAATTGAGACAGCACATAGTAAAGGAAGATAATATTCGGAATTGGAACTTATTGCCTTACAGATCAGGTACATTAATAAATCATATAAGACTCAGTCTACTAGAATACGAAATGAAATGGATTTCAGCTAAGCAGACAGGAAGCTTTTTAGCCAAGTCTAGTTTACTTCACATTTGCAGTGTGAAGAATGCAGTAGGTTACCATATGCTAACTGAAGGATGGTAACCTCATAAGTACTAATTTGACTGTCTAAGGGGTTATCCTGCTGATTGAGTGCAACAAAGGTTCTCAAAAGGGAAGGCAGAAAAACTGAAAAAGGCTAACCAAAGAAAAAGAACATGGACAGAAAAAGACAGAAGGAAAAGGGTGAGAATAATCTGACAGACAGCAACGCGGCATACTGTGGCATGACACCACCACCACAGTTCATACTGCAACAGCTTTTGTCACTGGAGCTAACCTAGCCACATCCCGTCCTGGAGATAAAGCTTGCACTAGCATCAGGAGTTCTTCTGGCTCCTAATAATGCAAACACAATGCCTCTGCTGTAGATAGGAAAGAAGCAAAAGATGCAGATCTTGCAGCAAAAGATGACTTTTGCACACTAAACATGTAACAACACAGTGAGTTTTGCTGGCAGGTATTTTTGTTAGGGATCAGTCAGGACTTCAACCGGTGTCGATATGCCATCAAAACCTTGTAGCATAATTCTAGTCAACAGGACATAATTCTCTTACCAAAATCATGAAAAGATTGCAGAGCTAACTCTTGGACCACAATAGTTTAATAATATACTTAAAAAATATTAATAGACAAATACCAAAGAGCAATCCTCTAACCATATGGAGAGCAGAAAGCACAAAGTGATATGACATTTGAGAATTTTATGATTGTGTAATGGCAAAATGCCAAGAAAACTTCTGGAAGCTCTGATTTGAAAAAAGGTAATAGGATGATACTTATAATACTTAATTCTCAGCTTAACATGTCACATGAACTGTATAACCCTTACAGAAATATTCAGGATTCACCTCATATTGTAACTATTTTTAAGATAATAGAATTTTGACTTAGTATATGTTTCCCATTTACTCTGTCATTGTCTCTCTGCCCCCTCATTCCATTCTCCCATGCTACTGCTCTCCCTATGTCAACTCTGCTCCAGGAGAGCCTGGGATGTCCACATTTCTGTATTATATTTCAGAAGATATTCAACAAAAGCATCTTTAGAAATACTAGGTACAAACTAACAGCAAGTTGTTCGGGCTGTCATTTGGGAATACGTTAACCAGAATTTCCTTTTTAGCATTTTTCCAAGCCAACAAGCAAATCCTCATCCCTACCAATCAAGCAGAACAAAAACATCCAAGCGATAATAAAATTAGCGGCGTCATATTTCAAAAGGATCAAAAGTTATTGCTTTATACATAACTGTCTGTTATGTTTTGCAATCTGAACAGCAAGCTGAGGAATCCTCTTAGGAACAAAATACAGAGTAGCTGAATCTATCAATTCTGACAAAAAATGATGTTCAACAAATCTTATGTCGGCACACCCTGGTGAAATGAAGTTACAGATTGCTAATGTTTATTTCAGCATGCTCACCATGGCAACTGAAATCATTGCATATTTAGGTTTACAAGATTTCGTATTTTTTTCCAATCTTAGACCTGTTTTGTTGTGAACAACAATTAAAAAACCCCATGTACATACATCACTCAACTGAAAGAATAGAATTACAGCTTCATAGCACATACCTATGATGGCCGATATGTCTCGCTCTTTTAATGTGCCCAACTCCCTTACATCCTGCTGTGGGACACCCTCCATGCTCTAAAGCTTCCACCAATTCCAAGGGACCTGTATGTCCGGGGAAATTACATTTGAGATTATAAAAAAGCATCTAATCTTTAAAAGTAACATAAATATGCAGGAATACCAGAGTATCATAGTAAACATGAAGAGGAAATAAGTAAACAAAACCTAATTTTAACGTACTTTAAAAATGCATTCTACAAAAACATGACGGAGATTAAAACAATCTAATCCACTGGAGAAATAACTTTATTCTGTATGAGTAAACCTCTACATGAGACCTACATCTACATAAAGAACGCAAATCTTGGAGGAAGTGTATGACTTCAAATTTCTCTCCTGTTAACTACATGTAGTTGGAACCCGGTTGCTTTGCAAGAGCACAGACAAAGTAAGTTACCCTGCTGTTCCTGAAGACAGGGATCTGTAAGTAATGGGTACTGACCTTCTTCATTTTTAGCTCAAGTTTTCCAGTGAATAAGAGGTGAAAACAAAAGCTGAAAACACTTCTAAAAAGAACAAGCCATCAGGATATTTTTGGCATTTTTACTTATCTGAATTTGTGTGTCTATCTGATTTTCAGCAACCTGTAACAATAACATCTGCAGAGACATTAAAGCACGTCGCTGTCAAAACTAGCTCTGACACTCAAACAAACATAGTATATAAGCCATAGTTTCACAGCAAGTGAGAGACAGACCTACTCCAGTATATGAAACTGAGAATACCTCCTGCACATCTGCAAACATACACTGTCTCTCTAGTACTGGTTTTACTTGAAAAGGACATGAACTTTTATCTCCCCCTACAGATAATGATACTGACATAAAAAGGTCTATTTAAATAAATTTTTCCAGATGAAAGACAGATTCTTGCTCACAGATACATAGCGACAGACAGAGAATTATTATGTATAATTAGGACAGCACTTTCTAACAAATGTTCCACCTATGCTAAAATTACAACACTATGACTACACTGAAGCCCAAAGACTTCTATAGGCTTTAAAATGGTGCAATGGCTGAGAGAACAGAGATGTTTATCGTGTCCGCCTTTATGAAAATTGATGCCTATAATGTAACAAGTTAGTGGACTCAGAGGAGTTAACTTAATAGAGATGCTTTTGTACGGGGCAGTCCTGCCTCACTGATGGTCTGGTTTTGCAAAAAGTAGCTCCCTACAAATGTTCTCTCTCCACTTAAAAAATTCAAACTCTCTAAAATTGTAATTTAAAAGAGCTGCAACTGGCTGTTCATATTCATGCAAGAAGCTGCTGCTTGTGTCACTGTGACACAATGTTAAAATCAACACCAATATATGGCTCTTAATTCCCTAGCTGCTAATAAGAAGGTCATAATCCATCATGTCGACTTCACTACATCTTAAGGGAAAATACTGTAATAAATTCTGGGAGTGTATGACCATTATGACAACTGCTCTAGACTAATATTGCTATCATGCAGCGTTCACACAAGCTTCTGGTGTTAAAGACAGGGATCTGGACCGCATCATTAAAAAGACTATCTTACTGACCAAGGAAAAAAATACTGCATCTTGCAAAAATATTTTCTTCACTCCTTCTGAAACCCTTTCACAGAACGTGAAGTGAACTTTAACTTACTTGGAAACAATATTAATGTTTTGATAGTATTCTATATTCTATACCATGTTCTATGGTAATAATACAAAGTTGTTCGACGAATATATTATTCGGTAATCATCCTATTTTAATAGTATTTGTGCAGTTTATTATTATTTTTTTATTTAACAGACAGTCACTTTCCCTCCTCTCACGTTGTCCGTCTTCACTTTGTAGCTTAACTCGTATCAGAAAATCACTTCCACTGGTCACACGCTAAAAGATATGAACAGTGTCTCCTATGCCAGCACCTAGAGGAGATGACATGTTGTACCTAATGGGTGTCTGTATTTTGTTTCATTTAATGTCTCCAACGAAATGAATGTATGTATTTTAAATCTTAACCTAGGTGGAAGTAATTTTTTTTTCCAATCTTAGGTAATAGAGATGCAACAAGCTAATTCAGCTCTTTTGCCATATGATACAGTTTTTACTTATGTGGCCACAGGCTACTTTTTCCCACTGGACTGTTACTTCGTTCAGCACAAAGGATGCACATCTCAGTTTAAGAAGCAGATATGCAGCATGCTATCTTCTCATTATTCACTTTGTGCTTTGGAACTTATGGCACTCTATTCAGACCCTGCTTTGAAGGCAGAATGATTAACTTCCTAACAGGCAGTCATCACTGTACTACTGGAGTGCTCAGAAAACTAATGCATGTACTCTGATCACACTCCTGATAGGAAACATTTCTTCTTGGCATTTTAGAGACACTGAACTGAGGTACAGAGATTTTCAGGTAACACGTTCACAAAATCTGTGCGTGCCTTATCCCAGTTATTTTACATTTAATTGTTTCAGCGTACGTGGCATTACTCAGCATTTCTTATTTTCCAAGCACAGCTCTTTCTGATCTCAGTTACAGCTGTGAACACTCAGCACTTGTGCAAACCACACCTCAGAGTAAAATGTAAAACAATCCCAGAGAAGAGCACTCAATTAAAAATTCTGTCTTCAAAGTTTGGCTAAACTGTTTTCACTACCATTACCCAGAAACATAATGGCATAGGCAGGTCTATCTTTACCACAACAGTCTCTTCTCTCTGCAACCTTCAGTCTTATTCGTGCCAGACCTCCCACTTCTTCAACAAGTAAATCAAAATCCCCAGAGAGAGCAAACCAGTAAGTGGAGTATTATTATTGGTGCCATGCTTCTGTCAGATTTATCTTCAGTATGGGCACCATTAACCCCTCTTGGCTCAGCTGAAGAAGAAAAGGAACTTAGCTGTTTTTGAGGATTTGCCACAGCATTTGAAAGGAGTGTCTCCTCAGTGCCGTCTGGACTCCTTTGAGCTAAAAAGCACACTAACCTTCAAGAGGACATGGACAGGAGGTTTTAAGAGCAATATTGTACCCCTGCTGAGGGACAGAGCAGTTTCATCACTGGCTTCAAGAGGGACAGGATTTTATGCAACAGATCTTCATCATTACCTCAGATTTTGACTGTGGTTCTTATGCATAGAGAAGCATTGTGTTTCCACTACAGTAAGGGTCAATAAAGCTATCTACTAAAAAGTGATTAATTACTGACTGCTGATTTTGCACTAAATGTTACATTTACATTATTTTGCATATTGTAGTTGCTACTCTTCCTCGGTTGGCACTGGCAGGGAAAAAGATAGCTCAGTACACGTGCCTTTTAACATCATTACATTATAATGTGATTTCTCTTACTAAGTGGGGGCTGAAGGGGGTGTCCGGTTTTTGTACACCAGCCCGCAGGATGGATATCAGGGCTATCTACATCAGTCCAATAATCATAAATACTATCCCAGCCATCAAAATGGACCTAAAATAAAAAAGGAGAACAACACGTTTTAGATCAGAAAAATTCTCTATGTTTCCCAAAGTAATCTCTAAAAAATGACATATCCATTAGAGAAGTCACTTTAAGAGAACTATTGATGTTACACACAAAAAAAATATAGGTATGTTAGCTTCTAGACCCAGACATATTCTCACTGAAGTAGAGAGAGGGGTGTCATTTGGTTCTTTACTGTGTCTTGCATCATCAGGCTCAAACCCCAAGAATAAAGGAGGCAAGTTTAGTTCTCATGTTAATACTTAAATTAAGCCAATTTTCTCTCTCAACTCCCCCCCCCCATCCCAAACATTTTTTAATCTCCTGTTTGAACAGGATTTAATAATAGCAAAGCAGTAAGCAAAGGCCTAAAAAAAATGGCATTTATCCATAAAAAACAAAAACCCCCAACATACATACAAGTAAAAATTTTAGTAAATTAGTAAAATTAGTAAAACCAGACTATACAGGATAAGGACTCGAAACTGCAGAGAAAATGAAGTATGTGACTTCCCAAAAAAACACCATTATGGGCGATACATGCATTTTTTCAGGCGAAAGACAGATATCTTCAAATCTTACTTGACCTCTGTACTAGTAAATAGCTCAGATCTCTCACGCACGTATGTGTGGATGCATGTACACACAGACACACACAAACAGAGCTCCTTCAACAAACACTACAGAGTCAAATTATCACCCTAGAAGCTACAAATCCTGTCATTTTAATAAATTAAGACTGGAAAAGGAGTTTTTTTTGTTTTGGCTTGGTTTTTTGCATGACCAACCTAAAGTTTAGATAGAAAATGTGTAGGCGCGAAGGTATTAGTTCTGATGACTCCCTACCATCAGTTAATTCAGATTCAAAATGAAATGTCAGCTGCATTTCCTGCTTGAAATACCATCTATGCCTAATAAATCTGTACAAACTGCAAACATAAATATCCTTCATATCCATCCAACTGGCTATCTGGAACATGCTAGCCCTTCTAACAGTTAAGGGCTTCAGAGACTAAACTGGTTTTGTACAATAAAAGAAAAATAATTCAAGTATACAACTTCTGTAAAACTGTAATTTCTTAAAAATATGTTATCTGAGATTAATACAATCTCAAGTCCATAATTAAGATAAACTTCAGAATTGGAGAAGTCACTGACAAGGCACCAGAAAGGATGGTCCTTTTTTTTGTATCTCCCTTATCTCTGTCTCTCTCTTCTCCCTGGAAGTTTATGGAGACAGATTCAATTAACCTAGGCCAAATATTTTATGGGCCCTAATACAAATATCACAGCAGCCCTTCAACACTTGGTACTAAATCACCACGTTTCTTCATAGAATAGACAACTGTTTTACATCAACTACTCCCAAAGCAATTTTTTAACATATTCCACTCTGCTCTCTAATTACCTACATCAGCAAATGTAACTAAGAGGATAATAGAACAACCCATTACAAAGGAATTATACACATATTAATCAGTGAAAAGGATGAGAAAAAGCTTAGCAGGACACAGCAATGTGACTCATTTCTTCCAGTGCTTAATTTTGCAATTATAGGCTTTTGGTTTTACAAAACACTCCTCACTCACTCAAGCAGGATAGTACAGTAAGAGAAAAAAAACTTACTTTTATTCTATAGTCATCAGTATCTACAATAGTTGCTACTCTGATAAACACTGGATTTCTCTTGTCAACTACTTCAAGTTTCATGTTTTTCTGAAAGCCATGAGAAGGTTTCTAGAAAGGAAGAACGATATTATGTGAAACGGAAGAGAACCTCAAAAATCTCACACAATTGTAAAGTGTATAAAATCCATAGAAAAATTTCTGACTTCATTTTCTCAAATCTGTCCTCCCCCTCTGACGAATTAAGCATTAAAAGATCATTCAAACCTGTGTTCTTAAACTGGAGGAAAAAAAGTAACTACTGTGGGATTCCAGGTTCTCCATTCAAGCCTTACGAGTAAGTAAGTAGGGACCTTTATTTTAAATCAGTTGGGTTTTTTTCCTAAATTCTCTAGAAAAGTTTTTCCAGAGGTTATGGCCAACAGTTTCAATGTGGTATTGAAGTAAGTATCACATACCAGCAGCCTGAAATGTCTACAAAATTGTCTACAGGAAACACATGAGTGGTTTTTAGTATGTGTTTTTGCTTTCTGGATCAAACACTCTTTTTCAGTCTCCTACTGAAAACATAACTAATCCATGGTATAACAGTAAATACTCACTCAGGACAACCAGGACCAAATACCTGTTTTGTAATACTGTTTTGGGAAAAAAAGGTGTCTTTGTTAGGAATACCAGATTTTATCTTTGCCATCTACAGCTATGAAATCTAAAGCAAAAATTTTATTTCCATTTTAAAGGACCATATGCATAAGACATGTTATGTTTTTTATTTTAGATTTCTAGGAAAATAACATATCTGTGCCTGTAAGACTTTCCAGAACATCGGTGCTTCTTCCTCAGCTGCTTAAGAACTCTATTTTCTCCCATAATACAATATAAAATACTGTGACTGTCTCAGGAAGACTTCATCCAAACTCCAATACAATCAGCATTTTATTCTCATTAAGTCTGCTTTCTTATTGTTTATCACAATTAGCATTAATGTGGTTACCATTACATTAGTACAGAAAGCAGGCAGGTGATTTTCTCTGGCTGTAAAATTGAAAAGGCAGAGCACATCTGTCCCCCATGCAGTCAAGCTCTCCTTCCCCTCCATCCTCAAAGCCAGATGGCCTTCTCTGAGCTACCTTTTGGGACCTACACCATGCCCCAGCTGCCCTCTGCTAGTATGGTTTCTGGAACAGTGTTGGGCCATGCCAGCTAGCGCACTCCCCGTTTAGTGCTGTCAATGCCTGCACACTTGTGGCGGGTCCTGTTTGGGTTCCTGGTATAGACACAGCCAGATGGACCCTGCGGGCCACTGGTGGGGCATTCCCACTGATGAACCCTGCGGGGTGGCTCCTCCCTGAATCCCAGGGGAAGAAATTAAATCATGGATGCTTTTTAGTTTGATGTAGTCAAGGTCATAGCCCTCCACTGTTTTGCCAAGGACTATACCTCTCAGATATAACCAAATACGTTCCTAATCCTTGCTCCAAGTATTCTTGCTGAAGACATAAAATTGAGACATGTTATTAAGTAAGACGCATTTTGGCGTGATAAACTGCAGGTCAGTAATAAACTCTGGTGATATACTGACCCCAGAAACTGCTATAAGCACCACATTTCTGCTTTCATTAATCCAGCTCTTAGCAAAGTGTTGTTCAGAATTAGTGTCCCTAATCTGAAAAGCCGAGGCAAACCAGCTTCGGCGTGCTGTATGAAAGGGGCTGGGAGCCACCAGCCATCTGATGCCGGCTCCTGACAGGGATGCTGTCTGCATTACTGACCAGTCCACTCTCCTCACAAAATCCTAGGAGCTCAAGAAAGATGGGTGTCACTGAAAGCAAACAGCAAGTACGCAGCTAAAAGAAAAGGACACTGCCCACAAACACCACAGTTAAGCTGGGGAGCTGCCTGAGGGTGCTGCCCATGTGCCCTAGTCACAAACTCGCAGAAGAAAAAGTCTGCTGAAGGATATTAAATACAAACTCTCTCTAGAAACTATGAACTTGATGGGCAACCAGACTGACCTCCTACAATCATGTTTACATTCTCACTGTAAATTAAAATTTAAAATGTACAGATAGAAATACATATGTTGAAAACATGTTATGATGACTCAGTAGCTATCTCATTATTTCTGGTAACTAGGCAGTAATTTCTCATAGCAAATTACATTCATTAGTAATATTTTGTAGCATTTAATCCCATATAATGATTACAATAATAAAGTAATAGTGATTTATAATAACAATTATCTGATTTCTAACAGAGAACTCCAAGCTTGCATAAAAATAAACCACCTATTATGCAACTAGTTAACTGGATCCATTTGGAAACACAGGAACACCATATATGTATTCTCTTCCTAAACTAATTAATTATATGCACTCAAAAGCATGAAAAAATACAGGTATTTTCTCACCACTTTAAAAGCCCTTGCAGGTGCAGGTAATGAACTGGTTTCTTCCAAATACTTCTCCCAAGAAAAATGCTTAGCGTGAGGATAATCTGGCACAGAAGAAACATGAGCAAAATTAAACTTCGCAGTGCAAAAAATAAAACTGATGTCTAATTTACAGAATGCCTAACACTTTTACAATACTGTTCTGATTTATAAAGTAATTACAAGAAAGGTTATTCTAAATTATCTTTGACACGTTCACCATGTAGGTTAAAAAACCCAACAATCTTCTCATACACATTACCGATTGCTAGCAGAAGTCGTCACAATTGGTTTGGGTATGAGAATATAAATAATGTGGACTGGAAAAATCTGTCCACTTAATTCAAGAAATTAATTCACTTATTATAAGACTAATTCTGTATTTTATAAACAGTAATTTACTGGCTAACACAATCCAAGCAGTGATAGCTTTGTACCACAGCAGAGTATACCTGACTACTTGCTATTCTTTTAGTGAATTTGTTTTAACTAAACTTCTAAAAAATAACTGGGATATTGACTGTTAAGAATAACTTACAGGCATCATCGAAAAAGATGTTGCCTTTCTCAGAAGTGTCCTATTTACAAACACTTTATGCAAGAAACACAAAGACAGCTTTGCTCTTAAAGAAAAGGCAGTGCCTCTCCTTTGCCTTTAATCTGCACTAGAAGTTTAACTTCAAGTTTAAACATGATTCATAATCTAGAACAGAATAAAACCAATTCCGATTTGTTTTAAAAGGGATTGCACTGAATAATAGGCTGTAATTAACCTCCTGACAGACAAATCGCTTACGACTTTTCAATATTGCTGGCTATTAGAATTTCTGTCAAAATTGGTTTTAACCAATTAAAATTTTCCATGTTCTCAGACCACAGATGGCAGTTTCTGCAACAGGGCATTTAGATCATTCAGCTATACACAGCTGTCCTGAAAAAAGCAGTGGAGGTCTTATATTTCATACTAACAAATGCACTTTCATTCTTCTGAATCATCTCTCTCATTGTGTTTTCCTCCCTTCCAAAGGGCCCTCAGAAGTTTGGTTCCTCGATCACATAAGGCAATCCTTTCATCAACCCATTATCTTGCATATTTAATTCACATGAAGATGTTTTTCTTATGCCACAATCTCACACACCTGAAATTTGTTTTATCAGCATTTTCACAAAGTGAGTCTTCTAAGTGAATACATTCAACCAAAAATACAAACTTGTTCAGATTCCAAGGGGTATCTTTCATAGATAGATGTCTCTTCACTAAAGCAGCATACATGCGCATGCACCTAATGTCTACTGTATTTCTACTTTCAATATATTATATCCTGTAAAAAAAATTAGAAATCCCCAAGTATCAATTCTTAAGTACAGAAAGAAAAATTCAGGAGAGGTAACAATAACCTTATTGTAAGCTTTAATGCTGCTAACTAACTATAACCTCCTTAAATCTTTCAGATGTGTAACAAGATACAAACCTGGTGGGGTGATGAGAGTTCTTTTATGTTCCTTACACCATCCTACTGGATGAATATGTGGGCTAGCTGCCTCGCACCTGGAGGAGGGGGAGAAAAAAAGGGGGTTGATAATGCAGTTCTTCAGACATCCTATTACGTTCAGAAAACGACATAGAAAAAAGATTTAATAAATTCCAAATAACCTATGACACTGTCAACTTACACTTAAACTGCAAACATAACCCAAAGATACGAACACATTTAACAGACTTGTTACCACCCAAAGAAGCATAACGCTTTATTTACAATTTCACTGGAAGATCAAAAAAATCTAGTCCATTAAGTCAGTGGTAGATCTCCAGTGAGACGCTATAATGCAGGATCTGAAAAATTCACACGTAGGTAGAAACATGTTGGTTTCAAGAACACGGTAATCCAATCAAAGACAGATGGGGTTTTGCAAACTTTAAACCAAAAGCTTAAAGACCCTGATTAATGATCCACGTTGCACCTGGAGGCACATTAGAAAATCAGGCAGTACTGCAATGCACTGCCAACAACAAGTAAAAATTCAAAACCAGATTCTGAGTGGTTTGAATAGAGCTATAAACACGTTATAATATCCCAGTAGCACATAAGAAAACTACGTCTGAGAAACACTGGCAGCAAAAAAGAATAAAATAGCATTTTAGGCCCCAAACTGCCTGAAAGAATCCACAACTGATCAGTGATCCAACACTGCAAATTGCTCTAAAAAAAGCTGATCAAACTCTCTTACTCAAAGGACTAACAACTTCCCATATTTTGTGTCATGTGCATCACATTTTGCATGAGTGCTGTTGCCTGCGGCGTGCCACAAGAACCACAGAAGACTAACAGAGGCAGGGTGAGCTACACTTGACGTATGCTGGCATCTGTCTGAAGCAAGGGGAGATCGCTCTCACTGTTCACTGTTACATTGTGCTTAGAAGAAAGCGGCAGTGGGTGCTGGCTATGAAGTTCTGCTAGTAATTAAGAAGAAAATAAAAGCACACTCACTGCAAAAATGTAACTGATATAAAAGCAGATGAGAGAAAAACTGTTTTAACATTCAGTATTATTAAATTATTATATACAGAACTATATGATTTTGTTACATATTGCTATATTATTTCATAACAATACATTACATACAATATAACATATATGGTATATCGTATATAACGTACACACTATAATTACATTATTACTTAATATTATTAGGAAAGGCAAAAAGTAAGACTGATCTGTAGGAACAGTAAAAAGCCATCAGACTCTGCTGTGAAACATGCACCATCCCTATGTCTGCATTGATACTTAATGATTGTTTTTGAGTTGGCTGAACAATTAACAGTGCTTTTTAAAGAGACAGTACTTACATAGTCAGGGTGACTAAGGAACATCATGCTGACACAAAAAGCTAGCACTACTCTGCATGGCACTGCACTGTGCCGTGCAAACATACTGTTTGCCTCTATTTAGCTGGAAACTCATATAACCATGTAATTCCCACGTAAAACTGTGCTCAGGGTCCTCACTTCTCTTAGGAGGCTGTCCCACATAATTTCTTCTTTAGTTAGATAAAATTAATATTAGAGTGCACTAGTGCTCTCTTCCACTGTTTCCTAACCTTAAAGTTGCTTCAGTAGCTGACATTAAATATTCCCAGCTGCAAGCCCTCTGTCTTCTGGGAAATCCCATCAGCATTTCCATCTCTGTGGCCACAAGCCCAGTGCCTTACTCACTCCAAGGACCCACCAAAGCCAAAAACCTGCAGCCTGAGTAAGCTGAAGTAGCTAAGGCCTTCATTTCCCTTTCCCCAGGGAGCAATCAAGAAACCAAGCTTAAGTAGTCAAGCGGTAGTCTAGATAGAAACACACTCTCTCCCTCCTGCTGAAGGAACGCTGCTTTCCAAACGCTCCTCAAATATTTAATGAGAAGACAAGCAAAGAGCATCCGTGCATGAAGACATGTACTTCATATACAATAATCATTGCGTAAAATACTGAAACACTCATTGTGATCCAGTTTCTCTTGAATCCCTCTCTGAAGTCCATGTCTCAACCATTAGGCTGGAGAGAATTCCTTCCCTGTCCCCTCAACCCAAGAGTTTCTAACGTGAAATACCCTAACAGTGGGTCTGCTCTCCATAATTGTTATAAAATAATCATTAACTGTATCTACTCAGAAAGTATTAGCATGCTAGAAGTTCATATTAAGTTCCCTTAATTAGTACTAATTTATATTTTTTTAAAAAACATGATGTTGATAATCTGTAATAACTAAGAGGGTGTAATGAACTGTGCATGCCAGAAAAAGAAGTTGAAGGTAAATTAGTAGGCTCCCTAATGTCTTAAGGCCCAGACCAAAATGCTAGGTCTGCACATCTTGAACACAAACGCGTTTTAAGGACGGCAAAAGGAAACACAGCACAGAGTAGACTAAACTCTGGGCTACTATCACATTGCAGTTTTGAACCTGTGCTGCATAAAAGAAAAGGAGCATATCATATTTAGAATACACAGAATAACACTAATTATTTTTTTTAAATCTGAAAAGTAATTTAACATGACAACTAAAATTCAGTATGTATGTACTTCAACAAGAGAAATGGAGGTTTGGTGTCCAAGAAGCACTGTCTCAAACAATTATTCCTCTAGCCTTCTACCTAAAGAGAGTCAAACACTAATGATGAAAAATAGTGGCAAACGTACCACAATTATCTTGTGGCTGTATGTATGAAACAACTCTGCTAGTATTTCTTTGTAATGATGTCAAACAGATCAATTTCTAGCAGATAAAACCTACCTTTGATAGACTCGGTAATGGCTCTGACAATAGCCAAAGATTCAACTCACTTCAAGAATACCAACCTTTTGTTCTACTACAATAAATAATGCTACACTGTACGTTTTTAGTATTTATAGTATCACACCATGTAATCTCTAAATCACTGAAGTTGCCACTAATAAAAGGAAGCAAAAGGACTTTTGTGAAAATTTTGCACTGCTAGAACTCAGCATCTGACTCCTAGAAACGCTTTGCCCCAAACAAATTGGAGAAAAGGTGAATGTTTCATGCTCCCTCTGTCCTCTTCCTTTCTCTTTACAGTAACTGTGAAGAGAAGCTAACAAGCAAGGGGGGCAGCACGTCTCTCTTTTATCCCTCTCAAGTGAGAGTTTGCCATGGAAGAATTTTACATGGATGGGGCATCCTTCCACACTGGAAGGACATATCCTCTTACTTCTTGAGGTGTTCTGGAGTAAAGTCCACAGATTATTTTCAGAAGTCTCCCAAGTTAAATTTGGGAACAAGACTCATGCTCATGAGTCACTATGGTATTATCAGTATTATACTTAAAATAACGAGGTCGGCATGTATCAGGACAAACTTTTTAGATGCATTTGTTCTGTTTTGCTTTTTCAAGTATAGTCTGACCATTTTTATAAAATTCTGAAAAGTAAATGCCACTGCATAGACTTCTTGCCTTGAAGATTCACAAAGCAGCAAGTGACCGAGGCATGTCACAATGAAAGATGCACTCTTGGAAGATGCTCTGACATTACAGCAACAGGAGTGAACACGAGACATGTGGCAAACAAGCGCTACACACCACAGCACTGCAAAATATAAATCATCCACAATATTTTGATTTGCTTTAGAAGAAAAACCCAGTCATTACCACAGTGGCCTCAGGAAAAAAAACATCCCTGTTCCAGCAAAACCAGGTCATAGAGTCCATCTTTACCTACTGATTTCACACAACCTTTTAGCTTCTAACAGCCCATTTAACAATAAAAAGTAGATATCAGTAAAAGTCACACACAATTTAAAATCAAACTATTATGCCTTAATGTGTGTTATTTCATGGACATATTATCTAGTTTGGAGGAAAAACAATAGTCTACCAGACCAAGCCCAAGACTTGTCAGTTGGAATGCTAAAGGCTACTCTGACTTTTCACAATCAATTTGCCGCATCCCACAGCTTTTTATCTCCTTTGTTCCAAAACAGAAGGCAGATCACCCAGCTCACACGCTTCATAAAACATGATGATCCATGAATTGTGAGGAGGCCTGCTAGGCCAAAAAAGGTTACTGCCACTAGCAGGAGCTGAAGAGTTTTGCACCTCCAAACCTGCCTACCCCTGGGCTGCAGCGGAGCAACACCACGTCCCACCAAGTAGCGGGGTGGTGACACACGCACGCTCAACTAATAAAGCAAGATCATGATGTCCACACAATTGATGCCACTTGTGATCCATTCTGCCGTGTAAGAACATGCAGAGAGAAAAAAAACATCTATTATCCACACTGGAAACTGAAGCTAACCCAGGAAGCTGAAGCAGAGCGCACCAGTAAGAGAGCCACACAGAGGAACTGAACAAGCGGCAGCTCCACTGAGTTACGGACAGCTTAACTACATCTTGGAAAAGACATCAAAGCAGGGAAGAGCTATGCGATGTAAAAGCAAGAAGTTCTGCAATACGGAAAACTGAGGGCAGCTGAAAACATGAGCCTCCGGAGCGTGCATCATTCTGTGTGAAAGGAACATGAGTGCAGCTCAACAAGCCTTAACTCACGGCAGGAAAGCATGTCCCAACAGGAGACTCAGATATGGAAGAAGACTTAGTATTTTTCTATTGGTGACTTTCAGCTGTCCTGTTAATTTTTCCCAAAAATCTGCTTCATATATACAGCTCATTAAATTCGGATGAAGAGAGATGGATGATAATGCTTGCTGGTAAAAAAATGAATATTCAGTCCTTTTAGAAAAATATTTTCCCATTGGGTCTTCACCTGAAGATCTGGGCAGAGTCTTTATTTAGTCATCGGCATTTTCTTTAAAATAAGCTGTATTTGTTTATACTCATTTTCTGTTCTGAAAAAACTTCTGATTTTCCCTTTTGGGAAAACAAACCTTTTGGTATTTTGATTTTCAATTTATTAAATGTAGATACAATATGTAATGAAAATGTTATCTATAAAAAAACCACTCATCCACACGTGTTCTACCCATAAATAATAATATGCCCTCAAGAATGCTACTTATACAACTTCTTGATTGTGAGATGTCAGTCATCTAACCGCGCACAAAAAAAGAAGAAAGAAAAACACAGAAACCATCCTGCAGCCCCATCTAGTGCGTAAGTGAGAATACTTCATCATTAACAAGTATAAAGCTGGTATTATTTTAGGTCCAGACTTCCCAAAACATGGCCCATGAGGTTACGATATGCATGCAGAGATGGTACAGCAAACCACATGACCATATTTTCTATTTAAAATCTGATAAGACAGCTGCATGGTGATTTGCAGGAAATTTTTAGAGCTTTAGGGTCAGATACTTGCCTACTGTCCATTTAAATATTTGAGAGCATGCACTGTGACTCTGGGTTCTTGAAGATTGTTTTAAGTTCTTTTTGGGACAATATAACCCCTTCAAAACATTTGTTTCTATCAAAGAGAGAGTGGAGCAAAGTTAACTATCTCAAAAATGAAAGAAGTACAGCACAACTTTTAAGGACTTGGCTGTTGCCAAAGTAGCCAATGCTGGTGGAAAGCAGAACTGGCCTCTTATTTACTCTCACACCAAAAGCCAGTCTGTTCCAAAACTCATACAGATCAGAAAATGGTTCAGAAAATCAAAAACTTATTTGTCTTCATGAGGTGCTTTACAATCGACGTTTCTATGCGTGACGGGTAGATGTTAAAACATGAAACACCGTATTTTCTCACACTCATGGTAAGCTGATCCCAAAAGCTGACTGTAGCACATCCTCTGGAGGGGAAGTTGAGGCCAAGCTGTGGATGCGGGCAGGCGGAGCCCTCTGACCCAGCGAGTTTGCGCTACAGCATGTCCAGCGCTGCCGCTGCTCCATAGCTCCTGTGGGCAAGCGGCAACAACCAGCACAGCTTCACCCCCTGTGCAAGCTCTGGCCCTGTTTCGGTTTTGTCACAAAAAAATTAGGAAGCTGAGGCGATGTAAATCTGTGTGTAAGCAGAACAGATGCCAAGACAAGGGAGTCTGGAAAAAAGACAACTGAGGGGGGATCTTATCAGTGCTTATAAATACTTAAAGGATGGGTGTCAGGAGGATGGGGCCAGGCTCTTTTCAGTGGTGCCCAGCGACAGGACAAGAGGTAACGGGCACAAGCTTGAGCATAGGAAGTTCCACCTAAACATGATGAGGAACTTCTTTACTTTGAGGGTGGCAGAGCACTGGAACAGGCTGCCCAGAGGGGTGGTGGAGTCTGTATTCAAAACCCGCCTGGACACGTTCCTGTGCAACCTGCTCTAGGTGACCCTGCTCTGGCAGGGGAGTTGGACTAGATGATCTCCAGAGGTCCCTTCCAACACTACCATTCTGTGCTTCTGTGAGAACTGAAAACCAGAGTGGACCTGCAGTTAATTCACAGTTCAGACATGCCCAAAGATACCCAAATGGTACTTCCAGATCCAGTCAACCTTAAGAACATTTGGAAATTCCACTCAGACGGAAAGTCTTCGGGTCTCAAACAAGTATTATTTGTTTCATCAAAAAAGATGGGACAGATGGAAAGGACCTGACGGCTTGTGTATAGGTCAAAACTCTCCTTCCTGAAGGAAAGTCTTAAATTTGTCAATTTTCTTCACTTCCCTCTAAAAGCCACTGCCAAAGGACAATTTAATGGGATTTGTAATAACGCTGAAAGTACCACCACCATGCATTAAAGAGTTGTAGTAATGACGCCAGGTACTTATTTTCAACCATTAACGTATTTTCTAATGCTCAGAGAAAATTCTGGAAGAGTATCTTCAGGCTGAAAGCCTGAAGCCTAAAAAAGCTTACACCGTGGTAATAGATTTCTGTTGCCTGAAGTCCAGTAAAATCAGTCAACTGTCTTACAGTTACTCAAGAAGAGTAAAGAGTTTTTAAGCTCAACGAAAAAGTGCTATCTACTCAAACCAACTAAATCACAGAAAGTACACAGAAAAAAACATACTTGTTTGAAAATAATCAAGTACATACACTAAATACATCATTTCTCCTTCAATATAATTCTTGAAACTTACATGCAGGTGCAGGGAAACTGAGGCTTTGCTCTGGGTAATCCCAACAAAACTTTTCATTTTTAGTTAGACACCAGTTGTTAGATGGAAACTTATGCACCTAAGATATTTTAAGGGCCCAACAAACCTGGTATCTAAAATTAAAAATGTAAGTGGGATGCATTCAGGATGCATTTTCAGGCTCTCTTTTGGTCAGACATTCCACTGCTATTTACATTTGATGTTCTTTTCTCCCATTTTCTTCCCTTCCTTCTCTATTCAGTTCCATTTTCAGCCACAGCAACACAGAGAGGTAGGCCACGCCACTCAGAATCTAATTTCCATGCGCAGTACTTTTTCCAGGCAGCAGCATCTTGCTCCTTCCAGAAAGGTACTTTACAATTTCACCAAAAGAACAAATCTTCAGCTTGGCTTCAGTATAAATACAGCTCCAGTGATTTCTCAAACACCTATACATTTTCCACTTCAATCTTCCCTCATTATTTCAGAAGGTATTATTTCATGTATTCTATATATGAAATTCAGAAAACTCACTTCAGAATATTATGACTGCAAAAATGTAAAGCCTGGTTACGTACACAAAAACTGCTTTGCCCTCTTCTGAAAAGATCGGTGGACAAAATTCCTGTTGACATGGGAATATTAACAAGCCCAAAATTCAATGTATGTCTACTATACACAGTGAAATGTTTTAGAGAGATACCTATGCTACCTCTGAACAAACTACATGATATATTGCATTGTGTTTGCCCTAAAAGCCTTGCCTAACTGTCGTTCTCATTACTAATTAATGGCATAACTGTTATTAGCGAACATTCAAGTATCAGGAAATTCAGAATACCTTTTCCCAGTCCCCAGTTTCCTGCTGTTTCGTAGAGGCAATGCATGTTCTATGTTACTTCTTAATGGAAATAATCACTAATCTTTCTGGTCTTTGACTTGTATGGCTTATTACCTCGATACTCAGTTCTTGACTTCACTGAAATGCCTTTTGACCGCTGCTTCAATAATTTAGTTCCCCTACAGCTTATTTATCATGTAGCCCATACAATTATTATTTCAAGAAATGGACTCGCAAAGTTTTGAAGTTACATAATAGTTTCACATCATTCTCATTGACATAGTGCCTAAGCAGTCATCAAATACAGATGAAGAAAACTTTCTTCATTTATTTTTGCAGCTTCAGCTATACAATTAAGCTGCCACTGCTGAACCCAAGACGTAGGCTTACAATGCTCTACCTGTTCTGACGTAACTTAGTCTTCAAAGAATGTAAGGTATATTACTTTGCTCTACATGCCAAAAGAAGATGCAAATGCAAATACAAACCTGCACTGTGACAGCCAAAGCCTGAATGTCCTTCAGTATCTTTATGCTCACAGTATGTCCTGCTCCACCCACTGACTTTTTCTATGTAGATACACAAAGCCCCTCCACCATACACCATGCAGAAAGGTCATCCCTAACACAGGTTAGGATAGCAAGATCCCAATATTCAGAGGAATGCAGAATACAAAAGACTAAAACCAGTTTTAGTAACTACTATAGTAAACTACTTAGTGCCACTATCCTGATGCCTTACAGGAGATGGCTAAGGTTTGGTCTGAACAACATAAGTGGATCAAGAACCTTTTGAAAAAAAGGCAGCCTTTCTTTTAATTTACAACTATACGTAAACCTAATTGCAAGTAAATCAGTCACATTATCATGGTGCTTATTCTTCACTAAAGATACCAACCTCAGAGATACCATGTAACTGAAATGAGAAATCAACCCACAACCCCAGACACAGCAGTGCACATGAACACTCATCTAGCACAACCTCTGGAAATTTCTAATGTGCAACCTGACATGGGAAACTGGATTCCTCCAGTATGCCACTGAGACATACTTTGGTGGCCGTGATTACAAGCCTAGCCAAAGTTGGTATGGTAACTGTATTGACAGTCTGGAAAGTATCATAGAAAACAGTACTTAAAGCTAACACATTTATGATACGTCTCACTAGGATACAAAACAAAAACGTCATACCAGTAGTCATAGCTCTCATCCCAGTTGTCAAAATGAACCAGAAAACGATTGTCCACCATGTCGGTTACCGTAGCAACACAAATGAAAGTCGGGTTCTTCTTGTCTACGGCTTCCAGCTTCATCCCCACTCGAAATCCCGATGGGATCACTGTCTACATAGAGGAAGACATTTAATTGAAGATAAATACCATAAATCCACAAATCTCCCCAGTGTCCACAATCAATATATTCATGTCATTTCTAAGTTTCCCAATTAGCTGCCCCAACAGAGTGGCAGCAGCCTAATTAGTTGACACGAGAGATGCTCAAATACAGAGACTCATGGTTTATGAAATAAAAAAGCCCTAAACATGCTGCTAAAATTAAATGTGTTGGTTTTAACTCTGTCTTAGACACTCTCTCTGAAAGACTGTGTTTGTTCCACAACATTATGGTGTGAGACACAGTACTAATAACAAGTCTTAAATTTTATTTAATATACCATTTCTGAATGTGCCAAATCAGATGTTTAAACAGGTTAGTAAAAAAATTAATGGATCAGAATTGCCGAGGTGAACTGGAGATTGTTACTGAATATGTTGTAGACGTTTTCATGTTAAATTTCAGGTCTCAAGTCTACAAGCACTGAAATATGCAGTGAGTCTCTACCACACACATGAGCATACTAGCAACATTCCATACCATTAGCAACAACTGAGTACTTACTGCATTTTGGTTTTCAAACAGTGATTTAGGAGCAGCTTGAGCCTTGCATGCCTTTAGGTATGAGGGCCAGCTGAATTCTTCTTCCTTATATCCTAAATGAGGGTCATAAAAGAAGGGCAAGAAATGACAGGCATGAGACATGAGGTGCATGCAGGTGATTTGATCATAATTGATTAATTATTTGTTCCATCCAGTTCTGAACTGTTTCTTACAATTTCAAAACCGAAAAGATTATGCACTGTTAACTACTTATTCCAATTTAATATAAACTACACTGGGAAAATTTACTTTAAAACTATGTATTAATTCTACCCCAATATGAACTCAATGAGTCTCTGAGGGAACACTGGTTTGGATTATTAGAAATTTTAGCAGGACACACCTTAAAGGAGCTTATAGAGTTCCAAAGAAAGTTGATAAAGCTTTTCTATTTTTATTTGGGCATCTGGTATTACAAAGAGGAATCATGTTCTTTATTTAGGGCTGGCTGAGCTTCCTTACCAAAATGTCAAATTTTCTTTACAATAACTGAGGAAAATACTCTGCTTTCTTGAGCTGCACATTATTAGTTTCTTATAGTTGACTAGGACTGACATTTGAACTATTCCTAATCTTCACCTGGGAGAACTAATAGTCATATAAATGGGCAAGAACTCAGGAGATTTCATCTCCGTTTCAACTTCACCTTCAAAACAAGCTGGGGAGCATTTCTTACAAAATCACTGCTCTGATCCTGATATCCAACTTTGCAGTCAAGAGACCTGAAGGTCCTCAAGGAGCAGAACATGTAGGGGCAGCCTAGAAACTAAAATCCGCAGTTCTACCAGATGGCAAAATATCAGTCTCAGTAAGATATCGGTTTTATACTACAATCTCCCTCCCTTAGAACAAATCTCTCTAAGCAGCACAGGCTCTCTGTCTCTCCCCAAGAAAACCACACGTTGCCACCTCTCTGCCTCACAGGTACCAACTAACTTCCATCTGGTGGTCAGACTGACTGACACACAACCAACAAGCTGGGGGCAAATGCTCTACAGCTGTTTTTCAGTCTGTGGCTTCTACTTCAGAAACAGCAAAGGGCCTACAGGCCCCAGAGCTCTTCCCACTATGCCAGTCAGCCTAATTAAAAAAACTCCCTCCCCCTACTACGTCCTCAGGCTATCACTAATACAGCGTGGGTGTAAAACAAACTCCCTAGGTTGTATCAAAAACAGTTGCTTACACCATCAGTGCCCCAGGACCCCTTATGCATTTACAGTGTAAAGCGTCCCCTGCACGGACTTTCTGCATTTTTAATTCTATGCATACAACATTTGGAAAGAAATCTAAAGTTGTGTTGATTGTTTGCCTCTTCTAGCTTTTTTGTGAAAAAATACAATTTATAATATATTAAATTGCATAAAATAATTCACAAGAGATCATTTGTACTTCTAATCTGTAAAACAACGTGAAAAGAAGCAAAGAGTCTCCTTCCTTCATTCTCCTGTTAAATAATAGTTATAGAAACATCGATTTTAGTTCATATGCTACAATCCAGTATAACAAGACCAAAACTACCACAAATTTCAGTGAGTGATTGCCTTTACTGAAATGGGTCACCTCTTGACTATTTGAAGTGCTACTCAAATATGCCACAGACAATACCTCTGCATAACCTTCTGAGAATCTCATATTTTCCAAGGAACCACAAGTAAACAATCCTTTAACTTCACCTTCTCCCCATACTGCTTTCTCATTTTTCATTTTAAATACTAGACAACATAAATTAACCTCCAAGTCCAAACAATGTGTTATGGTTTGAGAAACCCACAACAATTTATTGTTGTTTAGACAATTATTCTATCAACATATGACCCCTCCTCACCCGGGAAGGGGAACTGTGAAGAAACAAGGAAACCCGAGGGTTAAAGTAGAAACAGATTTAATAGAATAAGACTAAATAATTAACATTAATAGTACTAAAGAACCAGCATTAATACTGATACCAATATAAAACATACAAGGACTCTACTCAGCCAATGCTATCAGCAGAAGCTGTGCACTCCCAGCAGTGGACAGCAAATATCAGACACTGTGAGCGCCACGGCTTTGGGAGGAAGGGAAGGGCTCAGGAGTCTGGCACTGGGGCTTGGAGTTCTCAGGATGGCCGCCATCAAGGGAGAGAGTCAGCTTCGCAGCAAACTTTCCAATTTGTATTGAATGTGACGTTCATGGTAAGAAATTACCTTCACATATCCCCTTAACTTGTCTCCCTCAACACCGCTGATAGGCTCCATGACTTTCCTAAGTAAAAAGAACTATCCACTGCTGCAGTGTGGCGAAAAAAGCAAACACAAAAGAACAATCTTCCCACCAACTTAAAACTAGAAGAGAAACTGCAGAAACTTTTCATGAAAGTGACCCAGAGACAGACAGTAACTTTCCTCCAACAGCGATATTTCATTGTTACCAAAAACTTAAGCTTTCTAAACCAGGGATTTAAGATGGAAAAGATGAGAAACTTTCATCACAGATACAAAACTTACCAAGAAGCATGCTGTAATAACATCAGTAATTCTGCAACTGGGGACTACTCATTTGCTACATGTAACTTACTACTTCAGCGGAGGCCAGCCTTCTGAGAAATTCTGATTTATGTTCAAGAAATTGCTATTTCTGCACAGCCCGTTATGAGGAACTATGCCCAATGAAAACTCCCATACTGGAGCAGCAGCACAGAGCACTCCTACCCTGCAGCCAGAGTGGAGCTCGCGTAGCACCCGGAAGAGCAGCACATGATCCTTCACACTCCGCCAAGGCTCCGTTGCAGAAATACCATCCTCTCCCACACCGGCAGGCCCTCTGCCTGTACACTTTCAGTGGCTTTACTCTCACCTTCCACACCCCAACAGTTACATCCACAATTTTGTAATTCTCCGTAATGCATCCTCTTGACTCTGTACACTCATCATTTTGCAGCCTTGAGAAACCACGTTATCCTACCCTCACTGTGTATGTCAAAACACCACATTCATTTATTTTTCACGCATCTGTCTTCACGACTTGCTCCCTTCGTCCCCACATATTCCCTCCCCACCCCAAAAGGGAGCCCATTTATCCCTTTTTCATGGTACAGTTCAGTGCAGAGGCACTCTATCTGCCAAAATATGTGAGTTACATAAACTGAAACAGAATAATTAAGCAAGCAAATTACACATATTTCAACACGTGTATGCCATTTACATACGCTATGTATAAATTATGCTTTCAGGCTTGTAATCTTACGATTTTTTCTCCCTCCTTATCTGTTCATTCCTCTTTTTGTCTCTATTTCAAGCTTATTCTTTGTGGCAAGAGCACAACCTTTATTAGCCTGTGCCAACACACGTACAATAATGGTGATCAATATCTAGTAATGAAAATGTCCTAAAACATTCCACTAAAGGATTCTCAGCTGCCTGTGAGACCTCAGTTTAAGCATCCATGTCACCAGCACGTTGACATTTTACTTGCTGTAAGCGTTCATTTGGGGTTTAGGTTTGTTGCTTAACTTTCTTTCCTAATGCCTTATGAATTAATCTTACAGCTGATTTTGATTTCTTGTTTTCTCTGGATTGCCAATGAATATAAAAGGTAGGATTTCAACCTCAAGATTTTAGCAAGACTTAAAGTAGAGTTTAATTTGCCATGTTCAAACACTCTGACTAAATGAATAAAAAAGTTTCTGCCAAAAAAAATAATTGCAGTGTTACACAGTTAGTCTTGATCTCAGAGCTATGGAAAACACACACATTTCAAATCAAGCAATACCTTTAGGAGGATGAAGCTTGTGACCTGTTTTCTCACACCATCCCACAGGATGAATGTCTGAAGAATCAGCGTTCACCCAGAAATCGTAACAATCTGGGTATCCGTCAAAATGGAGTCGTATTCTGTAGCCACAAACCTAAAAGCAAGAATGTATAACATACAACACTATGTTTTAAGATGTTTGCCCTATGCATAACAGCTTCTATTCAGCATTACATATATTAATAGTGTGCTTTCAGTCAGCCTTTTACTTCTGCCCAAGCCTGCACTCGATGAATAAATTCATTTGATAAAAAGGAAAGAATAAAAAAGCAAAGCTATTCTCAATGTGAGTGCCTCCTCTTCTGGTGAAAAGAATTAACTAAAAGCTGGATATTGCCATTAGTGTTCAAAAACTTGAAAACTGTTCAACCCAATGTCAGAATAAAACAGAAACCATACAGAAGAGCATGAATACATCTGATACAATCATGGAGAAAGAGCAGATAATGATGCTCTCAAGCTACCCCGATTAATCAATATGCAAGAGAGCACTCAAGAATAACTACGTTCAACAGGCTCTCCAGAGAGATACTGAGAACTGTTGTTAAAAATGAAAAGTCAGTGAAGGCATCCTCCAGAACTTCATTATTCCATAAAGTAATAAGTTAACCACCAAGAGGAAGAGAAAAACAAGACAAACAATCTCTCTTTGTACAAAAGTTCTCCACATCTTCCCGAGTGACTAATGCCATAACTTTCCTGCAGTCATCAGTAAAAGTCTCTTGACATCAAGGTCACCCTGTTTTATATTTAATTTATACTGACAGAACTTTCAGTTTGCCATCTCAGAATTCTGTGGCAAGTCATCCTGGAGTGAAACATGACCCATCGCTTAGTGATGAGCACAAGGTACACAGGAAATACTCAACCACAGACACACCATTCACAAGAAAATGGAAGAGATATCCACAGAAATTAAGAGATCCAGACATGGGAAAATAAAAGCCTAGGCTGTAAAAATATAAACTGCAAAATTACAGCTGCTTAGAATAACAGTGATGCAGAGCATAGTACCTACCCTATTCCTGTTTACCCATTTTAATTCACAAAACAAAACCAAAAAAGGATCCTTGTTAAAACTACATAAAAACTAATGTAAGATACGTTTGAAAGACAAAAAAATGTCAATGAGAAATAGGTTCTCATTTGTGTTATTAAAAGCAAAGAAACTACTAATCAAAAAAATTATTTTATAAACTGCAGCAAAAAGACAAACTGAGTTTCTATGTTACACTAATTTGTAGAAGTTGCCAATACAGGCAATTTCTGAGGCCATGAGCCTGAAAAAGTTGTAGCACAATTGCAACACACTGTTAGCTATTTGTATCAGTGGAATGAGCAACTGTAAATACTATCAAACCTCTATAAAACCACTATTAATTAGTTGTCATGCTAATGCTTTTTCTAGTTATTTTTTCTTTAAAATACAAACTACGGGATTACAGAAAAAAACCACACATCATCCAACTATCATAATACATTTTCTCTAGCTGCATACATTAAATGTATATAAGCAGTCACCGCTGCATGGTACTGGGCCATGGACAGTCATACGTGGATAAATGTAGATAGTCATCACGTGTTTGTCACGCAGATTTAACACAGCGTCATTAATTTAAAAGCTATCTTCCTACATACAGCTTCTGTCTGCCTGCCAAGGAAGAGCACGCACTTTCAGCTGCTGCTGTTCCAGGTCAGTCTCTCCCATAATACCGCACGCAACCTCTACTTACCTCAGCCACCGTGAGAACACAGTATATCGACTGGTGCTCGGGATCCACGCCCTCCAGCTTCATCCCTACTTTGAATCCGTTTTTGTTGTATGGGAAAGATTGATACTGCAATGGAAAAGAACAGTTTCAGTTCTTCTGAAAGTACACCAGAGAGAGACGGAATATCTTTATAAGGAAAAGAACAATGATTATTTATTACTCATGCTTCTGAAACAACTAATAAATTGCTTTAAAATAAGTTTTGCATTTTTAAAAACATACTGTAGAAAAGGAGAAATGGATGGTTGTTTGAAAAACACGTTGATACTATAATGACTTAAAATTGAGAGTACTTAAAAAATTTATAAAGAATTAGCAAAAAACTTATCCAAGGGAAAGGCGATGGCATAATTTGCCCTCAACTTTTTTCACTAATTGTCAATAAAACATTTTAACAATGTAATTATTTTTTATTTTTCATCCTGTAGAGTGACACTGCGACCTGGTGGTCATCATTCCTATAACAATCACAACAATGATGTTCTGTTTTGCCTTTTAATTTCCACATCTCAGGCAATCTAAGATGAACTGCAAGGCAGAAATACAAAACATCGTTTACATATAGGGATGGCCTCTTTGATGCCATCTTCTCCTTTCTGTATTGGGTCTCAACTAGCTCATTTTCCAGGAATATTTTTGCATCACAGGAACATGACTACCCTTGTATCACATTACAATGAACCCAGAAGAATATCTTTCAAAAAAAAGAAAGTGAAAACAAGGTTTAGCAGAAAGGATGTTTTCAATCAGAAGACATCAGCGTCCCATGTATCATGCTCCTCGTCTTCTGTTAAGGAAGGAAGGAATTCAGCAGACACTAAGGTTAAATCGGAGGGAATATCAGAACAAAAATTAAATAAAACTGAAAAGCATTTTCATAAGTTACCAAATTCACAGCGAGACAGTTTTTATGTCCTAAATGGTTACAGACAAAACACAGGAGAAGCATCCTACATCCTCCCTCTTCCTTTTGTTTCAGTCTAAAAGCTACACATGCTCCCAGCACCTCTGCAGTCAGTGGAAAGAGAAGGTCATCCAGGAAGACACTCAGAGAGGTCTCACCTACTTGGAAGGAAGCGAAACATCTCTTTGGTGGCTTTGGCTGCAACTGATATAACTGAATAATAAACCCAGGAGAAAAAAAATGCAGTACATGGCACAAGAGCAGGAATATGCAGTCAAGAAGAAGGGAAGCCTGAATCAGCCTAAAGCGGCCAGCTAACAGATGTCTAACCATGGCTCTAAGTCCCTATCTAAAAATAGGTTAGATCATTTTGTAGACCTCAGTTAAGGGATCAGAGTATCTCACTGCAGTACACGCATTTGAAAAGTTATTTAATCCTAACGTCACCACACTTAACATTTTTGTTATCAATGAAAGTTTAATGAAGTTACACTATGCATAATTCTGGATACTTCCTCAAGAGGAATGTAAAAGCAGAGCTTTTTTTTTTTAAAATCAATAAACTAAATTTTAAAGACTTGCGGTTAATGCCATCTATATCATAAATACCTTACAGATAGAAAACTTCAGTGGAAAACTGAAATGCTAGAAATACTGACACATTGGCGACATTTACACAGTGGCCAAAAATATAACTGAGATTTTGCAAAACCAAGCACAAGTAAAATTACAAAGAAAGGAAACAATTAAAAACTCACAGATCTGTATATTCTTTCATTATTACAATAAATATTACCATACAAACAGTACAAAATTCTATAAGCAATACACTAAAAATTAGGCTATTATCACACAGGTATTTCCTGAAATTGAAGACCTGAATTATTCACTATTCTTTCCATTGTCAAATCTAAAACTTCTAAGGCAACACAATCTTTAGTTTGGTTTCTGTTACAGCAAAATAACAGGCAACTTTTACAAGACTAATAACTTTAATACTACTTAACAGATTTCAATTTTGTGCATTATTCCTAATACATCACCTAAGGTAAAGATATGAAAAACTTAGTAATCACGTATTATTTTTACAACAAACATTTAAAGATAATTTCTTAAGGAGAGATACAGGAACAAAATATGAGGGAAGGTAAAAGGAGCCAGCAAACGAGCAGATGGCAGAGTGAGAATTAGAAATGTTTGGTGCAAGAACATACACAAAACCTCAACGATTACATCAGGGGAGCTGGATATTGAAAAATACAGCATTCAAGGGTCAATAATTTTGTTTTACTGGAGCAATAACAGCTTGTCCATCACAGCCTAGAAATACCTCGAAGATTTAAGCAGTGCCAAGGACTCTCCATTATCCTGACCATTCCTAACTAAGGGTACAAAAAAACACCATGAAAAATACTGCTTCTGAACCGGAAAAGTAAGAGAAAAAAGAGTAATTCTCACAATCCAAATCGAAATTAAGGATTCAAAATCACTGGTGACATTTTGTGGTTTTTTTTTTAACCTTACTGTTCCTGTGGCTTGCTTGTCCATCTGTAAAATGAAGAAATACTACCTGGCCACTTCTGAGTGCTATTAAGAATTCTGCCTCCACTACAGGCTTTAAATGTTGCACACTAAATAAAACCCTACAGTTACCCAGGGGCTAAAGACTTTAAAAAGAAAATATTAAATAAGATGCACTGAATGAGAAACGTACACTGTGAAGAGAAATAAAGGAAACAGTATCATCCTGTAACTCCAGACTACCACCATGTGCAGTGCCCAGAAAGGCTGGTATAAGCCTGTGTGCTGCAAGAGCATTTATAATGGAACCTGAGACAGGCAGAGCAATGCTCTGTAAATCTACCTTCCAGATAGAAGTAATACTTAACCAGATTTTTTTTCTTGTCGATTTTTCAATGAGTGTATAGCACAGGGGAATGTAACCAAGGACAGTCAGGTAACTGTTGTTCTTGCACCTACAGATCTATGGATTCTCTACATTGCAATCCTAGTTCTTTTTTCTAGAGGGAATGGGTTAAAACTAGAGATGGGACGATTCGGACTGGACGTTAGGAAGAAGTTCTTCACCATGAGGGTGGTGAGACACTGGAACAGGTTGCCCAGAGAGGTGGTGGAAGCCCCATCCCTGGAAGTGATCAAGGCCAGGCTGGAGGGGGCTCCGAGCAACCTGATCTAGCGGGAGATGTCCCTGCCCACAGCAGGAGGGTTGGAACTAGATGATCTTTAAGGTCCCTTCCAACCCTAAAAATTCTATGATTCTATGATTCTTTACTTTTATACCTCAGTAATGTCTAAAAGCACCACTTAAAGGTCAGCATCACCCGCACACGTAAACTGAAAAGCTAATCCCTGCACAAGAGATTTAATAGTTGAAGTATAAAGCAAAGAGAAAGAAATGGATGCAAGAAACAGACTACAAGAAAAAAATTATAAAAAATAATATCGGCTATACATAGCAGAAGTACAGCAGCTGAGACATGTTCACATGTTTTGCCAGGTTTTGCAAGAGAAGAGAACAATGTGGAAGCTTTGTGGATTTGCATACAGAGCTCTCTTCCAAGCAAGAGAGACAGCACTAGAGAAAGCACTGAAATGACAAATGACAAAGACTGCCATAGCAGGCAAAGGACAAGCAGGAGATGATGATGCGACATCTGATCAGACGACAGGCAAATGACAAAGACTGCCATAGCAGGCAAAGGACAAGCAAGAGATGATGATGTGACATCCAATCAGATGACAAGCAAAATGGGTACAAGCCAAACTAGTATCTGATGTAGTAAAACAATATGTCAGCAGGAGCTGCAAAAAGACAGGTAATGTAATCAAAGCAACAAGCCAAAAGATGACCTTTGTACCACCTATCTAAAGATATTTAAAGAGAATGATATGGCATGAAAAAATGAGGGTACGTATCAGATTTTTAGCTTCAGAGATTAGAAGGAAAGGCTAGAACTTGCAAATTCTAGAAAAGCATCTGTTTTCTGTAGTCTCAGTTGACAGAATTCATCTACAATTACATAATTCTTTGAAAAAGCAGAGAAAGATAACTAATTTCACATGTTCTGACTATCTTGACGATTACTGATGGATAGCATTATTTTAATCAGGTAGATTTTCCACCAGAGAGGTGTAAAATCTTCAAGTTACTTTTTCCTAAAAATCTCATGATCTTAGGTGGTTGCCTGATTTCAAGTTCAGAAGGTCATACCTCTTTAAAAAGCTTTGTAGGCACTGCAACAGCCTTTTCTTCCTCGAGATAGGATGCCCAACACCACACTTGCCTTCCTTTAGATGGTACAGCTGTAAAGAAGCACACAATAGCAAAAGAATTCTGTAACTGTTAACTTCTCAAGAAATATAAAACCCAACACTTTGAAGTTTACAATATACCTATCTCAAATCTACTTTTTATTAAATGCATTCATGGTGTTTCTCAAGGCTTATTTCAGGAAAAGAAGTAGTTCTGTAGGTTTAACAGCTCCAGGAACATGAAGGTTCCTGGTTTGTATAGAAAGGTTTCCAGCAGTTCGTATCTTGATTAGTAACAAGAAAAAGCTCTTTCAGGTGACAAGAACGACTTACGAAGTCTTGCACCCTCTCCCTTTTCCCTTATTGCTTGTAAGAAGCATTAAGATATACATTTGCAGATGCGTAAAAATGATCAGTTCAAATCACGAAGTACCTCAAAATCTTAAATATTTTTTTCCCCAAGAATTTCTGTTCCTGGAAAGCCTTTTCAACTGGATAACTGTGATTTTAAAAAAAAAAAAAAGTCATGAGTGCTGAAATACTTCATTCTTTGACAGTATTCAAAATGTTTCTAACCTACTCCATCAGTTTGTAGTTTGATGGTTTTGGGTGGAGATGCAGTGATTTAACAGTAATTTCTCCAAGCCATCAGAACTGTCACCAGTGCTTTTTTCATGTCATTAGAATATGACAGAACCCTCCAGTTTCAGGTTTGCTCATATAGTACGAATACATGCATACACTTGCATAGTAATTGTAATATTGGCTACAGTCCATCTTAATATTGGCTACAGTCACATCAGTGAGTAACAGTTTTTAGGCCTTGAAAATGAGGCACTAACTGCACTAGAAAAAGCCAGGAACTTCAAAAACAGATGGCTTGTGGGGCTGGCCACATATGTATCTACTTTCATACACCTCCACTGTGCTCTACTGATCTTCACCTAAAATGCCTCCTCTGCACAAGCAGCTTAGCGTTTCAGACCATAAGCTTGTGCTGCCAGAAGGATTCCTCACACTCTACAGCATGATTCTGGCCTGACCCTGACTGTGGGCTACTCGCAAGAGACAGAAGTCCCTTAAGTAACAGTCTGGCTAAGCATTGCTATGATTAAAACATGAACCATAACAATAATGATGACAAACTCTCCTGAAGAAAGCTGATAATGTAACCAAAAGATAACACATTTCAGAATCACAGCAATCGCTCAAAACTATTAAAGCACATTCATTTTATTTGTGATTTATCCAGTTTTTATCTATTCCATTTAAGAGATGTGTCACTCAGTACCATATGCTTGGTTCTGAATATAAATTGGTCTTTTACATTAAGTCTCTTGTGCTGAACTGACATTTTCCCCAAACAAAACAAAAAAAAAAACCAGAAGAAATCGGTACAGATCTTTCCGTCAATGGACAGCAGTGATTTCCATAGAGCATCAGCTTTGTGCTTGTATCTCACACGCTTCTTATCACCTCAGCTTTGGAAACAACTGTTGAAATAATATTTATATTTCAGGAGCAATTCTATCTCAGGAGGGGGATCTTCCATAACTTTTATGTGTTGCATCTTTAATCAGTATTTCATCTGCTTCGTGTGCAGCAGAGCTACTTGGAGCTCTGTGCTGATTAGTGGCCTAGCAACTTCCGCTAATGGCTCCCATTCTACCAGAAACACCTTGGAGGGTGAGATGCGGGTTTGTGCTTGGTGTACCACTGAGGTATAATAGCTGCTGATTCTCCGATTCTTCCTAAAAGTATCTACCATACAAATAGCTTGAAAAAACAGTACTCATTTAAAATATGTTTTATTATGCTGCTCGATGCTGTGTCTGTCCCTTTGGACTGATCACAGCAATTATTCCTAAACAGTTCCACAAATGTGTTTATTTCCAGCACATACCGTAGATACAGAACAGATCCCCAAGGAAACAAAAGTAAACTTTCACTTCTGCTTAATGCGTGTCTTTCAACATGTGGGAACTCAATGGGCCTGATTCCCTTCAATACCGGCACTCTTTAGAGAGATGAAAAAAACAGCTAAAACGCGCACCAATTACATTTACACTCACTATATCCTCCTCCACACTGACAGAGGTATATAAACTGTAGAAGGTAATCCATCTCATACTGATGGGTTTTATTCCCAGTTTTCACTTGGCTCTCTCAGTTCTTCAAGCCTTAAAACTTAATTACTATAAATAACACCGGCACTCTCTTTTTACAGAACTGACAAAAACGTATTCGATAAGGAATACAAATTCAGTGAAACAATGCTGGCAATTCACACTAAGAGATGGGTATCACCTAAAGAATTGATAGTTGAGATTTTTGTTCCATAAACTAACTTACTTTGTTTCAAAACCGTTATTTCCCCTTTTCTTTTTCTCCTGGTTCTCTGTGAGACTCTCAAGATCCTTCCTTCAGGTTTGTCCTCCTAAATTAAAGAGTACAATAATCTCATTAGTTCAGAAGTCTAATACAGTAAAAACAGGAGACACCCAAGGTTTAACAGTGACTTCATTTAAATGGCTACTGACCTAACTCTCCACTATCTCAAACAAACCTGTGGATGTCTAATGAAAACAAAGCTAGCCATCAGTGACAAATCACAGCAGAGTGAAAATGACAGACAGAAGGACTCTCAACAGCCAGCGCTCAGCCAGCCAGCCTTGTCTAAACCGGATCACAAAGCCTTCAGCAGGCCTGGCTGAGCCAGGGATAAACAGCAGTATCTTTTGATACATTCATGCTTCCAAAACAATTTAAAGGAAAACCTCTCACAGCTTTAGTCTGTTTTTTACAAGTGTACAATTGCTTTACTAAATACAAAAGGGCACTGATCCTTTCTATTTATTTCATTGTTTGTGTGTTAACAGTTTTGCTAGCACGTGAACAGATGAACGAAGTACTCATTTGGGAGGGCAGATGCATGGAGGCAATGAAGGTGTCCCCTGACTTCTGCCTAAGATACTGCTGTACAGAGAGCTACAAATTCCCTTCTGACAGCTCTAGCGTCTTCAGCCTTTTGACAATTAGGCAGTTGGCAGTGCTCTCCCGTTCTCCCTCAAAACTGTGCTCCTCCCAGCAGTGCCACAGATACTGAGAGCAAAATAAAAGTTACAGGTAAATGAACATGATGGGAAGGTACTGGCATAAGTTTATTCTAAAATGAAGAATAAATCCAAAAGGAAAAAAAAAAAACAAAAGGTGCTCCAAAGCGTATTACACTACCACACAAAACAAAACCACATCTTTAGCTATGATTTTCTAAGGCAAATTACATGGAAAAAATCAAACGTATTCTCTTCTTAACTGTAATGTAGCTTTCTTTGTAAATAAATTATTGGTCTATAGTCATTTATTCATGTGCAGAGTGACAGAGTAACAGGTGTTGGGAAATATGTCCTCCTATTTTTCTAGGCTGAAGGCACAGCAAGTCTAGGTTAGTATCGTATTTCCTTTAAATTCTTTTTGTTCCGTTCTCAAAAAAGGAGGGAAAAGAGATAAAAAACAGCCCCTACCAGTTCATCGGCAATAGTTACATATTATTGGCATAATTAAATTGGCAAGTGAACCAACTACTTATTGTGGCTCTGACAGAGTGATGCTGTCACTTCTCTTTGTAGACTGATGAAGTTACTGACATCGTAATATAAGGCAAAACTCCCACCGAGATACTTGCAGGAATGCGTTTATGATGCATACTAACAGTTTCATCGGTATTCTCTTTCTTCTCCCCATTGTCCCTGGACTCTTCTTTGAGAGGTAACTTTGCTTTTCTTTTCCGAATGCCTTTGGAATCATCTTCCCCATTGCATTCCATGCTGGGCTTTTCTTCCTTTGGTTCTCTATTGCAGGAGTAACACAATGACACAAAGCCAAAATTCTTTCACTTCTCATATTCATAAAACAAGTAAAAAGTGAGTAAACCTGAAGGTCAAGTGTTTGTAGGTCCTAGGGCATTATACTAAATATAATCTTAGAACTACTACTGCAAATTACATCTGCCAAAAGAATTAATCAGAAATACACACAATAGCAACTGTAAAAGGAAAGCTGCCAGCTAATGCTGAACAAGTTCTGCATGTCTTAAACAGTGTGTCTTTTCCCGTGCACCATCAAGTGTCACGGAGAAGCAAACTGTGAAACGTTTAGGACCACAGGGCAGTTTACAGAAAGGAAGGCAATGTTAAGACTGACAAATCCAATTGGAGAAAGCTGGTATGTGACTGTACAAATTGCTAAACAAGCAATCAGAACAGACAAATTTTAGCTAAAAATTAAGGAAAAACGCACAAAATCACAGATGTTAAAAACTGCCGTAATGCAGTAATAGGCAATACAGAATGGACATACCAACACAAACCTTCTTTTATGATGAGATGAACTGCACTAGCTGAAAGAAAAGGAACTGAGAAACTGCAGTATGCTCATGTTTTCACTCACTGTCAGCCATAACACAGCTCTTGCACTTAATTATAATTAGCTTACCACACCAACCATCTCATTACCCATTATCTCAATTCCAATGATTATGAAACAGGGTGGGAGTCTGACACCAATTCATGCATCCCATAGACTGTTTTACCGCTTGCAACTGACAGCAGAACACAGCGTGCTCTGAGCAAAAAAGATCGCTTTCAGCAACAGCATTAGACAAACGCAAATGTTGTTAGTGCATTTACATGAAAAATGGTGAAAGAACAGTGAAGAACTGATGGACACTCACCAAAACATGACTGCTTAATATCTCCCTTTGTCCCACCATTAACATTTTATCCCACCACTTTTATCTCATGCTGCATTTATGCCAAATTCTTTGTTTCTATGCTTTATAACAGCACCTACTTGTTTTTTACTTGCTGGGCACATTTCTGGCTGCAAAATTTCCCTTCAGGAACAAATTCTTCTATGGTACCATAGCGATAACAGTTTTCACAGAAAACAAGTCCATCCATTTTTGCAGTTTCCTTCAACCTTGTGGAGATCCCTGTCTTTTCTGAAAAGGCTGAACAATGAAAAAAGTAACTTCAGTTAGGTATAGGCAATACATTTCCAACCATCCTTAGAAGGCTTTGTCAAGCAAACAGAAACATGGAAGTCACACCACTCTTGTTAGAATGAAGAACTGGGAGTTAGTGTCTGTATGGGGCCCTCACTCCTGACAAGCAAGCTGGGTTTTCATATTGCAACACTAGAGAGAAGAATCCACCAATTTCATGCTTCTGTCATCAGTGGCACATCAACACTGCTCGATGTGACTACTCGTGGAAGGAGTGAGTTTTCTAACAGGCACCACGTTGACTGCCCACAGAGTCATCACTGCATGGAGTCCCTCACCTCATCCCCTGCTGATGTGCCTCATTTTTCACCCATACGTAGGGTCATTTGGGAAGAAGGTTTGGGGGGGACTTATCTTTAATAGGTGAACTTCTTTCTGGAAGTAAATCACCGACTACATTTTACAGTCTCTCCCAGCAGTAGCTATTGCTCAACCCGCCTGAAGTCTACCAGAAGTAAAAAATCACTAATTTGTAATAAAGAAATTTTCAAATACTAAGTTACTCGCTCATCCTAAGCTACAATTTCCCCTCAAGAGGCATGTAGCCTAGGAGAAGATGCCACTTCTTTCACTCACAGGCAGGTATGAAACACTATCAAGTCCTCCAGCTTCTACAGCAGGTCATTGACTTTGCACCCCTCCAAAAGGCAAATTTCAAGTCACAAAGTTCTTTTGCTTGAGCACTGTACTGTCTTTGAAAGCAGAGTCAAATGAGCTCTTGTGTGCAGACTATCTCCACTAGAAGAATATATAATTTATGTGCTATATTTACACTCCAGCATCATTAGTGGTTCAGAACAACTATTTCCTCTTACAATGGAAAATGTTAGCAATATTTTTATCTTTAGGGAGCACTAAATTAATCAAGGACAGTATAAGGTAGTAATAGTATGCTTACTTAGTACGTTTATGTGTCCACAAACACACCTTAATTCAGTAGCAACATTTTTTTTTTAGGTTTACCAGACCATAGGGGATGAAGTTGTACGCTTTACTGTAGATAACTGTCATCTCTCAGTCTAAGGAGAGAACCTGCTGTGCTACTACGCTATCACACTGTTCTCATCACAATTTCAGTCTTGAATAACTATCATTGCCTTGGAGACAGACCTACGGAACAGAGTAGCTGTGGTCTGAAGCTTCAGACCTCACAGCTGAGGCCCAAACTGCTCTCCCACTGGTGTAGATGTTTCACCTATTCATAAAAGTCACATGACAATCAAGACTTAATGGTGGGAGAGTAGCAAAGGAAAAATTTCATTGACTTTCCTTATTGGACTTATATTGATGATTATTAAACCAAAAAATTAAACTCTGCTTTTCAAAGGAGTTACGCAATGCATTTTTAAAAGAAAATTGATAAAAGATAACACCAACAAGGAAAAAAACACTAGGTAATTGTAAGTAATCGCAAATCCAGTTATGATATTCTCTTTCACACTAGTCTGTCATTGCTGGAGTCAGCGTATCAGAATTTTCAGGATTTATGACCACGTAAACCGACTTCCCTTGAACAAAAAAGGTGTTTCCTTCCATCAGTATTTTAAATCCAGGAAAAACCTTATTTGGTAGACAGATACCAGAACTATTAGAATTTTATCATTCCAGATAAACATAAATGGCTGCTACACACTAATTTCAATACTGTAAAAAAGCACCGTCAGCAGGAGCAAGGCAGCAGTGCAGACGTACACTGACATCGGCGGTAGCAGCTGAGCAGCAGGCAGCACCATGTGAAGGCAGTTTACAGTGCGTGGTACTTTGGTCACAAACGAACTCTAGGCAGTTGGTGAAGTTTGTGGGCAGTCTGGAGAACCAGCTCAACAAAAATAACATCTAAAAAACTCTCAAGAATTTAAAGTGAGAATTTGACTATTTTGCAAATTAAATAGAGGGAAAATACTGATTCTAAACTTAGAAAAAATTACTGTAAGAAAAAAATGTGGCTGTAATTGAACTTCATGTGTTTAACAGTGGAATTATTTCTTTTTAACTTAAAATGCCTTTAGTTTCATACTTACGCGCATACCAAGAAATAGGTAGCATCGTCAGAGATACTCTGTGCATTAAAGCAAATAAGTTTGGGTTTTTTTTTTAATTTTGGGGGGCAACCTTTTAGAAAAACTGATATATTAAACAAAATACAGTCTACCACAGAAAACGTTTACTGCCTCTTAACTGACCTTCTTGAGCAGTTGGAACCATCCAGGTTGTGGTAGCAGTTGCCTTTTTAACACTTTCCATCTCAGTTTCATCCGTAATCACTTCCAGGGCCCCAAATTCATTCACTCTAAACTGTAAGACAAAACAAATGGCGTAGAATATAGTAAAAAAAATTGTTCTCTTATCAAGTCTTCTTCTGTTGACCAAGATAGTTTTTACATGGTGTCCTTACCATATTATTTAATTTCTATGAGTTTCTGCTTATCTCCAAGGAATTGGAAACAAACCTTTCTTGTTTCTTTCAAGCAAAATGAAACCTCATTTTGTTATTAAAAAATATTAATTTCCAATAGATATTGATAAAGATGCCTCCACACGCAGATCTATATCTAACTTACACACAAGAATCAAAAAAAACAGTAACAGAAATTCGTGGGAAAATCTCCTAACCATACACTTTTCATTGCCAGCAAAATAATGCACTCCAGTCACTGAGTATTTTTGTCAACGAAAAGGGAACTAAACGTCAAATACAAATGCTTCACAGAGTACAGAAATTTCAGCATCCTCTGAAAACATAGTACTTCTCCGCTGTAAAGTGCACATAAACAAACATCTCAAGGCAGTTTATGAGCTGTTTAATTACACGCTGAACGTGGTATTACTGTCAGCCAGAAGCAAGGCTCAACAATACCCCACATGCTGTGCTTACACAGGAGCACCGGGAGTTATATCCATCCTGCTGCCAGCAGAAACGCATCTTCCAAATGCCGTAACGATTACAGCGCTACCAGATGAAAATAAACTTCAGCTTCCCAGACTACTTGGTTTGCAGGCCTGGCTGGTTACACGGGTTGAACTGAAGGCAGCGTTTTGTCCGTCTGAAACAGTAAAGGGGCGTAACTCTCTGAGCTTTGCCACAGAGGGCAGGTCTCTAGCAGCAAGGTGTTCTCACCAACGGAGATCAACAGGAAAAATTACGCCTGAGAGAGTCTTTCAAAGCTCCCCAGCACCCACCTGCGAGAATACTCCTTCAGGGCAGCAGCATGAAGCCTATTTCTGTTTCTCTGGTCAGGCAACTCTACCTTGGGAAAATGGGAAGGGGAACAATTGCAACTGATCTTCTCTGTGCCTCTGGAGGCTGCAGGATGAATCACTCCCACTCACTTTGGACCCTGCCATGGTACAGTACTGAAAATAAGCCATTCTGACTGAAAGCAAAGGTGAGCCTCATGACATACATACCAGAACAGTGTGCTTTCGCTAATACAGTCCTTCCAGCCCCAGCAGCTGCAAAGAGCCAGAAGGTCCTAAGGAACGCAGGCAGCTCAGGGGGAAGGAGAGGAAGAAGAGGAGGACCTCACAGTCCCATGACTTCTGGAGCCAAGATTTTTACTTGCCATCAGCTACGCTCACAACAGATAACCCAAGTGTGAAAAAAGTGTCAATAAGTCCATCTGGACTGAAAGACCACGAGTTCAGTTTTGAAAGGTGCCCAGATGCAGTAACACCACATACTCATACTCCAGTTTGTGGGCAGATATTCACACTGTTCCCCCCAAAGAAAAGCAGTGGAGTTACCATTCAGAAGAGGATCCTTGTGTCTTACCCAGCCTGGCTCCTATTTTGGCTAAGCTCATTTTTGCTGTTGGTGCTTTGCTGTCTCTGCAGTAGGTGGATGCCAGAGGGAAAGCCTTTTCTTGCTTCCAAGAGCTCTAACTCTGCAGCAGCTGGCTCAGCAAGGGGGCTGTGAGGCCACAACACAGTGGCCCACCAACCCACAGGTCACAGGGAGGTTACTCACCAGCTTCTGGAAACACTCTCTGCACCCTCATACAATGCCAGCCAGAACATCCGTACACCGAAGGTTATTTCTGAAGGTATATCCCAATTAATACCTGGGATATTCCTGCATCATCCAACCGACGTTCAGCCCCAACACTATACATAGGTTCCTCCTCCACTGGGGCCTCCTGTGGTATGCAAGGACGTCACCCTTGCTAGTGGAGTGACCCACCAGCCCTTCTGCCTTCAGCAGGCTGACTGACAGGTGTCAAAAAAGGAAAGACAGATGCCTGCAGGGAAGGCTGCCCCAGCTACCCTTTCACTGAGGCTGCTCACGGCAGCAAGAGACAAACCCTTAAGGAAGCAGCCCTCCAGCAGTCAGGCCACCACGCTGAGCTGGAATCAGGGATGGAGAGCAACCACTTGCTAGTGCCTTAGCAACAACACTACCAGGCCTGCTGCACCATGGGACCTCTGTATCTCCTGGTGTTGCCCTCAGCCTGGCCTCTAACAGCATCAGAGGCCTCCGGCTCCTCTTCAGAGGCAATCTTGTAGCAGTACATCTGCTTTCACCTGCTGCTTCCCCAACTACAGGTACTTCAGCATTGCTGTGCACGCTGAGCTCTCCCTAGCTCACCGGAAAAATGCCTCGGACCTGGGGAGTCGTACTCTGGTTTGAGCTGAGGAGGAAAAGCAACAACAAAAAAACTTATGACTGAGGTTAACCGCTTAAAAACAGGAGAAACAGATGTACAGAGCAGCATACTGCACAAAGCCATCACAGGATAAAAGCTGGCAGAGCAATGTGCCAACTAGTCTCTACTGCTGGAAGCGTGACAAAAATGGATCCAGACTAATGGTGGTTTATGTGTCCGCGAAAAAATTCAATACTTTCGTAAGTCTTTTATACCTAGAAAGCAGGCGACAACAAAAAAATAAAGGTAAAGGTTCAGTCGTAATATTCCCTCCGGTTTTGGGGATGCAAGCTTTTAATATAGTAAGAGCAGTCCTCCCATACATTTCCCCAGGTGTCCCAACAGTTTGGTGATACAGAGAAGGAAACGGTGCCATTGAGCCAACTTCTGAGGACAGACCAATAGCTTTCTGAGAAGTTCAAAATAATAGCTTGTTGGGTGTGAATTTAATCCACTTGACTTTTGACAAGTGCCTCTTTGCAACTTTGAAGGAACCTGTTAAGAAGACAACCCTCTATCCCACTGAATGAAGCCAACAGTCTTAAAAGATCAGGAGGCAAAGAAGAAGATGAGGAAGAAACCTCAGCAGCTTTCATAAGCAAATTCACAGTAAGATAAACAGAAATGAATACAACATTTAGATAGAAAATTTAACTTTCAAAGTTTCATGTACAGGTGACCAACAATGGCAAAAATACATGTTTTCAAGATACTACAGTTCTTTTAACACAAATATATCATAAACTGAGTTGGGAGGATGAGTCCAATTATTAGTGGGTAAGTATACAACACAGAATTTAGCTGCCTTGTTTAGCAGTTTCCACAACGGTCAAAGGGGAACTAAACAGCAGCTTCCATCTAAACATCACTGGAGATTCCTTCCCCTCAGGGCTGAGATACTTCTTCACGTTCTTGGGAAACGAAGCCCTGATATACCAGAACTTCATCTTATATGACTGTTAATTTAATCCCCAGAAACACTTTCATATTCATTCAAGAAATAAAGAATACACTGAGGGAAACCAAGGCTTAAATAAATAATGATCAAGCATTATAAATACTTTCTGAACCATTTCTGTCTGTCCACATGCTAAGTTCTTCAACAGGGATCAAAATTACTATCAATAAATATTTTTTTTAATTAAAATTGCATTAAAATTTACACAGGACTGGAACAAGCACCGTAAGTCACCGAGACAAAGACTTTTTTAATTGCAGGCGATAGTGTCACACAAAGTATTTCATAAATGTTTCAGCTGCAATGGAGAAGCAGAGAGATTCTCCGTAACCAGTGCCTCTATTGAAAGCCCATTCCTGAATTTCTTTCTCAAAAAAACTTTCTTCTAACTCTTCATTTACATGTATTCATAGTCAGTTTATACCCATTTGTTCTTAACCCAACATTAGCCTATGGATTACATAGCTCTAGTACCCTAGCATTTACTCTCTGGGCACGCACTTGAAGCAAGGAATTATGTACCCCCAAACTTAATTTTATTAGGCTAAGCACAAGCCACTTCTGGTCCTCTTATGAAAATGGTACTCAATCTTCTCGATCAGCCTGTCATTCTTTGCCGACCATGTGCTAGGCTTAACTATGGAAATTCACTTTTTCTCAGTGAACCTGACTAAGCATAACACTGTAGTGGACTTCTGCTGTCCCTCCTTCAGTGGTTTCAGGACCTCTCCATTTCTAATGGAAGTTCTTTGCCTTACCATGCGAGCTGGAAGGCACTCTGTAGTTTTATGTCAGGGGAATTATATATTAAAAAGGCTTTCAGTTCTCTTTCTCCACATTTCATACAAATACTCAGTGTATTTGTGACTAAGTGGGATAAAAATAAGTTTGCAAACAATGCAAAATGCCTACCATATTGCAGATTAATTCTTAGAAACTCAAACCTATTGGGAAGAAATACACAGGATCTAATTTCAAATTAAGTCCCTGCTGTTGCATGTGTCTAATTCAGTGCAACAAACATCAGACTATCTCAGTTTGCTGTTACTTGTGCCCTTATAGGAATGTACAAGATCTCATTAGTACTCATAGAAATCAAATCAGAATAAAGGCCACTATCGTTTTCTACAAGGTAAAAATATTATTTGGGAGAACACACAGAAATAAAAAGGAAGAAAAGGGAGCAACAACCGAAGTGCAAAGGACAAAAAAAGAAGAAAAAAGCCCTACACATCTTCATGCACAACTTTAAAATGAATTAAGAAAAAACAGCCAACACTACCATCTACTGGGCAAGATAAGGACAAAGCGTTCTTCGCAATAAATACAATAGTTGCTGCATTCTGACAGTAATGTCAGGAGTAAAACTCATCTTGACCACAGAACACTGATCGTGGACTAGCTCAGAATAAACCTGGAAAATTTATATTATCCAAACCAAAAGTAAATTGAACAAATGTTCTTCATGCCTATGAAGTAACTAAACTTAAGTAACGGAGTTACACAGCAGTCTGTCAAGAGTCCATGCCTTGGAACTCCAGGGATAACAGCCAAAGAACTACACTCAGATCTCCAGTTAGCGAACAGTTACCACCATTCTTCATTTGAATCATGGTTTAATCAGTGATTTCAGACAAATCAGAGCCTTTCTGGCATCTTACAGCTCCTCCTCCCTTTAAAGCAAAGGAATCACCTATCGACACCGTATCGTCCAACCACATCCTGCTACATGCTAAACTATTTTTTACATATTATTTAAGTTGAATAAGTTAGTAAATGCCAGAACTTGCCCATTCAACCATTCTCCTCTTCTGTGTGTGTGTAATACAGGCTTTACATGCACGATCACATACTATTTTTTCCACAGAACCCCTGCCCCAGGCAGGGGCTGGATAGCATTCAGAAAATGAGGCAGCTGTTGTGTATTTTTATACTCTTTCTTCAAACAGTAAAGCCAGTCTTATTTACTCTACACAGTTTGAAAGTAGAATGACTGTTTATTTTCTTTAAAAAAACCCCAACACTGAAATAACAAAGAGCATGTATCTAAAAAAGCTTTGGGCACTCTAGCAATTACTGCTACAATGCAGTGCAAAGTAATTCCTGAAACAAAACCTCTGTTCTCAGCCACTTACAAAAGAAAATAAAAATATCTCTTCCTACCTCTTCATCCTTCTGAGTACTCTGCTCCCAGCTTATTTCAAAGCACTCAGTAAGCATGTGACCCCTGATGCTTGCCTGGTCATAGAATTTTGACTCTTTCAGGGATGTGGAAGGGCAGGGGAACGCATCCCTGCACCTGGCTGTTCCCTTTCTTTAACGATGAGAAGGGATCCTGCCTGCACGCTCCTGCTCTGCCAAGTCTGGCAAAAGACAAACAATTTAAGCTGCATCCCAGGCTATTTAAGGCTCCCTAATTCATAATCAGCAGACATTAAATTCCACACCACGACCAAGGGGCAGGGCCAGACGCTCTCTCACTGGAATGATGCTGTCAGCAAGAAAGTGGGACACTTCAAGCGATCTTTGATTGATTTTAAGATGCATCAGTAATACTGCAATAGGCTAATCCTGAAGTAACGAAGAAGAGAGAACAATTTGCATCCAAAAGGAAAGGTTTTTCCTATCATCTGGGCAGGCACAAGCAGGAAAGGATAAAAAGGATAGGAACATTCTCTCATCACTTCTGAACTGAAAGCTTAGGCACCATCAGAAAACATATACCTTTAGCAAGAGAGACTGACATTTCCCCAGCAAAACGCTGATACCTCAGTCTCGTCTGCAGTAATATTTATCTACGTTATTCTTAGACACTCCTCAGGCTCTTCCAATCCCCCCCTCCACCCCGAGTGCTTGAGAATTATCTTAGTACCAGACAGCTTCTCAATGATCTCTCTCCACTGCAAACTCAGTCTGCCTTATTATCTCCACTTGAGTAGGAAATTGCAGCTAAACAGACTTTCTTAAGGTGACACATAAATCAGTGACAGAGCCAGAAGTCAAGGCCTGCCAAGACTATGCTTATTGATCCAGAAGTTGACCTACAAAGCAACCCTGGCTCTGAATTATTTCGGCCAGAATATTTCTAAATACCAAACGCTAATATCTCATGGGGAAGCCAAGCCAGTGACAAGTTAAAAAAAATGAATGGCTACCTGCCAAAGTTTGGTTCCAGTGACTTGTTCGGCACCGCAGGGGAAGGCTGTGGTAGAAACAAGTGCAGCGCTAAGCTTTCCCATGTGGGACTTACCTGCATTAATCACAAAACTATTCCTTTTCCTTCCTGAAATCCTCTGCCCAATTATTTACAAGTCTAACAGCATCTACAGCAAATGATGCAGTAGATTTTGCGGTAAAATACCATGTGATCACTTAAGTGAAAACTACACCATGACTACATACGAGGAAGCCCACTTAAAGATCCAAATGCAAACCTAATTCCGGCATTTCTTGGCTTTGGAGTTTCAGCAATTTCCTTTTTGGTAGTTTTTGGGTTTTTTTTTCCAAAAAGGTAGAATCATTTAATGACAATGCACAGTTTTAAACCAGAAATGAATGGCGATGAAGCACAGCATGAGCTAATCAATTACATTAGATTGCAACAGAAGAAAGTTACTTCCATGTGGAAAAGACCAGGCCACTAAGTACATCTGCTGGGGCTCACACGTACTCAGAGAAGTCCATTCTGCCTTGTTTTCTCCTCCCTGCGCTACCGCTTACCTGAAGAGAATCTATCTTCTCTCTGGAAAAACACCTTCCCGGTGGAGGCAGTGATTTAACTGGTTCCCGGTAGTTGATGTTTCCCGCGGACACTCTCAGGGCCACTTCCCCGAGAGAGAAATGCCTGCCCAGGTTCAGTGCAGCACATGCCACTGCATAAGGACAGAAATAGCTTTGCACTAAAAAAATCACTGTAGTTAGTTACCGCCTGAGACACTACCAGTATTTCTGATATATAATGATGTAAAAAAAAAAAAAAAAGTTGTTCTCTAAATGTTAATTATCTCAAGTAAGCTTGAATGCAATTTCAGAACGGGCAGGTGGAAGGATGCACTTTACTGCCTTGAGTTGCTGCACCTATGCATCCAGAAACACAGCACTGTGAATCACCGTTACCTTCTTTACAGCGCGGCTGGAAATACCGAGCACCACTGACCATTATTCCACCATTCATGTCCCACTATTATAGCTGGTTTCCTACCATATTAGCTGCCCAGCTTTATTTACAGGTTAATTTCTTCATCATCAAATTTATTTGTATTTTTTTTCCATTCAAGCACAATTTGCAAGCTGGAAATAATGACCAAAATTCTGTCCATGCAGTATATAACAGCTCACTTTCCAAACACAAGTACTAGAAAACTCATTACGAAGTACTTCATAAACTTCTGTCACTGCAGTAGGAAGTGACTGTAAATTATTACAGCTTTTCCAATTTAATGAGTACATTTAAATCTTGAAGTGATGGTGTTACTGCCTGCACTCAGCACAGAGATTTTTAGAAAAAAAAAAAAAAAAGAAAAAAGAGAGGAAAAAAGAAGAGTATTTCACATTTATATTCATACCATGCAGGGTAACTGGTAAGCAATGATGTTTTTCAGATGAGCATACATTACTTAGCCTGCCACATGAAGGCATTCTGTAATTTGTAAAATATTTTAAACTCTACTGGAATTCAAGTTTTCTGTTTTATTTAAACATCTTGAAAGAACTAATATACAATGCTAAAATTTTTGTTCTCAGTCTTCAGTGCATCATAGCGTACAATTTTTAATTCTCCCTATCCCCTGTATAATTTGAAATTCTAGCATTTTCCACAACTATTTATCTGTCACACAGCATGCTCAAAGCAGCGTTCAAGAACTATTAACTATTTTATGACTGTTTCTGCCAAAGAGTTTTAACAAAATCTGTATGAGAATGTATTTCCACAGCCTTCTGCCACGCAACAAAAATCCGACAATTAGCAATGCTCAAAATCATAGGAAAAGAACATTTCAGCATTTTACCGACGTGGAAACAGATGTAGACCATGAGAACAGAGGTTTGGTAGTTGACTGGGCTCCCTTGTTTTGATGAGACTGGGGATCGAGTGCCCCCTGGTGCAGCCCATCTCAGTGAAGTCTGGGAGGCATGAAACTGCCCATAGGACTTCATAACAAAAAGAAATAATGCAATTTCCTATTTCTAATTTACTTCTATATCATAAGAAAAGTTAAATTTAAGCAATGATAATAAAATATTGAGAAAAGTTATTTGTAAATGTTTCAAGCATTTTCCGCTACTTACAATGGGTTTTTACCAGCTTTTATTCATAGAGGAACTTACATTCACAAAAATGAAGTGGTTCTTAAAAAAGACGGTTGCTCAGATATGCTTGCCTGATAATCTGAGGAGGCTAGATATTAATATAGCACACAAAAAAAAGAGATTTCTTAAAAAATGCATTATGTAAAAATAAGCATGGAACTTCATCATGCAAGCAGTAAAAGACAAGCAAATGCCATATGACTTACATGACTAAAAATAAGGACTTTAAGTAGGTAACTCCCCAAAACTTCTATATTAAAAAAGCAGTATTTCAACATTTTGGTATACATTTAACTTAAAGCATGCTCATACAATATAGTTTACCAAATTGAGCGTTCAAAGACAATTTTCCCCAACATTTTATGGAGACAAAAGACTGAATGTGAGAATGCACGCAATACATTGTCTGCAATGAACAGTTCAGCTATTGCTTACTATTTATTATTATTAAAAAAAAAAAAGGCACTCTGTTTCTGTAAAAATAGAATCTTTGGATGTGTGCATCTTGCTACTGCACTGTTTTCACTGGATCTTTCAATTTCATTTCAACGTAAATACATGGCAATAGTTTGATATGTTCAGTGGAACAATTCTATTATAATTTTTGAATGACACGAGCAAGCTTACAAGAAGTAACTGCTATGTAAGGGCATCTTCTTTACGTTCAGGACACAGTATTAAAATACTCTGTTATCAGGACAGTTCAGGTAAACCATCTGCATTAACCCTATTTGAGAATTACACAAAGAGCATAACATATCTTCCATGATCACATTTACGGTTTCAAGGGATTAGTCACCCTTTTGACCATCAGTATTTAGAAGCAACCCTGAAAAATGGGTTGTTACAATTATCTCAAAAGCTTAAAAAATCCGTACTATTGCAACAGCTCAAATTGTTTTGGTGTCTGCATAAATGCCTAGTCTTTCACTGAGTCTCAATGCTCCCTGGTCCAGTGAGCTCCTCAGGCTAATTCTGCATTGTTAGAAAATATTCTTCCTTCAGTCAGTGTTTGAATGGCTCCATTTCAATTTTATCCAGTAACCCCTTGCTTTTGTATTAAAAAAAAAAAAAGACAGACCAGAATGAGCTGCCTGGCCAATTCTCTCCGTATCTTTCATCATTCTGGGTACACTACCATCGCACCTCTGACTGTGTCTTCCTTAACGCCTGGACCAAAGAAAGAATCTCTGTCCAAAAATCAAATACCTGTTTGTTTCCAAATAAAATTAAAAAACAAAACAAAACAAAAAAACAAAACAAAACAAAAAAAAAAAAAACAAAAAAAAAACAAACAAAAAAAAAAAAACAAATGAAGCTCATGCTACCCTGAACAGGGCATAGTCAAGAATCTTCTTAAACGATTTCCTGAATTTACCCTCAGCTACCCTTCCCGATCCCTTCCCTCGCTTTGTAGAGAAGCTTTCCCATTCCTCTACTACTTAATTCCTTTACTAATTAACCAAACCTTTGCTTTGGTTTTGTTTCTTTTGACATAGGGTAACCAGAACTGAACAAAGCATGTACCAGTGATTTATATGAGATTATTATATCTTCCTGCACTGTTCCCTTTTGTATTCCTCAAACACTTCAGTATTATGTTTGCCTTTCATACAATGCTGCTTATTAAAATAGAAAGGTATTGTAAAACCCTGGACTATTTTAAAAAATACAGAGCTGGTCAGGGATGTGGAGGCTGCTGATAGCCTTGGCAGTAGCAACCACGAGATGGTGATGTCTGAAATCCTGAAAGGAGTGAGCAAAACAAATCCTGAAGTAGCAGCACTGGACTTCACGAGAGGCAGATTTTGGCTTGTTCAGAAACCTGCTTGGCAGGATCACACAGGAGACTGCTTTAAAAAGTTAACGGGCCCAGGAGACTTGGATGTCTCTCCAGGGACCTCACACCAGGAGAATGATGCATGCCAATGTGCTAGAAGTTGAGCAAATGTGGATGAAGGCCAACATGAATGGAATGAACTAGGGACTCCTGACTTGGAAATGGAGGTACGCAGAAGTGAAACTGGGGAAACATTACACAGAGACTGTATATAGTGATATTGCTGCAGTGTACAATTAGGAAACTCAAAGCTCAGCTGGGGAAGAACCAGCAAAGGCAACAAGAAAGGCTTCTATATATGTACAGGCTGCAGAAGCAAATTACCAAATTAGACAGAGTGGCTGATAAACTGAAGGGCAGGTTAGCTAATCAGAAAGACCCCCGACACACTGAAGAAATAGGCTAACAAGATCTCATGAAGCTCTACAAAAGCCCACGCAAGGCCCTGCACCTGGGACTGAACAGCTGCCTGCACCGGTACAGCCTGGGGACTGACTATCTGAAAGCAGCTTTGCAGAAGACCTACGAGCGGAACACAAGTCAGCAATGCGCCCTGGCAGCAAAGGCGGCCACAGGCACCCAGGGCTACTTTAGCAAAAGGGTAACCAGCAGCTCAGGGGAACTGACTATTCCCCTCCATTCAATACTGATGAGACCATCCAGAGACTACTGTGTCCATCACAAGAAAGACAATAACCCAGTGCAGCAAGTCCAGCGGATGTCCATCAGAACAAGTAGGGGCTGTAGCAGACGACTGCAAGATGCAAGGAGAAGCTGAGAGAACTTGTTTGCTCAGTCTTGAGAAGAGAAGGAGAGATTTTACCGCTGTCTTCCAGCAGTTAATGGGAGGATATAGAAGGGATGGAGCCAGGTTTTGTACAAGAGGCAACAAGCACAAGCTGCAAAAGTGGACATTCCAACTGAGTATCAGTAAAAGGAAAAAATCACTGTGAGGGTGGCCAATGCTGGAACAGGCTGCCCGAAGAGACTGTGGTATCTCCAGCCCTGGAGATAACCAAACCTGTATCGGACAAGGCCCTGAGCAACCTGATCCAAGTCAGCCAGAGGTCTGGGCTGGTCAGAGGTGGTCTCCTGAGGTCCTTTCCAAAGCAAGTTATTCTCTGAGTCTATTCTATGACTCTGTGACTAAAAACAAGAAGAAACAACAAAACACACAAAACCACACTCACAACACGTCTCCTGAATTTTAAACATTTTTGACTCCTTACTTCAACAAGAGAAATTGTACCAGGCACCATGGGATAAAAAGTTCTTTTAAAAAACATGCGTTTTCTAATTAATTTGTGAGATCGCATTCCAAAAATAAACTCTGAGAAAACTTCATCGATGTTAGCCTAAATGGAATTATATGAAAATATTGACTATAATCAACAGGAAATAGGTGCAATAAAGTCTCTAATATAGAAACTGTATTTTTAGCTAACGCAGCAGAGGACATCTTCTGAGGACATAGTAGAAAGTATCAGATAAATAAAATACATAAAATATTTTGAGAACAAAATAAAATTGTTATAATTTACTTCAGTAACTACAACCAGTGGGAAAAATGTAATTAAAAGTACAATTCCAACACCATTCAAATTTCTAAACTATACCAAGGTCAGAAGCACTCACTTTATTAATTTTTCTAGGCACTCACATGACAAAAGCAAAGCAAATATAAACTATTTTTAGAAATAAAAAGAACTAAGAATACGAGACTGTGAGAGTCAGTGACAGGACAGATATCCTTAGTGAGACAATAATATAACACTCTAAGCGGACTGAATTTTCAACCTTAACTTTTGGGATTTCTTTTGGATCTTGTGCACTTGATTACTTCTGTCTATATAGTTAGGCAGTGCTAATTTATGCCTTCCTACGGGGATGACGGCTGTCTATGCCAGCACCAGAAAATGAATCAAGAAACTCCAGAGCTAAAAGCTAACGGGCTACAGTCTCTTAACTCAGAGCTGCAGATTCATGTTTTATTCATAAAAGCAGACACCAACACACCAGCTTGTGAAATGCATTCGTCTGGCATTTAACACTTTTATTTCGCTTATTAAAAAAATTACACATCTTACCTTTAGGTCGCTTCCTGGCAAAGTACCTATGCCATCCTTCCAGTCCATAGCACTAAATACATCAAACTCTTGACCATTTCCACTAGAGGCAGACTCATTCATGATGCATGTACTAAAAAAAAAATAATTAAAAAATACAAGTATTTAATATGAAAATACTTTAAGTGGTTTAACGCTTATATCACTGGACATTTCTTCAAATGCACTTCATAGATTAGTATCAAATGCTTCCCTCAGCACGCTGGCAATGTGGATAACTGATGACAGTGATGGTAATATACACTAATGTAATAAAAACAAGGGGAAATCTTTTGAAAATCTTTAAAAATAATACCTGTTTTACACACTAGGAGGCTGTTAATGAGGCTGTACTGGAGAGAAATGAAAAATTTCAAACTGCAAATAAACTGACATGGGATAAAGATACCTCGAGTACACCTAAGAAAAACATTTGTTCTGGGGAAGGCAAGACATGAGTGCATGCCTATAATAAATACATTAAGCCCTGATTAATAGAACTGCTTTTCCTTAATATCAGATAACACGCTGATGTGACTACTTTACCCAAGTTCAAATTAAAATTTCAAAATGAATTTGAAACGGTCTTTCATTTTCACCGTCTGACTCAGGATGCCCAAATATTCCCTGTCTGTTTCCATACAGTTTCACTAAATTTCGATTTGCATTTTTGAAACTTACTGCAGAGAAGCACACACACACCAGAGAAAACTACTCCTTTGCAGGACTTTATTTTACTGGATCCCTCGGTTTCAGAACAGCGAAAGGAGAGAATATTTATCCTCAGAAATAGTGGATTTGGACATCCTCTTCTGTGGTAAGAGTTTATCCCAAATAAACTGTTGCACAAGCAACAGAAGCATGTAACACTTGCCACTGACCCCTCCTGGGCTCTGGCCCCGCGCTTGTCACTGCCACAAAGACGGCATCAGTTGCTCTGAACTGCAGATGTTTCTAGCAGCCAGTTATGACTCCCACCAAATTCTTCCTTTCCACTTCTCACAAACCCAGCAATCTTTAAATCTGTGGCCTGGCACCTAATTTACTATTTGTTCAATGTGAAATCTGACTCATTCGTTTTATTTCTGAGGAATTTCTGCCCTATGCTTAGCAGCTGAAACAATCTGCGGAAAAATTAGCTCTGTCTTTGGTTTGTGAACTATTAGCAAAAGCTCACCCTTTTCAAATTTACACTTTATGAACTTTTTAACCATCACTTTCTAAGCCTCATACTCTGTCTGCAGACTGCAAACTTTTGCTGCGAGTATCAGTATTTGAAGTTCAAATAGGTAGCACCTTCCCCAGTGCTTAAGCTGGTTTTCCAAAACCTAATTTATAACTTAGGTCCCACTCCCAAAATCTGCAAATATCTATTAATACTCTTTGGAAATCTGGAATTTCTACAAAAAAGACTGAGTGATATTTGTTTGCTCACAGATAAGACAAAAAGATGCAAACCAAGCAGAAGTAAACTCAGGTCATCTAGAACCTTTTTACTGAAAGTTTGAGGAGAAAAATGCTTAGCTAGTTAACTCTGTTGCGTGAAAAATATAAGAAATTTTTTTCATCAGAAAAATCACTGTAACACACCACTACAGACAGATACTACTCTGGTTTTGGGTGCGCAAGGCAGACTCCCTTATATTTCTCCTGGGTTTCCTCCTCACTTCTAGCAGAACTCTTTAAAACCCTGAACAACACCTTACTCCACAAGTACTTCCGTTACATTACAGCCAGTACACAGTATCAACAGGATAACAGGAGCTGGACCTCAGTCAGCAACCACTGCTTAGGGTGAAAGCTTCTGCATTCCCCTTCATTTCATACGATGGGCAGAGTTCACAGAAGGCTCTTTGAGAAAACTTCACATATTTCACATGATGAGTGTGAGGTAAGAAGAGCCACATGATTCAGTGTGTCTTCTCCATCCCTAATTTCAGTAATCCTCTGTGAGAAAGTACTGAAAACCATGCCGTCAATGCACAAAAAATTAATTTTAAAATACGTCGATAAATCTAAACAAATTGAGCGCAAACTGATAAATTTCCCCAAAGACACAGACCTTCTTTTTTAAAATCACTCCCAGGCAAAATCCACCCTGCCTCAGGGCAGCTTCTGCAGCACAACTTGGACGATCTCTGACCGGAGAGCACGGCACATCGCAGAGCTCAATCCCCCCACACAGCAGCAGACCAACTCAGGCCGCCTTCCACCAAACTGAACCGCACCACGACGGCAGAGGCGCAGGCCTTCCCTCAACAACACAAGACCCAAGCTGCTAAAGGAGTAGCTGGAAAATTGCATCTCTCCAGAAATCCATGAAATTTTAAGGACGTGAAACAGGGTGGTTTAAGCACATCGGTGTAACGCGTTCCCTGTGATTAGCCTGGCTAAGCAAACACAAAGCTGCGTTCTGTATTAACCAAAGTTTCTAAGTAACCTTAAATTACCACCCTATTTAGAGGACACTTCACTCAACCCTCCCGTGGTTTATTTATTACAGAAAACATGTTCCAGTGGTTTCTGCAGAAGGCACGACAGAGGACGGGAAGAGACTTGGGAGACTGTGGGAAAACGCTTCCTCGCAGCGGCCGCTGTCCCAGGGAGCAAGGAGCAGCCGACAGCCGCTCCATCAGATGCGGGCGTCTGCAATAGTGCTACTCTCATTATAGACAGGCTTTGTAACAGACATGGGGAAAAAAACCTTAGAGCCTAGCATACTTAGACAGGATGTAAACTGTGAAAGTAAAAAAAAAAAAAAAAAAAGTAACAGAAATGTTCAAGGCATATTTCTCTCAATAAAACATACAAATTTTCATTTAATTACACCTAACAAGGTTTCCTCAGGTAACAAATCAGCACTAATGATATATTCTATTGTTTGATAAGGTATTCATTATTGTTTTCCTTTTAAAATTAACTCAACATCAAAGGCACAATCTGTACTTTTACATTCTGCAACCGTCAAAAACGTTCTTAGTGAGGATGAAAAGGTCATAGGGCAATGTAGATAGAAATGAATTTACCAAAAGGAATTACATTTAACAAAATATCTGTTTCCAGCTTTGATGAGTTTGAACAGATGAAAGATAGGGCTATATCCCACTACTAATGATAATAAGGAGGGAGATAGAGACCAATTAAATTGTTACAGCAATGATGTACTAAAAAAGGATGAAATCATCACAATATATACATCTAAATCACAGCAAAAAAGAAAACTACAGAATGTCTTATCTACTTGGTTTTGTTTTTAACGCTCTGATGTAGTTCTAGTATAACTCCTTCCATAATGATTTCATTTGCTATCATTTCTGTTGCTACACTTACCAAAAAGCAGTAAAAATACTAGATAAATAAGGGGCAAGGTAACTACAATACTGTCCCTATGTCTGTCACTGAAGACCATCTGATGTGAAGAAAAGGACATAATCATAAGATTATGGAAAAGTCATCTTCCGAAAGCATCCCCAAAATCCACTATTAGGGATGTAACTGTATCTCAGTCTTCACAGCCATAAGCTATTAACATTTATAGAGGAGTGTGCTGCATGTTAATATTTCAACATTAACTTTGGTTTAAACATGTGTAATAAATTCACTAAAATAAGCAAGCATATAAAATAAGATTAGACACATCCTTTAGAAAAACCTTCACTTTTACCAACTGGTTCAACAATAAATGAGTACCTCACAGAGAAGATATTTAATGAGAATAACAGCACTAGAAATCAGGTAGTTTCATCTGGTGAAAGACTCTCTAAAGACGTATAGCAAAGAAACAGGAGAGAATATGCCAATTAAGCATACGAGTAGTTTTCGAAATAATTACAGGGTTCTGCACTGAACACATCAAAAAGTACTAGTAGAAGGGTTTGTTCTTTCAGTCAGCACTTTAAAAAACTACCTGACACCTACCCAAATTTTGAAAAATCTAAGATGTCGCCTGTGAAGTGTCCATATGATTTCCAACCAGTGGGACAACTCAATATGGGGTCACTGGGCAGCAGAGAGAGGAGATTTCAGCAGTAAAGCCCCCAGTCAGCACTGCCACCTTGGCACAGCCTGTCTGCAACAGAGTCTTTTCTTTTTATGCATCCCTGTGCATTTTTATTTTTACTTTCGAGGATTTCTGTAGTCACTGTGACAGGATAGCCTGGCAGATTTGCCCTGTGCTGGTCTTCTCCTCAGCTGATAGCTCCTGCGAGGAGAGGCAAAAGTGGGCATGTGGAGCCAGAGGAGGTCCCAGCAAGCGGCACCAAGGGTGAGGTCCAAGGGACAAGAAGAGGTCCCAAGGGAGGCGATGTCCTTACGGAGCCGAGCCATGGTCCCTCTTCCCAACTGGGCTGGGTGATACCAGCACTGACAGATGTTCAGACACAAAGGCAACAGGTGAGATTTTTGTCCTAATGTCGTAGATGGTTATTTTGGGCATCTCCAAGAAGGAGGCTGCTTGGCATAGCACCCATGGGCTAAAGGGACACATTTTCCCTACATAATAAATCAGGAAAATTAAGTGGATCAGAAGGGGACAACTCAGCGTACCAGAGCTGCAAATATACTAACTTCTAGACACCAGGGGACAAGTGGATACTCAGCTTCGGCTTTATTTAACGTGTAAGAACATGAACACTACCAGGGATTACTTGTTACACCACATGAAGCAGAATTACCCCTCGCAAGGTAAGCTCCCTCGATTTCAGACAGACTTTGTATTAAACTAGCTTCATCATGTCAGCAAAAGCAAAGCCAACTGACTGTAAACCCACCGGGGCAAGCCCTGCTTTTCTCCCCGCAGTCTTCTCTTTGAGCTGGGTACACCCCGCACCTCTCTCTTTCTCACCCTTCATCTTTTTGCATCTGATTCTTCACTTCAAGAAAAACAACCACAACAGGAACAGTGCAGGAAATGGTAAAATGCTTTGAGGCTATCCACCACATTGCAACACGTACTTTGTTTTGTACCTGTTAATGGTTAAATTATTTTAATATTTCATTAAAAATTACAGATTACACATTTCCTTCAAAATCTCATTTTTTCATTGTTTAGGAACCACTTGACTAGTTCTGCCATGTTTCTGTTCTGTGTGTTGAAGAGCTGCTTCAGTAAATTTCGCTATTTTGCCTGTTGCTCATGAAGTTTATTACAAGTAATTTCAGAGATGAGCTATATAGCTTATACATGTATTCACAAAGGGACCATAGCTTAAAATTCTTTGCCATTCTTAAAATTTGTAATAGAAAACGGACCAGATTTCATATTGATGATGTCCCTTTAGCATTATTTCCTCACATTTTTATCTGTTGGTACTCTTCTGCCTGCTAGATTCTCCAAGCATACTGTGTGTGTCTGTTCCTGCTTCCCAATACATCGGCTTAAAACCTTTTTCCTCACAGAAAGAATCTGGCCACAGACACATTACAAAATGCTGTGAAGCCTGAGTCTGCAACCAGCGCTACAGGAGGTTCATGCTGTCCTCACCTGAGTCGGGTTGCTGTCAGGGAGCTAACACAGGATTGCCGTACCACTGCTAGAAACTGGGTAACGCAGTTACACACAGCCTCCACCTACCAGCTCATTTTCAAATATCCACAGAACACTGTAAGAACAACAGTTACCCAATACCAAAGCAATCCCATCATCTAATGAAACTTACAGCTGACAACTTTCGTCTTGTTTATGAAGAACCTGCACCCCACGCTTGTACCTACTCAGATAGAAGACTTCAGTACCACTCTGAAATCCTATTTCTTAATTTCTCTTAATTCCTTGAACCAGGCCCAGAAAGTTTCACAAAACTTCTGCCTTTATTTGTGCCTCCTTCTACCCCCTGTGCAGACACCTCCTTGAGAAGAACTGATGCACCAAATCTACACATTGAATATCACCTGACCTACTTCAAATTGTTATTTCTTACCCCAGGTTAATTCAGTATATGCCTGAACGCTCCTTTTGTCTGACTCGTGCCCTCCTCTTCCTCTTCTGCTGGTTCTTAGCAGTTTCCATGGGCTCTGCTGTCCTTACACAATTAATTCACCGCTTTCTAGCTCCTAAATACACTCAGCAGGCTACTGCATTTATAGACTTTCCCTTCTTTCCAATTCATAAAGAGCTCGTATCTCCCATTGTGACCAGTGGTCCTACTACTGCAGCACTAATAAGCTACGACTACTCACACACTACCACCTTCTCCAGTCAGCCCCATGCCAGGTGATCACTGGTCCCTCACACCCACCATTCTACTTACCAGCAGTATTAAAAAACCCAAAGAGTAAAAATGGAATGGCCCACAAAAAGTCAACCACCTCTCTTCACAGAATAGGTGATGCCCAATAAAACTGAACAAGTCAGAGGAAAGACTCATCACGTAACCATTTTCTTAAGTTATTAGAACTTTTAAAAGCAACAGTCTAGAAAAACTCATTAAATTGAAGGTGAAACATACACCACCACAACAAAGTTCACTGCAATTGCCCAACTGACAACAAAAACCATCGAAGATGATTGCTTCAGCCACCTTCATTATAGCACCAGTTCACAGGACCAACTGGACCACAGTCAAAGCCGCTGAAGGCACACCAGGAAACAATGAGTACCCGGCACCACCCGGATTTACGCAGAGTGCTTTACTGCCTTCAGCCGCTAGTTTCAGGGAGTTTCTCTCTTACAGATGTTCATCATATAAACTTCTGGGAACGTGATAACTTCCTTGGTAAAAACCACCGGTTTCCTAACCAGCTTTCAAATTTGCATTAGGAAAACTGTGTTACGGTCCTGAACATAGACGATTTCCAAAAATGACACAAGCTGAAGTTTGTGTATCTTGAATTTTAATTATGCTCACCGCCTAACTGTTAGCACCCACGACTGAGCATCCATTCAGAAGCAGAAACAAACAGCAAAAGCGGCCAGTCCAACGCCACTCCGCTATACAAGGGAAATTAAAAAGAAAATAGAACAAGACTGAAAATGCAACTCGTGCTACCCCTCACTCGAAAGCCTCGCACGCCATGCTATTCAGCACAGGTAATTAAAAGAAAGGGAAGAGACTGTGCCGCTCACCACCCGCGGAGGCTGCCGCATCTCCGGGGCCCTCCTTTCCCCGGCGCACCGGGGCTCACACCGCGCTCCCGAGTGGGACAAGTGACGCGGTGGGCGGGCCGCGCCCCCGCCCGCTCCCCACGCAGGCCGTGGGCCTGCCCCCCACCCCCCGGCGGCGGGGCGGCTGGGAACCGGCGGGCCCCGGCAGCGGCTGCCCCGGAGCCAGCCCTCCCGCCCTCCTTCTTCCCTCCCTCCCGCCCGGCGCGGCGGAGCGGCGGCCGGAATGCGGCGGCGAGGCCCGGCGGGCGCGGCCGCGGCCGCCGCTCCCCGCCGCCGTCAGCCGGCGGCCTACCGCCAGAGGTCCCTCCTTGGCCAGTTTTTGCGGCGTGTCTTTTTTCTTTTTTTTTTTTTTTTTTTTTTTGCTGCACTTGAAACTTTCTGGAGAAAACCCGGGGCTCAGGTCCGCGTCTTCCCCAGCCTCGGGGCAGAACCACCCACACAAAAGCGCCCGGCCCGGCCCCTCCGCGGGGCAGCGCTCGGGGAAAGCGGTTCTCGAGTTGCTCCGTTTCTCTCCTGAATTTGCCTCTTTTTTTTTTTTTTTTTTTTTTTTTTTTTTTTTGTATGTGTGTCTTTCCTCCCGCCCCGGGCAATTAAATGGAGCGGGGAAGAGTGACACCCCCCGCTTTGCCCCGGCGTGGGGGCGGCGGGGGCGAGCGCGGTGCGGGCGGGGGTGGGAGAGGAACTGGGTGTTAAGTGTTCCTGAGGAAGTTGCACAACGAGAGAGGGACTCTGCTTGTTTACCGGGTCCTCTTGCCTTTTTTTTTTTTTCCTTCCACCCCCCCACTCCACCCCCACCGGGGCCGGGATCCGGGAAAAGGAGGCTGCCTCCGAGTGGAAAGAAAAAAAAAATATATAAAAAAAATTAATTTACCTTCTCCTCCCTTCCCCCAGCGCGGAGGGGGAAGAGGAGGAGGGGGGCGAGATCTCGTTTTTCTTTTTTTTTTCCCCTGAGGGGCTGCGAGGGTTTCCTCCGCGGCCGATCCGCGGGCATCCCTCGGCGGGGAAGTCGCCCCTTCCCGCGGGAGGGGCCGGCGGCCGCCGCCACCGCCCCGCAGGGCCGCCCCCGCCCGGGGCCGCCGCCGCCGCCGCCCGGATCCGCGATACAACTTTTTCTCTCACGCTCCGCCGTGCGCCCGCTCCGACGAGGAAAAGAAGGGGAGGGGGGTCGGAAAAACACGGAGGGGGTGGGGAAGCGGGCCCCGACGCCGCGACCCCCGCCCCAGCCGCCTCGCCTCGGCCGGGCTCCGCGGGAGCGCCTTCCCGTAGTCCGCCGCCCCTCTCCCGCCCCCAAAATTTTTTAAAAACATCGCTTTTTTCCTTCCCCCCCCCCCCCCCCCCCCGCTGAAAAAACAGCGCCTCGCAGCACGTTAGCGAGAACAAGTGTGCCTATATCCTGTTGTTATATGCACCGGCTGCGGGGACGGGGAGGGAGAGCAGAGGAAAGGACGGGCGTGTGCGCGGCGGGGGCCGTCCCCGTCCCCCCCCCCCCCGGCCGCACTTCAGGCGGGAGCGCGCAACTTCGCAGCAAACCCGTGGCCTCTTCCCTGCGCGCCCCCCCCACCCCCACCCCCCATCAAATCCCCACTCGCGTGTATGTGCACACACACCGCCGGCACCTCCGGACCAGCCTCCGGGATCACCCCCACACACCCCCCGGGCATCCCGCGGGGCCGGCCGCGCTGCCGGGCGCCGGTCCCCCCCCGTTCCTCCGTCCGCCCGGAGCGGGTAGGGGCCGTTCCCCCCCGCCGCCTCACATGTCTGCCGCAGCGAGCGCGGCGCACGCACCGCACACAGGCAGGAACTGAGCACTCAAGACTTTTTTTTTTTTTTTCCGCCGCTTTAAGAAAAAAAAAAAAAATAAAAATTTTGCTAGAAGCTTGCTTTTTTTTTTTTTTTTGGGTATGTGTATGTGTGTGCAAACTTTCCCCAAAATGGCGGAAATTGGGAGATGATTATATTTTAAATATCTCTCGCGCACAAACCACACAAAGTGCAGGAGCGACGGAAAATACAAACTCTCTCCGCTGCGCGCTGAAGAGGCCTTCGCACACGGGGACCCACGGCACATTCAACCGGTATATCCCGGCGGCCGCCGCCTCTCGCCGCTTCCCACCAAAAAAAAAAAACCAAACCCGGGGGCTTTTTCTCACCCCTCTCCGGCTGCGCATTGCCCACCCCCCCCACGCCCCCCCCCCAGCAACCCGCACTGCTCCCCGTCCTTCAGCCTCTGTGAACAAAGAGACGGGAATGGGGGGGGGGGGCCTGGGGTGGCAGCGAGCCCCCTCCCTCCCCTCGGCGCTCACACGCACACCCGTGTAACACACACACACAACCCCACAAACACACCCCCCACACATACACACATACCACACACAACCCCCCCACCCCCCCCCCCCCTGCTGCACCCGCATCACATTGTTCCCAACGGCGCGGCGGTGCCCCGTAAGTGTCATTAAATGGAGCCAACTGACAAGCTCATTGGTGGGGCAAGTCTGCAAAATGTCTCTCCCCTTCCCTTCCCCCTCCCTTCGGAACCACCTCTCCCCCCCCACCCCCCCCAAAAAAAGGCCCCCCAGCACATTTCCACAGCTCCCTCCCCCGTATATATATATATATGTACATACACATACGTGCGTGCGTGCCTGTGTATGTATATAAATATATAGCGCGCATATATATATATACACATGTACTCCCTTCATGTGTTTGGGAAGAGAAAAAGAAATACCAGGCACCTCTCTCTTTCTTTTGTTCCTCTTTCACACTCGTACACTTATGATTTAGTGAGGTTCTCGGTGCCCCAGCCGCTCCCCAGCCACTTGCGAGTCACTTGCCCACTTTCCCCGGCATTAACTTCCATCCTTTTCTGCTCGAGGTGGTGGGGGAGAAGCCCCCCCCCCACCCCCCTCCCCTTCCCCAGATACGTTTCGTAAGGGAGGGAGAGGAGGTGCGTCTCTCCCTCCTTTATCTCTCGCGCTCTCTCTCCCTAACTTTCATCCTCACCTCGGGGGAAAATTAAAACCCATCGCCAGCCTCTGCCATCGCAGCGCCCTACACGGCTTGCGGATTAGATCGGAACCCGCCGCTCCTTACCCCCCCAAAATTCTCTCTCTCTTTTCTCCGTCTCTCGAGTAGTCCTGACAAATATGGTCCAGGGCTGCGGGCACCAGTGAGCATGCGCCCGCCGAGCCGGGGCTGGGGAAAGGGGAAACTGCCGCCGCCGCCGCCGCTGCCGCCGCTCCTCTTCCTCCTCGCCTGCGCTGCCGCTGCGCTCCGGCCGACCGGCGACCGGCAGCCGGCGGCGATCATCGCCGCCCTCGCCCAAAGACACGGGCGCCGGCCACGGCCCGGCGGCGGCGGCGCGTCCTCGCCCCGCATCGGCTGCCGACGCCGGAGGAATAATAAGGAGACTCGTGCGGCGGCGGCCGCGCGCGCTATTTTGGGCGCTTTCAAAAATGATGCCGTGCACTTTTCGGGGAGGATGGGGGTGTCTGGTCCTCTCCTCTCCTTTCCTCTCCTCCCTAGCCTCACCTCACCAGGTGCTGGGGGGGCTGGGTGGTGGGCGCCGAGAGGCCGGGGAGAACCTCTGTTGCGGCGCTTGGTCACCCCCCCCGGCCCCCGGGTAAAAGAGCCCCCAGGCAGGGGTAGGACAGTTGGGCATCAGGAATGGAAGTGGGGGTCCCGTAGGCTGCGGGAGAGGGGCAGCCCTCCAGGTGCTCTAGGCAGGTGCCAATATTGGGCATCTCTTCCAGGGAGGGGGCACCCAGTGGGAAGGTCAGGGTCAGCCCGGAGCCTCCTGCACCCCAGAAATGTGAGGTTTCTTCAGTGTGGAAATGTTCCATATAATGGTCCTCAACTCATTTAAAACCTAGCCAGCTTACAAATCAAAAGTAGTTTCACGTGTGCCACCTGCCTGAATCCTCTCCATCGTCACCTTGTATTCACAAAGAAAAATCCTGTCTTCAGCATTTATTTTCTGTCACTTGTTCTTGTTGTTCAGAAAACTCTAAAAAACCGAAGGCCCTCATTATTTTATGGGATTGGCCAGGGCAGGCTTCCTTTGCCTACAAGGAGATGTGTTATGCAAAAGAACATTAAGCAAAACAGACCTACACGAGGCCTAACTAGGCTGGGGAAAAGGGAGGATGGAGGATTGCAATCAGTTGTATATATGATACTTCAAAAAGTGTGTGTGTGAATATATATATATATATATATACATAGTTTCAGGCAGAGTATAAAACAACACGAACCATAATCTCGATTATACTAACCCTAAATATTTTTTCAGACCACAGCATATCTCCCTAAGATGACTCTGTCCTTGAGGCAAAAACTGGCAAGTGAATTTTGAATTTTTAATAGTTTGGCATATTATTATATAGCTCTTAAAATAACTCTCAAATCTAGATATATCTTTTGTTAATCCCAGTAACGATCTGTGTCCAAACTCTCTTGATTTTATACATGCTCCCTTCTACAATTACACTGACAACTTTAGCCCAGATTACTAGAACGGAAATACTAATAAATACTGATAAATATCAGCATTAAATATCAATAGAAATAAACACATGGCAAAAATGCTCACCTACAAAATCAGAGTAACTAATAAAGTGGTTTATACAAGACCAAATACAACCTTTTTGCTGTTGTGGATATATACTGTATTACTCGTACCCCCGTGACAGGGACAGCATTGCACTGGACATAGGATAGAGGTGGCCCTTCTCTGACAGGACTCCTCAGTCTGAGCTTCTGTTCAGCAGAGTATTTGATTAACAATGTGTATTTAAATAAGAAAGAATCAAACTTGACAACTCTTCTCCTTTAAACTATGCCCCTGCTCAATCAATTTAGATGTGAGTTTAGTTAGATTTTACTATAATACCTTGAGAGCTTCTATTTATTTAAATTAATTCTTCTCACAGCAGCAAAATGGGGCTCACGCCGAAGTGTTTGCAGGATTGGTGCCCAAGCGCAATACATGGTAGCTATTTTATGATGAGCATTTCTCACGCCCCTTCAGCTCAAATGGCATTGCATATAGACTGCAGTTTTCATCAATGAACATATGTTCATTAGAAACTAATTACAGAAAACAGTATTAACCTAATTGTAATAATTAGTGATAACATATATTTAAACTCTTCTAAAACACAGATGCAAAAAGTAGTAAAGGATGAGAAAATTCCTACTTTCCACCAGTGAACTCCTAGTTGAAGAAATTTATGGGTTAGAAACAAAGAATAAACTGTAAGTGAAGTAATTCAGTGCTTTTCTGAAAATTATTTCCCAATGTTATTGAAATGTTTTTATGCAGATAGTTGCCAAATAACTAGATTATTCTATTGTAGCATTAAATTAGCTGGGCTCTGCAGAAGACGCTTAAAAAATAATACAATTTGCTACTATTTCAAACTCTTTAGGACACTGGACCTGTACTGATTATTTTTCCAGATGACATCAAGGTTCTGGGGGAGGATGTACCTGTTATGAAGATGCATTTCTAAGAATACAAATGACAAGTTATCTGCAGTTATTTCATTTATGCTTGAAAGACTTTGTCCTTTTTCCTTTGAAAATCTTTAAAGGGAAACACAGAACTTGTAAAACCCTGTTATATTCTAATCCATCTAATCTTCTTGCAGAAGTCATAGGAGTGTAGCCCCTTACAGAAAATGACTACACAGGTGGAAAAGCTCCTTGAAGGATATATATTGGAAGCCAGAAGTGAAACCAAGTATTTGAACCAGAGCATAGCTGTTTTATTGAATCAGTAGTTTCAGATAGATAGCTCTTTGATTAAAGTAAAAGGACCTGGGACATTAATAAAGGTACCTTCTGTTCTGTCTCTTCTTTGATCCTTGCCCTAACTGTATTGTGGCAGCTCATGGTGTATAATAAACCCATTAATTTGTCGATAAAAATTTATTGAGTAAAAATAGATTAAACATTATTCAAATATTCCCTTTAAACATTAGTTCTGTTGCCATTTTATTTAACACTAGTCTTCCATCTGTATTCTGAAGACAGAGAATTTTGAACACTTGTTTTCTATATGTAAGTATGGCGTTTAATATGATTTTGGCAGTATGTTTAATGACAGATTTTGGAGTAGCTAAATTTGGTCTTTCTCTGAGTATTCTTGTGACTCGTTGAATAGGTGTTTGTGCTGTAGCCAAATACTTATTATTTTTCTAAGAGCATGCGCATGAACATCCATATACATGGCTTCCAAATCCCAAATCTTGAATACCATTTAAGGTGGTGAGAGGAAAGAAACGTACATTATTGATTCTGTTTGCATATTGGGTTTATACCATCATGTGATCTCATGGCTCCTCAGCAGATATCTAAAAATAAACTGAGAAAAAGAGAACCACTATTTACATTTTACCAAATCGCTTAGCACTTCTGGGGACTTGATTCTTGAAATACAGGCTAAGATGCCTTAAAGATGGCCTTATTTCTAGAAAATAGCCTGCATGTGACATTTTACCACCCTTCTTATAGCAACCTGTGGAGCTCATTGTGTGACCTTTCCCACCAGCAACAGTCACCACTCTGCCACGTGATTCTTCCCCAAGCCAAACCAGGAGGACAGGAAAGAGTGCTCGAGGGCAATCACTGGCGAAAGAATGTTGTATATGAAACTACGTAAAACTCTAAGCCAGGAAAATGGAAGTGTGAAAGTTGTAAGAAGTTGGAGATGAGGAGAGATGGTGCTTGTGCCTGTCTGGCAAGAAAGACATGCAAACTGCAGTCCATGGTGATTCCAGTTCCCCTCAACAGTGGTCTCTCTCTCTCCCGGGAGCTTCATGTCCCCACAGATGTGAAGAAATGACGACTGACTCACTATCAATAGAATCTTCCCTGTGGAAGTTCCCTGTGGCTGTTTTTTTGCCACTATTCTCAGAATAATTATCAAAGTTGATTCAAATGTCACGTTAAACTGGAGAACCTGACATACTTCCTAGCTTCCAAATCTGAGCATGTGCCCAGTCTTTATTTCCTGGGAGGGAAACTTGAGCATGAGTACTTGAAAGAAACTGCAGCATTCTCCAGCTGGGTTTCAGCCCAATATGCACAGGGATGCGCTCTAGGTGCATCCTTGGAGAGCTTGTTTCTAGAGACTAGGAGTTTTGAGACATTCTAAAGTAGGTATTTCAAAGATTTCATCAAAGTTGCAAGACTACAAAAATTTCCAGAGGTGCTCTTCATCCTGAAGAAATTCAAAGGCAGATATGGAAGTTATGGGATTGTCGGTGCAGAAGTGAATCAAGAACAATATTACCTACGAAAAGTTTGGGGAGCATTGGACCAGAACAATGAGGTGTAAGAGCAGAAAAGGCATTTGTAAGAGTGGTTCAAATGCAAATTAGGAATTCCAATATTGGGAATATTGATGAGGACTCTTGAGCCAGGAGCAGACTGAAGTTAGAAGCTTGGACATGTGGGTTGGGTGTTAGGGAAGAGCTTGGAGCACTGGCAAAAGCTTGAATCAGTAGAAGCAAGCAGGAGAGGGCACCACCTTGAGTGGAAGGGAGAAGGGGTACAAAGGCATAGCAGAGACTGTGCGACCTGGAATGGATGATGGGCCAAAAGAAATTGGTAAGAATAAAGGTGTTCTGGGAGGGGAAAGAGGGGGGAGTAGTAAAAGAGAGACTTACTGCAGAGGTGGAAAAGTGGTGTGGAAAGGGGCAAATAGAGAGGTGATAGATGTGCCATCCCTGGAAACAGAGTGTGAGGGGGCAAGGAAAGAATGGGGGAAGAAGGGAGGGAACCTGTGTCAGGCAAAGCTAGAACAGCAGGAGATTTGGGTCTTTAAAAATGGAGTTTACTAGAAGAAGTTTGAAGGGGTAGTAGTGAGCAATGTCTTACTTACAGGTGAGGAAGAGGGTAACCACCACAGGGCTCTTTTTGACAAAGAGCTCTATTCCTTCCCTCTTCTCTAAGGTGTGTGGGCACCCGCTGTGTATAAGGGCCGCTATCATTTCCCTTAGCAAAAGGCTTTGGCTCCTACCGCATGTAAGATGGCAACAACCTTGCAGCAGAGCATTACATTGGAAAGCCTGTTCGAGCTGGATGCTCCAGGCCTGTCATCCAAAAGCTAGTAGTGACTCTGAGAGCCAAGCTGTATTCTTAAATATGCACAAAGAAGGCAAGTTGATGAGGCAGCACAGGAACAAACATCACTCTTGGGAACAGAAGCTGAATGAGAAAGGGTTGCAGCCTGCGCTCCTTATGTGGCAAACCAGTCTGTTGAAATAAGGCAACAAATGAAGTGTTTATTTTAATAATTGTTGATAGAATTTCTAGATCTATAGCTGTTGCTGAAAAATATCTGTAAGTGAATAAATAGCTCATCCTGTGAGTCTGGTTGGACGGCAAATCGTGGCAGCATGGAGAAAGGAGGAGGAAGTGCCATCCGAGTCCCTTAAGACACAATGGCAGGGCGAGAACTTGCTCTCCCTGGAGAGCAAGAGAACAGTTTTTAGAGCAACATGTGTCAGACTTGGTGACTCACAACCACATGTGGACATTCCTAGTGAAATATAAATTGGTCCATGAGCAGATGAAGAGGAAAGAATCCCAAATATTGCTTCTACTAGACATAAGATGTGATGACCCAAAGCATGCATGAAGACTCTTCTTTCTTTCATTTCAGTCCTTTTTTACTTAATGGTGTGTTCTAATACTTTGTTTTAAAAAGGTATTGATGATGTAAGACAGATTGCGCTTAACAGGCAAGAAATGCTTGATGTTTGTGGGATAATGCAGAGGTTTACTCTGAGCAAACAGATTTCTCTTTGGAGTGGCTGTTGCAAGAGCCTGACACCAATGGCTAAAGGCAATAGAAGGAAAACAGAAATGCAGCTAGGCTGTAGCAAAAATTGAGGAAAGCTTTTTTGGACACTGATAAGAGATTTTCCTTACCTGAGAATTCAGAATTTGGATTGCAGCAGAACAGGTATCCGCTAGGCCTACCGAACGTGACTGCAATTAAAGCAATAGACAAAGCATCTCCTGTTTGCTGTTAGGCCCAATGTCCCCGTAGAACAACAAGAAGTGTGTCCTTTATAACGTTTTTCCAATGACATCATGTCATGTGGACACGCTGCAATAGCATTCCCCTCTTTGACAAGCAAGACATAATATTAATGGGGCCTGTTTCTGAGACTGACAACAAATGGATTCTTCAGAATCAGAGAAATTCATATTCCATTGCTGCCGATCCTGAGTCATCAGGCTTTGTGGAGGCAACTCGTACAGCTCCTGGGCTGCAATAGTGGGCTCTATGGCTGTATACCTGCTGTCATGGATTGATATACGTAAATGTAAACAGTGGCTTCACTAAGTAGAAGGGAGTTTTCATTCTGGACTTTTAATTTATGTGCTAACCCCTCGTGCTAGGAAATCAGTTTGTCAAAATCTCATTTATTATCTAGAAAATAACGACAAGTGTGAACTAGCATTCTTAGGAAAAAAATTACACACAATAGTAAGAGGTGAGAGCACCTGCTTGCTATAGATTTCAAGGTTCGACAAACACATTTTAATGGAGAACTCGGTCTCCTGGCTACCACAACAAAGCAGGCAGGATATTCTTTTTGCTTTGAGTACAGAACTGTACGCGTTAGTAGTCTGTGCAGGCTGATGCCTGCTTGTGGAAGAATCTACTCATGTTGGTTTATATTTACAGTTTCCCACAACATGATTTGATTTCAGTATCCACTGATAACAGAACCGATGCATGCACTTAAGCATTCAAGAGGAACTGAACTTCCGAAAAGATACTTTTGCTGAAACTAGTTCATTTTCACATGTTCTAAGGCAAGCTTCATATAACACTTTACGTTGAGTCCTCTTAGCTTCTTACCCTCCAGGGAATTCTTTGCAAAACGAAAATCCTCTGTGGCTTACATTTTAGAAAGAAGATGATGTGGCATGGGAACACAAACCGTATAATCATTATAATCATTATAGCACTGTACTGGGAAGCATATCTACCCTATTTTACCTAACCTCCAAATATTTAATCTGGAAAAATGAAGTTAAAACTGAAGGACTTTTTGATTTGCAGTGCACAGATACTGCATTCGAGGGCGTTGGCAAGTTCCCAGGGAACATTTTAAATTTGTAAACTTTGAGATAGTTGGCTAAAAAACAACAATGGACTTTCCTGGCTCCAAAGAGAAAGTGTCTTTCCCTCTCATCACTCATCTGGGCAAGCATGGATGTAACTAGTAATTTCATAAATATTTGATCACCCTGAAAGCACCATGCATATTCTTCACTTTAGTCACAGAAGTAATCACAGCGATGGTGGTGTTCAAGGGTACTGTTAGTGCACAGACCTCACCTAGGGGCTGCTCTTAACCGCTAACTTCTGGCATCTCTCTTACGTGCTGAGTTTGGAGCTAAGGCTTTCTATAAAGTTAATGGAGCGGAGAATGCTCCTTAGAATGGGATTCAAACATACACATTAAGAGTTTATTGCTTCTAATTAACTATACAGCGAATTCAGATACACACCTAACATTATAGACTACATGAATATCTGAATTGCAGTTCTCAGTCCAGAAACTTTTGGCAAAACCTGTCCTACGTGATGATGATGATGATGTCTTTCCATTCATAATATTCCTGACTTCATCTGTCTTAGATGAGGTAGCTCTGATCATCTATCCAGTGAAAAAGAGATATTACCTAAATATATCTGAACAAGAAAGAAGAACCTAAAATTATAGTGGTATAATTATATATATATATACACACACTATATATATTTATATATTTATTTACATTAAAATACTTAATCTTTTTGCAAGTAGCAGGGTTGCTCTTCTCAATGGAATGTAAGCCAAGTTTCAGCTGGGAACAAATAATTGAGTTATATAAGCACACATAAAAATAGACTGACCCACATCTATAACAACAGGATCACATTATAATAAAATGGTATTTGTTGTATAATTTCCTGAAGTCAGAAAGCACCTATATAAATGGACTTATACAAGGAAAGCCTTGTAGTATTTGGTCTATATTAGGCATCCATGGGGCTCTACGATATGATGGTTTACATGCATGTGAACCAAAACATGAACAGTTTGGCTTCCTGGTGCAATGCCATTGTGCAGGGAAGATGGATATCCAGTTCTGAGTATCACGATCTGCATTTGTATCAGAAGACTGATGTAAGATGACATGGTCTGTGAAGAAGTAGCAGCATACAAAAATATTAGGTAAAATTATGTTTTTTTAAAATTTCCTGGAATAGGCCACAGTACTATACGGTTTTGTTTATGTTATTACAACGGATCAGAATAGGGCTTTAGTGAGCACAATTCTGCACACATCAGGGAATCTGCAGCTGCAGATTTGAATAGGATAGGAAACATTATATAAACTTATTGCACATGCTGCTTCTCCTGCTGTAATAGCTAATATGTCAAGACACGCTTACGGAAACAGACGTGCATATGCGCATCGCAGACAAGGTAGGTGCTCAGCTGGAATTCAAACCAATGTGTATTTACAACTACTGTCACCACCCCTCTCTTGCACAGCTTGCAAATTCACAAGCTGCCACGGTATATTCCAAATAATTTAAGTTGTAGTTCTCTTCAAAGCTAAAAGGCGGAAGTATAACATAGTAATTGTGAATATTTAATACTTCGCAATAGTCACGGACTAGTTTTACCAAGCAAAATGTGTTCTTAAAGCAATAGAATACGTGCAATAAGAACACCTTTCTTTAACTATAGCTACCATTGCTGGTGCTCAAAGCCAGCTTACGAGTCCTTAAAGCTTAGTTAACTCAGAATTAATTTTCCTCACAGTAATAGCATGATGTACTCCAAAGTAATGAACATTTCCTTGCCAATTTCTATTTTAAATCCTTAATTTTATCATCTATAGCTTTTTTTATTTTATTTTTTAATGTGGCAAGAATTCTTTCATAACAGAGACTGTTTTTCTCCCTAGTATTCTAATGGGTGAGAAATAAATGGTGGTAGAAGCTAAGCATGGAAAATTTCAGCCTAAAATACTTCTTTAAGTAACGAATGACTGAAAATAGGGTATTAGAATGAAACTGATTTACTAACCTTGCTGCATTTGCCTCCTTTTAGCTCTGATGTAGATTTTATAATAGATGGAGGGGGGATGGTTTCTGAAGCATAGATCTGGTTGCTTAACCAACAAGATATAAACCTAACCGAGCAAGTGCAGCATAGAAAGGGCAGAAACTGGTTAGTGACTCTGCCTTAACACGATGTAAAAGTAGCCACCTGAGGCAAACTTAGGCTCCAGTTGCCACTTGAGCTTAACTGAAAGATAGCTCCATTTCAGCACACATTGACTCAAATGTATCTCAGCTGACCCTGTCAATAAGAGCAAAAACTAAGCATTCTCGATGATACAGAGCCCAGTTCTCTGAAAACTAATCAAGACTACAAGATCATCTTGCACTGGTTATTGAAGAACCATCAAAATCTTTTTTTTTTTCTTGCTTCTATTCCAACATGGACCGAATTCAAAAAGAAACCTACAGCAGAATTTTTCAGTAGATCAGAAAGATCAAATCTGCATAATAACTGATGATTTCTCCAACTAGCACATATGATCAGATAGTCCCTATATCCCAGGAAATCATGCCAAGATTTCAGGTGCTTAGTGTGTCAGATAGCAATGCTGATGTTTTGAAATAAGGGAAGACATAAGAGAAGAAAGAAGGGAAATAGACAAGTGGGCACTGATCCCTCAAGCAACGTAACTGCCTTACTCTCTATGCATCCATGTGAGATTGCAACAGCATGGTCGTTATCTATGTTTTTCAAATGCGGCAAAATAAAAAATGAAAAGATAAAATGTACTTCTAAACCCACTCAGTGACTGATCAGCCAAAAGCCCACAGAAATCAATAGGACATTAATTACCGGTGGGAACTGGGCTCAAAAACCTTTAGAGAATTTTGAAAATTTTGCCTGTGTCTAAAAACAATCTGATATTTCTGGAGCCAAAACCTCATGGGTTTAGTGGATCTTGCGTTTATACATTGGAACTTCAGGATGTGAAAATACTTCTAACATTATGAATGTTAAGAAAAAAATTAAATCGTTGTGTTTTACATATGCTTGACATCAAGAAAGACTGATCTACGTGACCAAAAGTAAGCTATATAAATTAAAGCAACTAAACTGATAGCAGTAATTATATCACAATGTTGAGTGTAGCCCTCTCTATGGATGGCAGTGAACAGTACAGATTCATCTGATCTTATATACATCTTTCCTGTTGGACTCAATGGCTTTCAGAAGTCTTAACTTACAACTTTCTAAAAGGAAACATTTCAAAAACTGACCTGTAAGCAAAGTAAGAATTCTATTGACACATTCATCTTACGAGGGTATACCATTCACTGCGCTGATTCAAAATTTACCTGGAATTAATCCCATACCTGGCCAGTGGAAAACATAGGAAATTTTGTTTTAAAGTATAGCTTTCAAGTTGCAGGAGAGGAATTCAATTGTTCAAACCTTAATCAAAGTCTCAAATAGATGTTTGCAAAGTTTGGGTTTTTTTTTTTGTAAAGATGGCCATTTAACAGCAGGGGTATTGAGGTGCAGGTCACATAACAAAAAATTAATTTCCTTGGCCATATCTTTTCTCAGCTTCCAAATGTTCTGGGGCTCCACATCAGCTCAAATGTTCCTTTGCTTGTCATCCCTAAAAGCATACCCCGTGTGATACAGCGTTTTGCCAGCCCAGGGAACTGAACTTGTGGTGACTTTGCACAACTGTGCAGCATTTCCGAGCAGCTGAGGTTCACCTGGGTCTGGAATGCACAGCTGGGAGATTTCCCCAGCTCCAGCAACAGTTCCTGTCCCCACTCATCCACACCAGTCACTCCGATTCCAACATAATTGAAGAGATCCCATAGACTTAGATGGCAAATTTAAGACTGTCATCTGTCTCTGTCATCCATGTATAAAAGCCTCTGTGGGCCGCAAGTAGCTCATTGGGGATGGGGAAATAAGGAACTTGTTCAAAGATTTCCCTTTTTGACTTCTGAATCTAGCTTTTGACTGCAGTTCATCTGCTGAGTAACTAACCTCAGCAAGCAGCATCACAGAGAAGAAAGTAGTTTTTGATAAACCGGTTGACAAGAATCACTGCTTCCTGACAAAACTCAGCATCTCCCTTGTCCCTCTGGCAATCCAAACTCGTGCTGCGTTGGCTGTGAGGATAGGAATCACGTGGTCTTCTATCAGAAAGAAAAAAGAATGAAGTCTTAATGTCCACAGATCCAAAGTAGAGTCTTGGTGCTTTTGGACTCAGCAGAGCCTGAGCAGCGAGCTGTTCCTGGTGAGCCTCCAGCCAGCTCTCCACTGCTACCATAGGAAAAGGCATCAAAGGAGTCACGGAGGACATTTTGCAATAACGTCCACTGGACCTGGGAGTCATTAGCTTCTTTGAAAATTTGGATTATATTGTTCATGTATCTTGAGTTAAAAAATAATAGTCCTACTGAGTGTTGCCATGTAGCTTAAAAGTTGGCAGTTCTGATCTTCAAGGTGAGAAAATATTTCACTTTTTCAATATGGTAAATGATAATTTTTCATTCCTATGTACAGAAGCTGAACTGAAAAAAACCCTCAGGTGTGACCTGTCTGGAATTGAGTAGCTACTAAGGAACCTGTAGCTAGGTGAGTGAGGAGCAGTTTTAATTAAAACAGATAGGAGTACAACCTTATAATTATTATGTATATAAGTACTACGTATGTAAGATTATATAACATAGTTTTCCTTTATACCATACACAACGTAATTTTGCAGACTGTTGGAAAGGCGGGCCTTAGGCTTAAGTAATTCTGTTAAGATAGTAATATGCATTTGGAAGAAAATTTTTTATGTATAAATTTTTGTTTGAATGTTCTTCGTCTTTATAAACAAACCTTGAAGTTGCTTCGAGGTTTGGCACCTTGGAAGTTATTCCACTGGAGACAATTAATACACAGTGTTTGTAACACTATATATTATGATTGCATCTGATAGCACAATCTGTAGTGAAGGTGTCCCAATATTTCTCACTTCAAGACACCTCTTTTAGTTACTTATAACTTTGCCAAATGGGTTTTGGACTGAAAAATGTATTACCAGATGCTTTTCTTTAGCTCGATTATTTTCTTGCTTGTTTCTCAGATAAGAGAATGTAAGTTTTTCCGAGAACAAGGCTAGGCAAAAAGTGTGCTATGTTGCCCATGTTGAAAATGTTGTGGGTTTTTGTGGGTTTTTATCTTAAAACTTTTACTCCATCCATCCTGTTTTGGGCATAAAGATATGAAATTTGACATGAATGGAGGGGCTTTTCTTTTCTTTTGAAAATCTATCCACATTTGAAAAATTCCATTTTGCAGGTGTTCAGGAAAGACTTGCTAGAGTTTTATCTGGAAACTCTGAAGAGTCTTTCTGCTGTGAAAATACTCAGGCCTGCACAGACATAATTCCTCCTATAATTACAGTCAAACACCACAAAATGTGTGCCTCTCAGGGACCTTTCTGTTGACAGAGTGCAGAGGAGAAAAATTAATTTGAATGCGGTGTAGACAAAAGTGGAATTTAGGACTTAGTGATTATATACAGGGAGAAAGAAATGTAAGGAGTATGATGAGTGAGAGAGTGGGACCATAAATTGCCATGTGTATACGCAGAAGATGGGGACTGGGAGTTTGTCTGGAAGATGAGGTTTAGAGGATGACAAGCAACCAAGGTGGACGAAGGAAGAAACTGAAGTTAGCTGAGCAAAGGGACCAGGACAAACACGTGAAAAGAATTAGATGAGGATTTCAGGGAATGGGGTCAAAACTGAACGCCAGCTAAACCAGGGATCAGATAGTGCAAGAGGGCTAACTGGTAGTTTGGGAGCTGGTCAGTGGTTAAACTAAATTATTTGGGTAGGTAAGAAGACAGGAATGTAAAAGGCATAAAGAAGACTGTGAATGAGAGTCAAACAAAATATTAAAACAACATTTTGAAGGTGCAATGCAAGGCTAAATGCAAGCTTTTAACACATAGGAAATTACAACATTGATACTGCTTTTGAAATTTTAATTTGAACCCTTGGGCACAAGCATGATGATACACTATTATGGCATGATGATAGACTATTTATTCTACAGAAATCCAGCCTTACTCAGGAACCCCATTATTAGAAATCTCCTCTGGGTTTCCATAAGGTTATAAATTGAAGATTACAAAACTCCTGCTTCATTGGCTCTGGCAGTCAGAAGGTGTGAAAGGCATTAGGCAGTGGATTGCTAGAAGGAAAGCCACCTGAATGGAGATGCTGAAAATTAGGTTCCTTCTTTGCCTCTGACAGTTCTGATATGATACTAAAGAAGTAATTGTAGTCTAACTTTCCCAGATGGTCACTAGTTACACATTTTCAGGGAGCCACCCGGCGATCTGAGATCTAGCTTGAAATAGAGTTGGCTAGTCATAGCCGAATTCTGCTGAAACGACACTTCAGCCGTAAGGATTGAAAAGTCAGGTCCTCGGCACCTTGGACACTGAATATTACAAAACAGTTTGACTTTCTCGCTTTCCCATTCTTGCTTTCCCATTCTATGACAGTTAATGCTTCTCACTGCAAACCGTTCCTTGGGTCCAAATGTCCCTCCAAATAGAGGAACGTAATTTTATTTGGTTATTCCACAGTTCATTTCAAGTCGAACACCTCAGTAAACAACTCTCTTATTTATGCAAAACTACATGGGTTTGTTTGTTTCAACTTGAACATTTAGTTCAATCTTACAGGGCTTTTGGCACTTTTTGGGTTAGCTTGTAATTCATCTCATACTCAACTAGGTCCTTGAATTAACTACATAAGGAGAAAAAAAAACAGTTCTGGAAGGAGAAAACCATTGTAGCTTGCATCTACTGAATAAAAACCTATGTGGTTAAGCTTTGTAACTAAAATAGAACCTCCACTTTTGGATAGAAACCAGAGAACAGTTTGGAGTTACAGTAAAATACCGTGTAGACAAATTAATTTCAGTGGAACAATAGTCTGAAGTGTTGCATTCATTTTATTTTCAAACTCAGGAAACCCAGACTGTGATTCTTTCATACCCAAGAAGAGTTTATTAAATGACAGCTAATGTAGGAAGATACAGAGGCAAAAAACTAGGGTAGAAAAGGAACATTTTTTGTAGTAGTGTGGGAGGATGAAGCTCAGAAAAGTGTTTTATATCTTTTAGTGACTCAGGTATTACATACTCATCTGAGCGCCTAACAGCAGAACAGCTTGCTGTATAACTTCTCAGGCTAGAGGACTGAAAGCAAAGGGTTGCACAAGGGAAAACATAAGTATGCTTGGTTCAGCTGAACTCAAACTCGGCACACTCGTCATCCTGGAGTAATGTTTACAGCTCGTGATCTTGTAATCAGAGAAAAACCTCCAAATTCATTAATATCAGAACTGGAGATAGCACAGAAAAATTTAAATGTGTTTTTTCCTCAGAGTATTAAATGGTGAAAACTTAAACTAGAACCTATAATTTGCTAAGTATGTGCTGATGTTTTTAATTCTTTTTTCTTTTTTCTCTTTTGGACATGTGTACTGTGGCACCTTGCATTAACAGGTCTAATACCACCTCCCTGTGAACCAAACATCCAAATAACTTTATAGTAGAGGAAATATTGTTCTCCCACATAACTGTGGACAGCCGGCAGATGCACAGGAAGGCTCAGGCCTCCTAAATTCCACGGATGAAGTCTATGGGAGAAACAAGCAAATTCCTGAGACCCTGTTCTGTTTCTTAACACAACCTTTAACACAACAGAGACAATCCTTTCCTTCTAAAAATGTCTCTCAAAAATAAGGAATGTTTTTTGCTATTTTAAACAAATATGAGGACACTTTCTCAAAAAAATGTCTTTTTTCACTGGCAGCATTAACAATCTGTTACGGAAAAATGACTTCAGCCTTCTAGGCTGTAAGAGTGTAATTGCATTTGGATTACAGATCTAAAATATTGCAGGAGTTTTCTCTAAGCAATTTTCCTTTGAGAGAGACAATGGCTTGTATTGAAAACAAGTTCATGAGATTATAATCTGAGACTGATCTAATACTTTTAAAACACTAATTTAATTTTATTTAAAAGAGCCCCTTGAAACCATGAAAGAGATGATTTAATGTAAGAACTGGATTCCCTTACTTTCTACATGAAAGAAAAACCTATGAAAGGGCTGAATTTTCAAGAGTAGTTCATTTTGCAAGGAAGACGTCATAACTGTATATTCAGGTCAATGGTCCAGCATTTTGGCAAAAAAAAAATCTGAAAATGTTGTTTTCGTCATTGCAATAAGGTGACCTTACAAGTTTCATCAGGTACGATCTTTTGTTTTCACCGCCTACAGCCAGAAGGAGCCGTAAGGAGCCGTTAGACCCTGTAGTCTTACCTCCTATATAATACAAACTATCGTGTTTCAGCCAGATCTGTTACTGTATGACATTCAACATTAAGCTATTAAGTTAAATGAATAAGGTTTCAACCAACAGAAGAGTAAGAGATTTTTTAGCCGCAATCAGAAAACAGGACACATAAGGTGACGCTCGTGCCCAAGGTCGCGGCAAGAGCCGAAGGCCCGATAGGTGATGTGATCTCAGAAGGTGAACCACACTTCACACTAAGGAGGAAGGAAAGGTCCTCTCGAGTACTTGGCAAATCTGATGTGGAGGTTGTTCCTTTCCACCTCCAAATCTGGGTAATGAGTGAAAATCTGAATATATGAGGAGGACACATTAAGCAGGACTCTAAAAGCAAAGATCCTCAGCACAGCCTTAAAGCATGAAGTCATTCTGTGTGAGGTCCCATGTCGAGGTGTGGCTGATCTCTGATAGTTAAGAGGAATATCAAAAGACTCGGGATAACTTGCTTATGTGTTGCTAATTGTTCATGAGGCAGAAAAATGCCGTACTGATCCTTGCTGGTGAATAACTAATGGCCCTATGCATGTAATGACTGTTTTACTGCACAGCTGTAATTTAACAAGCTTGCCAAGGGCACTGCCTACGATATCCCTGAGGTCTGTGAGGGATGGAGATAAACACCACTTCACTGGACACAGGCTCAGTAAAACCAGAGGGAACTGCACACCTATTCAGTCACTCCAGTGGACCTACTACATTTTTTTTCAGGAAATGGATTAAAGGAAATCTATTTAGAGTGAATCTTGCTTGAGATTCGGACATATGTCCAAAACCCTCTGCATATTTTTAAATACTGTCAATTTGCAGCACCAATAGAAATTAAATCAGCACCGGAACCCCAATTTTATTTTTGATAGCATAGCGCCAGTAAGCTAAACTAGAGTGAAAAATAAATCCCAAGTCAGAATTGCCAGCCTATTTCCGTAAGAAAATGACAGTACAACTGCTGATGCTTTGCCTTTAAGAACTGTTAAATCTCAAACAAGCTAGTTCACAAAATAACATGGATGAAAACACAGATTTCAAATAGAAACTAATCAAAGATGGATATCAACATCAGTTAATGGCACAGCAAAGACATAACATTTATATTTTTTTTTATATATATATATACACATCTGCTTATATAAGAGAGTAAAATACAGCAAGCAAGATAGTTTTTGTCTAACTCCTGCTTTTAAAAAGGATCTCTGTTTCTGACTGGTGGTGTCAGATCAATGCACAATAGAAAACCATACTATCAGACGTAAGGCCTACGCCAATTGTTTTTAACATAGGATCATAAAATATTTTCTTGCTTTATGAGAGCAACAGTAAAGCAGCACTGGTGTGAAACTGATAAAAACAAGATCTTGAGTAGGTTAATGTGTTTTTATAAGTGACCGCAAATAGCACTTGTGAATGGAAATGTGCAGCATCTACTTAGAAAAGCCATCCATTACTGCAATATTATGAGGAAAAAGGAAAGGATAACATCGTAAGAGGTCCTGACTCTAGCTGAGGCTCTGTGTGAACTGATGGATGCAAAACTCTCTAAATCAGAGATTTGTAGCACTTGAAGGATTGGGCGCTGTAAAATGTGAGCATTTACATGGGTCCTGTACAAGCGGGCACACATAAATGGGGATTTTGATTTTCAAGTCCCTTTTGTCTCTGTCAGCGTGTGCCACTCTCTAGCTCTTAAGTACCATGGAACATACCTGGTACCTAAAATTGAACGAAGGGCCTGAACTCTTGCATTTTTGCTGTGTGATGTGAAGTTAAAAGGCTTAGAACAACAGACTTGATTTAGACAAGCAAACAGAAACAAATATGATATTTACTTACTGTAGGCGCTTTCAGTACCTAAGATTAAAGAGCCATCTGTTTTCTCTGGTATAATTCCAGTGGTTTCAACGGAATCAGGGCAGGATAAATTTGATGCAATACGTTCACCTGGTCACTTAGCACACAGCAGAGACGTTCCCTTTGTGTGGAAGTCTGCATACAATCAGTTTGCCATCTAGTGGCAACTATTTTGAACACAGACACTAATTTAAAACAGTGGATGTTCTTTTAAATACCGGGGTGTATTAAATCATCTGAGGTGTATGAAAACACAGTTTATCAGGTAAAAATTATTATGAAGTCTCAAAGGGCAACTGCATGTATACCCAGCATTGTACAGACAGGAAAAATTTCCTGTCTCAAGCTGACCATCCAACACAAAAACATTTCCGATTGTGCTAATACTTTCTGTGCAATGTGTCTGGATATATATATCACCTGTAGCATTTTACATGAAAGAAGGTGGAACAAAATATTGGCGATTAGACACCTTCTCATTCGGACATCTCCTCTTCCTGCTAGGTCTCCCCGGGCTCGTAACAAACGCTATTACTGAAAATTTTTACATAGCCAAACTGTGGCCCTACCTGAGCAGTCTCAATGGCTGGAATGGCAGCTGCTCATGTGGGAAAAGCAAAGACATGGCCTGGTCAGATTGTTTGTATTAAAGCAAAGACGTGGCCTGGTCAGATTGTTTGTATTAAAGTTATGAGTTACTAATAGAAAGACTAGTCACAGCTAGCGACCACATGCCATACCTCCTAACCCAAAGCAGCTACCAGAATCTGCTCAGGAAATGCAAAAAAGATGTACTTTTTGGTGGTGGATGGCCTGGTAACACTTAGGCACTTACATAAGTGGGTTTATTTTCCCTGCTTTTAATGCTAATTTGGCTATTCTTAAGAGTAACTGGACATTTATCTGCTTGTAGGGCTTAAATGATCTTTGTTACTATACCATTCATTGCTGTACTGTTATTACCATATGCATCGTGACACAGGAAATGCATCTGACATAGGGAAATGCTCTTACCTTATTATACAGATAAATGTTGTGTTGCTTCAGACTCCAAATGGTAAAGACTTCTGCCCTTCTTTCTGCATAAGTAATTCCATAAATTTCATAAGAAGCTTAAAAACCATTACAAACAGTGTCAGAATACAGTGTCCCTAGGCCTGATTTTAAAATAGTAAAAAGATACGAGTCCTGCATGTCTAAATCCTACTAGAAGCCAATTCCATAATCATGGAGATGAAACACTTGAGAGCCAACTGACGACAGTCATTGTAGAAGACATGAAATACCTAGCAGTAGCTAACCTCAGTGAATGACAGAACCCAAAGGGTCACAAAAGGTCAAAGACGAACACAAGTCCTCCAATTTTAGAGTATCCTGAATTGGCAGGGGAATCCCCCAGACACTGAAAACTTGAGCAATATGATGTGAAAAATTTGATTTAAAGAAGATTTAGGCTGCTGAAATTCGTATTAGGATGTCATTAGCTATTATCCCGCAGAAAACCATTTAATAATGAATTCTATTAAACTGGAGCTAGCTGTACTAAAAAGCTGTTGAAATACATTTTGGAGATGTCATAACACAATTTTTTGGTTTGTTTTCTGACAAATATCATCTGGATCTAATGTCAGAGGAGCAGTAAAATTGAGTACAGATTCTTTAGATGAGAGAATTTATCAGGTTTCTTATGAGCTTAATAATACGTCTGCTAACACTGTAGTAGTCAAAAATATAATTATACATAGACGTTTCATTGCGTTACTGAATGCATCTGTATTCAACCTCCTCTTCAGTGATCACAGACAAATGCTCAATTCATTAAAAATATACTTTAGCCCCAATTGCCAACCTAGCTGCGATGAAGTGACTTGTGTTCTGTTCTGGGCCATGAATCATGGTCACAAGAGTTAATTAAAGTTCTAATGGCAGGGTCAACAAGGTCAAGTGAATGAGTTTGTCTATATGTAATTAGGGCAGAATGGAAGATAATGGAGTTCAACAGGTGTAACTGTGAGCAGAAGCTGTCTGCTGTATTAGAATGCTTGACTTGAAGACTCAAAATTGCTTTTGGAGAGAAAACTTAGGAAAAATACCTTTTTACTTGTCAATGGAAGAAATTTTTCTCTAGAAATCACAGGTCTGAAAAAAGACAATGTCCCAGCTCTCTTTGCTCTCATTTTCAAACATGCTGAACTCAAGAACGTGAATAATATGATTGTTTCCACAGCACACATTTTTAAGTTCTAGGCAAATGCGGTGTATCTATGACTGCAGAAAAATAAAGATAAATGAGAAAATTTTGTAGATGGAGATTCATCCTGGATGTGATTTATTCTACATCAGATCAGTTTTAGAATTTCTGTGTTTTCTCATACTAAAGCGATGCGTTCAAACGAAAGATACCAGATAACAAAAATCCTTACTTTGTAGCACTTTTCAATCTAATAATAAAAGACATAATTTATCCTGACTACTCTATACAGACATCTCTTGCTCACAAGCTTGCTGCTTTTAAAACAATCACTTCCCTCAAATACCGATAAACAGCAAAAGCATACTCCATGAGCAGGACAAAATGCATGCACAATAATTTACTATAATCCTAAGAATCTGGTGTAAAAGCACTGAGGCACGTTTATTTAAACTCTCTCTTCAGAGAGCAAAGTGAAATGTGTGAACATGGAAGTGCCCCAATAGTCCTTCCCTAGCAATCCCCCAGTTGTATATTAACACATTTATGATAGCTATTGGCACTGCAAATTTCTTTCTACTACCTTGCCAGCGCTCGCATCAGCCCTTCAATCACAAAGTACCCTTCTGCAAATGAAAAAGGAGTTCAGTTTCCATGCCCAGTCAATCCTGGTATCTCTCCTCAGAGCACCAGAAAGGGATGGTTAATTAGTGCCATGTATTACTGCGCTGGCGGCACCTGCCTGCAACAAACGAAAACGAGAGCGTTGGGTCATTTCATAGAGACTTTGCAGTTACATCTACCCCAGTAAATTTAAACAGCGATTGTGAATGTTCTTGGGCACAGAAATGGGATGGCACATTAAATTAAAGGGCGATGGGAAAGGTTCTTGCCCACGCCGGCTAGCACAAGTGGGGAGGCTGGCAGAGGCCTGGGTCACGGCTGCCAGGCAGCTTCTGGGCAGCCACCCTGTCTGTGAGGGTGTGACCAGAGTCTGGCCATGTCCTCCACAACTGGGGAGACTGGGATCCAGAGGCCAGCTACTGGGCAGACTAAGCATTTGACCCAGCTCCTGGTGGGATCTACTTTTCAGATGTGTATAAATATATCTTCTCACTAGCGGGCCTCTAACCCACTATTGTAGGAACAGGATGAGAGCATTGATATTGTCTGTGTTCTTGTGAGTACTCCGTGTGCCTGTCTGTGCTCTGTGTGGCACACATGTATATATGTATATATACGCGTATATGTGATGTGTATGTATGCTCTGTGTGTGTGTGCTTACTGGGAATACATTTCAGCCTTGGCACTGTTTGGAGCTGGGGGCATGGAGCTGCAGCAGCCTTGCCTCTCTCGGACTGTTTGACCCAGCATGAGATATTTTCCTTGAACAGTAGCGGCAATTTTGCAGCCCACTCCTCAGTTTTTCTGGGCCTAGTCCTACAGAGATTTTTCCGTGCTTCAGTGTATTCCTGAAAAATTCCCACTAACAGTAGTGGAGAAGCCAGAATATCTTCAAAATGTAGGCTTGTGGTAATCATCACATTAAGCTTCCCAGCAGAAATGCCAAATATTGATTTTTTTTAAATACAGACAATTAAACTTGGTGCTTAGACATACAGTGGAGCCAGGGTGGAAAGTTTACATTGCTGCAATTCTGTTATAGCTTCTCTCTGGATAAACAGAAGACTTCATTTTCAGCTCTATCAATCCCACACCACTCACAAACAATAAAATTAATTTCTAGTTTGAATAAATAAAGACGACTAAATTGGTTCCTTTGCCAATACTTTCAAGCTTTATATTGAACTTGTTCACAAAGCCAACAGTGTCAGTTAACAAAACAAAAGATGTTGTTTACTATTTTTACTGTTAATTAACCCAGCTCCTTAGATACAAGTAGCTCATTGGGGTTAATTATCTCTAAAAGAATCCAGTTCATTTGCAGTTTGCAAATGAGAAGGAATTATACCAATTTTTTGAATTGAATTTTATTAGTACTATGAATGTTTTAGAGTTCATGAGCTTTTACACTGAAATTCAAGGAGACAACTTGTCAGGAGCTAGACGTCCCTGAAATTCACCTCCTATTTAATCAATTATATTGAAAGCTCTTTTAGATGATGTTATCAGGAATGAGGGCTTTGTTAAAAGCAGTCCAACAAACTTTGGAACTAACAATAGACTGATACATTGAAAGCACATTTCTGCTTCCACTTAATTCTCAGATTTCCCATCCCTCAAAATTTATCCATCTGCAACCGAGGTTAAAGAAGGAAAGAACCCAATTGCTTTAGTCCTCATGGAGGTAGGGCCTAGACCTCACACAATTCTAGCTCCTTCCATACGTGAGCCAAGGGGTCATATTAAGGCTGCATAATGCATATACAATGAACACCAAACTGTATGGGCTGTCTTTCATAGGATACAATTGAGCTACATTTGCTAAAGTTGTAACACATTGTAAGTCAATAAATTTTAGTGCTTTTTGCTTTTAAAGATGCACTTTCATCAGGGTCCCTTCACTGCATTGACAGAGTCTTCCAGTCACTGCAGTAAAAGAATAAAAATAGTGGCCGCTATTTATTTTTCCAAGCTCTTCTATCCTCATACACAATGTAAGTATAGTTCCTCCCTATCAGCAGATGGAGACAGAGTACACAGGTTTTGATGTCATCATCCCTCAGTGAATTAGGAATTTCTCACCACTCAACCTAGACAGCATCCATTTGGTTGATCCTTGTATTTTCTTAAAGATACCAGGATAAGGAATCAACATACCTTGGGGTTTAGTCATTTCCCCGATTTTAAGACTTTTTTCAGGTTTTGGAATTACCTAAGAAATGTGATTCTGGCTCTAATTCTACTTCTTACGGCACAGCGTGCTGCAGAGCAAACAATCGGTATAACAGCAACACATATCACCTGTTAACTTCCATGAGAGATATTCATGTAAGTTGCTCTATGATATAGTTATTTCAAATTGTTGTTAACTATTTTTGCAATGCTATTTAACAGCATCATAAATTGTGGGCTTAAATGGGAACATTCTAAAATGACCCCATAAGTAACAAGCTTAGACAGCAAACTTAGCAGGAAGCTTTTATAAAATTTTTTCACAGTTCATTATTATAAATTGACTTTTTCTTTTGGCCCAGGTAGCAAATAGGAACTAGGTATTGCCTAGGTAGTATTAAGTGTCATTATCAGTTTCTTAAAAGATATACTGCCCCATAGAAGTATCCTTAATTTCACTTTCAAAAGATGTCTTTAATTATTCTCCATTCTGCAATTGTCTGCCCTTACGCTTTTGCCACTGTCACATCTTGTTAGTTACATATTACTACAAAGAAAGTACATGGGTACAGCCATATAACAATATTTATTAACTATTCTCAAACACATGAGGGTAAGGTATTGATATCCTACCAAAGTAGCTGTTTCCTGGGTGTTTCCGTAAGGCAAACCAGAACAAACTCCAGGGGTTCAAAAGTAAGGGAGTACTATTTTTCCTCATAGCCTTAATAAAAATCTGTAGCATAATGCTTCAGAAAATAGTCTGTATTTAAAAGTTGGGCTTGTTGAAACAAAAATAGATCATTTATTTTAACCTCTATTACGACTTGTCTTCTGTCTCCCTCTGCTGAATAGGACTTGTCATATTTCCTGTAACTGACCCAGTAAAAAAAGAATTTGAAGAACGTAAGAAATACAAAAAGTGATTATTCCATATATGGAATAATAATCACAAAAAGTGATTCTTCCATATATGCACTTTGCTAACAGCAACACATCTCTTATGTTAATATTCAGTATTGAGTGATTTCATCAGTATTTTAGGTGACACACAGTTTCTGACGCTCCCAATTTTGGTTTGCTCCTGTTCACTGGGCTACCAAATTTCTCGCGCTTCCAAACTTGACACAAGGATGCAACAAAAATATCATCCTTTCTCTTAGAGTATTTAAAGTTTCCAACTGTGCAACAGGAATGGGAGGAACCTCTTGGTCTCCTCCACAAATCCATGCCTGCAGCTTCCATTACATTTCAGTCAAACTCGGTGACTTTGGTTCTATCTTCAGTCTTTGTCTGCTTAAAGTGACACTGTGAAGAAGTCAGTCAGTGAATGTAAACTCTTGTTACGTTTAAGAATGGTCTTAGATTAATGCAATCCACTACTCTTTCAATTGTCTTGCTACTTAGAGTTACTGCAACAGTTTATGCAAATTAATTTTAGGTCATAGCTGTTTCAGATGATACTTCGGAGTAGATAGGATGCTCTTTGAATTAAACCTTTTGTTCCTTTTCAAATACTTTTTAATTACTAAAGCCAATATTTCTTTATTAATTTGGTACTTGTGACTATTGCAAACCTTTAAGCAAATTATTTTAGGGTTTTTATGTTTCTTCAGTCTGCTCTTTGACATCACTTCAGCCCTCAAAATAGAACTTAACTGATGTACAGATTTCTGTGCTAGCATTTTGCACAGGAAGGAATTTCACACAACGCTACCAGTAATTTCCCTGACAGTACTCACAATCTGGAGCTATCAAATCCTTGAGCGAAAGCTCTTGTTTGCTGAGTGTAGACTAGGTTTTAAAGCAGATATAATTTATTTTGTACAATTAAAACGGCATAAAAAACCTAATGAAACTTGCACATAGTATGTTTGTGATAGCAAAAAAGAAAACAAGTTCATTCTCTGTTCAATTTCAGAAGTGTTCCTTTGTATGATCTGCTTTCTCCAAATAACACAGCATACTGAATCATAATGTGTCTGTAAAAAGTCAAATCTGAATTCATTAAGGAACTGCTTGGTAGAAGTTGGATCTTCTTTAAAGCACACTAAATTTCATTCTGCTGAAGGAACAAAATACAGTATAGGAAAAAAGAGAAAAGTCATAACATCAGTCTAGCATTTCTTAACCTAATTGTACCTAATTTAATGTCAATTATACTTGAAGTAATAAAGTGATAGTCAAAAGAGAAATGTTAGCAAAGAACGTAGTGACTCCACATCTATAGTCAATAGAATTAATGTTAGAAATTGTAAAACTAATTAAAAGTAGGAAGGTATAATAACCCCAAGGAACTGTGATCAAATGAGTGCTGAAAAAGCAAATAGAAGGCAGACAATAATATTAATAATATTGTCTTTTAATAAGCAAGTCATATCATAGATATGCTTTGGCTGACTGTAGCTACGAAAGTACGAACATTAAATGAGCTAGTAGGATTTTCTCTTTGCTCTTCAGCAGCTTACAGTTAGCTCGCAGATGGCTTCTGTCTCAATTCAGTTTAATCCAATCAACTCACCTCACTCTGTCCTATACTCACCTATAAGAATGTTTTTTTGGGTGAAAAACAGCTGCTTCTTCCTGCTGATGTTGGCATACGGAATATAGCAACAGCACTTCCTTCCGCTCATCATGTGTCCATGGCTCTCAAGGTCAAAACTGCTGAAACCAAGGTAAAGGGAATTGAGTTTGTTTAGTGTTGTATGTCACTGGATAGTATTTAGAGAATTAGACAGCTACTGTGGGGCTTGAAAGAGCTGTTGCTTTCATTCTTACAGATTGTTCTTCAATGTTCGCTTCCTAAAAAACAAAATTAAAGGGACACTTTATACTATAGTGCTGGTAGGAAGTACTGCAAAGTACATCTTATAAAAAGGATTTCAAAATATGTGATATAGTTCCATTTATGAGCTATAATTCTTGGAAGGTTCTAATAAAATCCTACATTTGGTAACACCAGTGATTTCCTAAGATTCTTTCTCTAAGTCGCTTTAACATATAATAAATGACCCTGTAGTTTTTAACTAGTGTTTTTTGCTTATGAATACCTGAGGATTTAGAAAGGGAAAAAATAGTTCCAAAACCAAGAAGTATTCTGAGATTTAAAAAATACACATTTATATTTCAGTGGAAAGGTCAAATAAAAAAAATGAAGCAAAATGTGATACAACTGGAAAATTTTGAAAGGGTTTTCATTTTCACGTTACAAGCATTTCCTTAGCTTACTCGACTGAGCAAAGCATGCTATACCTAATATATCACTACGTCCCTAACACAGGGGCTAAGAATATTCTGGGTACAAAGAGAAAAGTCCTGGACCTTTGGTGCCAATGAAGGTTTGTCACTGAGAGGCCAGGAATTCACCTACTGTAATTAGAGGTCAATGGGTCATCGGCTCACAGCCGTCCTTCAGCTCTGTGGTTTTCACTTCAGTCCTGTCTCACCACTTTTATTACAGTACAAATCTACATCTAGAGCAGATAAGGCATCAAGGAGGCAGTTGGTAGAGGAGGGGCAGCAGATTAAGGAGAATTACAGGAAATGTGCATCCGCTCAGAGCAATGGAATGAAAATGATTCCCCCCCAAAATGTGCCAAAGATTAAAATTCCAATGTTTAGAGATACTTTGAGGAGGGATGGAGGTAGCACAGCTGCCAAAAATGCATGTGACATTGTAGTCAATTAACAGTACAATGGCCATGGTGTACGCTGTGGAAAAGAATAGATCAAACGGGTTATTTGGCCAATTTTCATTTAGAATAAGATTAAAGGCAGTGGAAATGAGAAGGCTGTATTTATCTCTCAGACCAACCTGGCTGAAGAGATTAATTATTCTCAGTTTTTGCTTGGCTTTTTTTTGATGTAGGGAAAGAAGAAAAGAGTAAGACTGTCCTGGACATTTACTTGTTGACAAATATCAGTTTGTACAGGCATGATGGATTTCTCTCCTGTTACATTAGAAACTAAAGCTCCTTGATCTCTCTCCTTGTGGGAGATAGATGCACTATTCAATATTTAGCACTTTACAATACTTAGCAATATAAAAATAAGTAGTTTGCTAAATTCAAAGTATCCATACTTCTGTCAGTGTCAGATGGTTCCATAAATATGTTATCTACCACACAACCATTCAAAGAACTAAGGCCAGAAGTGAATGTTTGAACGTTTGAGTGAAGCTTCATCCAGAGAGGTACCTAGTTTTGCTTTGAAGGATCTATTATTTCCAAAGGCGGTTTGTTCCATTGGCTAATTGCCTTTAAAGTTAAAAATGCCCTTCACACACCTTTCGAATTTGTCTAGCTGTAACTTGCAGCTGTTTACATCTTGTGGCTTTTCTGATAGATTAAAGAGCCCTTAAGTACCCGGTATTTTCTGCCTGCGAAGGTACTTATCCATCATAATCAAATCATCCCTCAGAGCTAAACAGATTGACCTCTTTAGGGCTGTAGTCCTAATGAATAAAAAAACCCAAACGCCATTTCTAGCCATTAGCTCCCTTTTGTGGCTCTTCTCTGCACCTTCTTAATTTCTTAATTTACTTTCAAAATTGCTGGCGGCAAATTGGATGCCACTTTGTCTTCCCAGTGCTGTGTTTTGAGGTGATACTTCTTTCTTATTTCTATTCATGTTCTCCCACCTTAAAATCCAAAGCTTTAAGGGCTTGTTTTGTGTCACAATATTGCAAGAGAAGCTCATAAAAAAGAGCTAATGCTCATCTACAGCCCTTCTCAGAATCACTGCCTCCTTGAATAATGGCTCCTTTTGCCAGTATGTAGCAAACTAAATCAAAATGGAAATTGTACTTTAGTGCTGGGTTATGTTTGACATTTTTCACTGCAATCTCACCTGCCAACTGAGTTTACTTTAAAAATGAGGACTTAAAAAAATATCATATACTTTTATTTTATTTTTTTCTTTATTAATTTTGAATCACTTGCCAAGAACTTTATCCAACTTTATCCTTAAAATCCACAGCAATTATAAGGGCACTCAATAACCAGTTTTGATAAAAATTCTTGAATAAAAGCAAATAAATAAAGAGAGCAAGTTTCTTTCAAACTTTGCAAAATGGAAATGCTTTTTTGAAATTGGCAGTATTTTATACATTTGGGGTTTTCTTTCATTCCTTTAATCTTAGTTGTTCTCCAAATAATTCCGCTTCCTTTTTAGTTATGAATATGCAGTTATTATTTCCCCTGCCTCAGTCTCTGTAACCAGCCTACACACACACGATTCCTTTTACCTTTCTTCAGAATTGATTCCTCTTCCTCTATTAGTCATTACCTATTTCTTCTAAAATTCATTCCCATAGTAAATATGGTGTCACCATTCAAAGAGATAAACATTGGCTTCTTTTGCATTGCTGTAATGCTTCACTATATGCAGTCCATACTCTCTGCTTGCCATTCTGATACACTGAAAAATTGCATCCAGTCCCCTATATTTTACTACTCCATTTTTACAGGGCCACTTTTCATGGATTTACTTCTGAATGAATGCCTGTATATGGAATATTTAATCATCTTAGTCTTCATTTTTCCATTTTAAATTTATTTTTGATCAACATAGACAAGAGGTCCTGTAAAACATCAAAACTTCAAAACTCACTTGCTGTCAGCTCAATTCCATTGGTCTCAGGGGAAATTCAGCATGGGATCTTGTAGGGCACACAAAAATGTGCAGGCTTAGGTCCCATATCTACATGTCCAAGTGTATTTGCTTAATAATAGAATCACTATAGTAATTATGTTCCCCTTAGATCATTATTGCATAATGGATCATAGCTTGGAGATCTACAGAGGTTACCTGACCAGAGGAGTCAGGTAAACACACATTTCTAGTTTCAAATACTTGATAGCCAAGCTGAAGAAAGGGCAAGAAAATTTTAACTCATTACTTGTGCTGCACTTGGACTAAGAATTCATGCAATAGTCTACTAAAACAGAAACTGGAATGCTTCAACAGCAAAAAGCAAAATGTAGCCACAGATCCTTCCGTTGTAAAGCATCATGTAGCACAATAGTAAAGATGGACGATACGGAACCAGTAGCGATTCTCTCTACAGTCCCTGTTTTTCTCATGACTGCTTTCTAGCTATATTTTTTCAGAGGAAAGTAAAGAGTAGAAGATGCAGGATGGAGAGGATAGGCAGAGAAGAAAACAAAACAATTAAGAAAGAGTCTGGATTAAAAAAAATGGTCATTGAAAGGGGAAAGATACAAAGAAGTTAAGGAGGAAAGGAGAAATATGACATGATAAAGCACTAGCTACAGGGAGAAAATACAAGACAATCTGGAATCTATGGAAAAGAAAAAACTGATTTTACTGGCCAATCTACTGACTGTAGTAAACATCTCCAGTTTCATGTTCTTAAGCAAGCACACAATACTGCCAAAGCTGTTGCTCAACTTCGATGCGTAGAGATGTCTAGTCCTGATGTCCCATGTTTCCCTTTAAAAAAATAAAAGCCCAGATAAACACCTGGAATGCCATTATATCGTCATAGAAAAACAGAAAGTAAAGTGTTCTGCATTAGCAAGACTATTATGATTATGAAAACATATTCACCTTCAAAACATAATTTTGCATTATACCTGTAGGAATGAATACAAGTCCTAGGGTCTGCATAATTCAGGAAACCAGTTTAGAAGATTGGAGATAAGTGATCAGAGATATGTTCCCTTGAAAGGATTTCAAGGCATTTTATGAACTTTATTAGGTGAAAGCTCACAGGTTTTTCTCTTGTTGCAGTGCTTCTGAAGCTTCGGTTTAGAAATGAAGACACTGAAACGGAATGAAAGAAATAATGAAACCAAAGTATCTTAGGAAATATACATTCCTTGTATAATTCTGTATATAACTCTTTGCTTAAAGACACAGTATTTGATCATAAAATAGTGGTTGTTTTATGAAACTCATATGTTTAGGGGTATTTTTTCAATTTGGAGTTGGATTTTATTTAGAATTAATTCATAACCACTTGAACTTTGAAAAATATTTAACGGGTATGCCTCATTACACATTTAGGTTGTCTACATCCTTACCTTTGGAAGTAAGCACTAGAGTGATGTTTTCTAGAGGCTGGGAAACTTAACAGTTGCTGCTTTGCAATTTTTTACATTTTATTTGTATACAGTTTGAACATACTTACAAGGATGGAATTTCTTTTAAGTTAAAAACTAGGCTAAAAGTAGGTTAAAAACTAGTTAAGCATCTGGATGATCTTAAACTCTCAAGGTCTCCTGCGTAATAACTGTCAAGAAATGTGCTTCTCATTTGCTGAACACTTATAAATTCAATAAAAAGTGTATGATAAAACTAAAGAACCATGCATTATAACCACACATTAGGAGCTGAAATATACCAAAGAGCCTTGAGCAACTCTTATGTAATTGGCAACAGCAAGAATTCTGTCTAAATGCTTTGTTTTCTAAATTGTTATTTTTTTCACTTTGTGATTCATAGAAAGCTGGAATTATTTTCTGACAATTATGTACCTAATTGGCATTAGGTTTTACTGTCTTCTTCCCTATTGCAGGTTGTTCTGGTGAACCTGTTGATATGCATGGTGGTTTTCTACACTGTGTACTATGTGGTCCTGTCTGTGTGTTTCGCAGCATTCAAGTAAGTTTTCCTTGCCTTTAGTCTAATATGACATCATACTACAACTGGATACAATGGGTAGAGCCATGACCCTGTAGAGGAGGCATCCAGACTGGCATTCAGTCCCAGTTATCCTGTGAACACATTTTTAAAATTCAGTTGAATTGTTGTGCCTGAACCTTCGTTCAAGTGCACAAATTGGCAAACGGAGACCAAAACTAATATAAAATGTTGGTTCTAATCTGCTTCCTTGCACTTGCACCATGCAAATAAATGAACATAAGAGCAAAGATGACATTAAAAAAGGAATAGAAAGATTTTAGAGTTGATAAAAAAGCCAAATTATATTCCCTTAGGAAGTTGATTAGCATGTATAGTGCCAGATATGTCTCAAATAAAAATGGAGATCATGGACACTGTGTGCAAGTGCAAGATCACAACACACAATGGAAGGCAGAGAGTTTGTAAAAGCTGAGCATTCCATTTGAAATTGTATTTAAAAACAGCAGTAATGTGTCATATAATCACTAAGGCTTTATTGAAAAGCTCTGGTTAAATGTATTCCTTCTATTTCCACAGGATTAAAATGTTGGATGGTTTGGCACCTTTTGATTTTAAGACAAATCCCTCATGGATTAACCCATATTATTTAGGTAACCGAAGTTTGTTTCTCTCCTTTTTTCCCAGCCAAGAAATCTGCTTGTAAATCTTGTCTTCCTTATGGACAGTATTTTAAAAAGTGTTTTAGTAATATCAAAGATTTCTGTATTTTAACCAGCCTGCATTTAAATGCTTATTCATCTTCCCTGCACTTCTCATTTATGTATTGCTACTTATCATTCAAGTAATTGTTAGGCTTTTCCTTGAGTTGTTCTTCTGATCTTGCAACATCTGAAGCGAACGTGCTGCTTTGGTAGGGTGCTTCATTTTCACTGCAGAAAAATTACCTATTCTCTGCAAAGTTCCTCCACAAAGTTGTTGAATTTTTGTACTGCATCAAATTTCTCATGAACCATATTGGATCCAGATCTGAATAATAAGTCACATTTGACTAATGGAAATCTTGCTTTAGTAATGCCCGAAGACAGTGTGCATTAAAATTTCAGGGTTTGGTTGTAGCTCAATCCTAATACAAACTCCTGCATTTTTGTCTGAATGTCTCAAAATGTATTCTTTTTCCTAAACTGTCATTCCTACATGAATAGGTGGAATTTTACTGGATTTATAATCTCTTTTGCAAAAGCAAACCACATAATCTGTCACTAAAGTAAGTAAAGCTCAAAAGTAAACTGGTTAGTTCATCAGGTTAAAAATCACGGAATCACGGAATCACGGAATCTTCAGAGTTGGAAGGGACCTCTAGAGATCATCTAGTCCAACTCCCCTGCTAGAGCAGGATTGCCTAAACCACATCCCTCAGGGCTGCATCCAGGCGGGTCTTGAAAATCTCCAGAGAAGGGGACTCCACAACCTCCCTGGGCAGCCTGTTCCAGTGCTCTGTCACCCTCACTGTAAAGAAGTTTTTCCGTGTATTTGAACGGAACTTCCTATGTTCTAGCTTGTGCCCATTGCCCCTTGTCCTGTCGCTGGGAACCATTGAAAAGAGCCTGGCTCCGTCCTCCTTAAACCCACCCTTTAGATACTTGTAAACATTAATCAGGTCCCCCCTCAACCTTCTCTTCTCCAGGCTAAAGAGTCCCAGCTCTTTCAGCCTTTCCTCATAAGGGAGGTGCTCCAGTCCCATAATCATCTTGGTTGCCCTACGCTGGACTTGCTCCAGTAGTTCCCTGTCCCTCTTGAACTGGGGAGCCCAAAACTGGACACAGTACTCCAGTTGTGGCCTCACCAGTGCAGAGTAGAGGGGGAGAATGACCTCCCTCGACCTACTGGCCACAGTCTTCCCTATGCAGCCCAGGATGCCATTGGCCTTCTTGGCGACAAGGGCACACTGCTGGCTCATGGATAATTTGCTGTCTACCAGGACCCCCAGGTCCTTCTCCTCAGAGCTGCTTCCCAGCATGTCCGCCCCTAACATATACTGGTGTTTGGCATTCTTCCTTCCCAGGTGCAGGACCCTACACTTGCTTTTGTTGAACCTCATTAGGTTCTTCTCTGCCCAGCTCTCCAGCCTGTCCAGGTCACGCTGGATGGCAGCACGGCCCTCTGGAGTGTCGGCCACCCCTCCCAGCTTGGTATCATCAGCAAACTTGCTGAGGATACACTCTGTCCCCTCATCTAGGTCATTAATGAATATATTGAACAAGATTGGTCCCAGTATTGACCCCTGAGGGACACCACTGGTTACAGGCCTCCAACTGGACTCTGTGCCGCTGATCACAACCCTCTGAGTTCTGTCACTCAGCCAGCTCTCGATCCACCTCACTGTCACCTCGTCTAGCCCATACTTCCTCAGCTTCCTAATGAGGATGTTATGGGAGACAGTGTCAAAAGCCTTGCTAAGGTCAAGGTAGAGGACATCTACGGCTCTCCCCTCATCCAGCCAACCCGTTATAACATCATAGAAAGCTATCAGATTGGTCAGGCATGATTTGCCCTTGGTAAATCCATGCTGACCACTTCCAATAACTTCCTGTTCCTCTATGTGTTTGGAGACGACATCCAGAATGAGTCGTTCCATTACCTTCCCAGGGACAGAGGTGAGACTAACCGGCCTGTAGTTCCCTGGGTCCTCCTTCTTGCCTTTTTTGAAGATTGGAGTGACGTTAGCCTTCCTCCAGTCCTCAGGCACCTCTCCTGTTCCCCATGACTTTTCAAAGACAATGGAGAGTGGTCTAGCGATAACATCTGCCAGCTCTCTCAGCACTCGCGGGTGCATCCCGTCAGGGCCCATGGATTTATGAATGTATATTAAGAGTAATAAAAATGCCTGGATACTTGTACAGTGTCAATACTGATTTCAGATGAAAAAAAGAGCATTTCAGTTGCAGCAATGGAAAAGAAAATTAAATCATATTCCATTAGAATTATTTTTCTGGTCCCTGTATCTCAATATGATTTTTTCCCCAAAAAAATTATATCAGCTAGTTTGATGCAACATGTTTATATGCCAAAGACAGCAACCCTATCATGCAACTGGTTAGTGGTCCACCCTCTTTTCTGTCCACCCAATGAAATAACATGGCAGAGCAAAACGTAACAGGATCTTTTTAAAGTCTGTGGGCACTGAGGCAGAACAAAGGTCTCTGAATGACGTTGCAAATGAGAATTAGTTTACTTGGGAGTCACACACGTGCCTGTTAAAAACAGAATTATGTCTTTAAAAGATAACCACAAAATAAAAACGGAAGTCAGCTCAGAACTGAAGTATCATTACTGGCCCAGTTTTGTAAAAAAATTTACAGAGCATCTGTCTACATTAAGCATGCTTTCTAAATTATAAAATGATTGGCATAATTTAAAGGGATGCTATCATCATGAAATATAATAAACTAAAAATACTAAAATGCATTATCAAACATTACATTTTTTGAAGTGTTATTTACCCTTTGTCTAACTACAGGTGGTTTTCCAGTTACATTTTTCTTATTTTTTACATTTTTTTAAGCTGTTGGGTGAAAGATCCATATTACAGTAGGAAATGATTGACCCTATAAAGAAAAGAATAGAATTGAAAGGCACAAAATGCTGCCAAATGTATTTATTAAATACAGTGGAAAAAATAGTGACGGTCTCTCTACTCTCAGCTACAGATATTACATTACTGCAACAGTAAAAAAATAAATAATTCCATTAAAAATGTGACTTTTATATGCCCATGTACTTAAAAAGAAGAGCAAAATGCATTTAGAGGGAAAAATATATGAATTACAAATGCACTGTTGTGTATTTCTGTACATTCATTTTCTGTACATTCATTTGTGTGCAGAAATACAATTCCTGTTGTTTGGGAACTCAGGACTACAGCTAGAAAACACGTAATGCATTTTCTGTTCAGCCCCCTGCTATCCCAGGTATCCACCGAGCATAAAGTCAAACTTTGACCTAAAAGCGACTATTTTTGATCCCGTTACCCCTAATAGCAAGTAAAGAAGCAGACAGCTAAGCACCACCCCATTGCTGTGTTGAAGAATATATCACATCAAATGTTGCGATGAGTTTCCTCACGCTTCTTCCCAGGGTAGCTGACCTGTGCCTCCCAAGCAGCTTTCCGGCCCGCAAGGGGGTCACGGCTTGCCCCTGCCATTGCTTTTGCAGACCCCCCTGTCAGGGGAGGTCGCCAGCACAGGCTGGTGGCACAGCATGGCTCGACACGCTCCAGAGAAAGCACCAGGGAACAGAAATGCACCATTTCATCACTGAGAGAAGGAATTTTCTTGATCAGACAACTTTCATAGCCTCTTTTGGCAGCATAGTTTAGTTATTATCACTTTGCCGGTAATCCCCATTCCTGGTTTAATGCAGCACAGAGCTAGCTGCTGAGCGTCAGGCGGAGTGACAGCACGGTAGCTGTGTCAGCCTTGCTATCAGCACTGAGAAAAGCCAGGCTCCTGGTTGTATGGATCGTGAGATCCATACAGATGGATGGCCTCTGCTCACCTGGTAGGGTCCCTGCTCTGTCTCACCTTGCAAGTCTTGTCTTTAAACTGTTCTGATATGTATATATACACACACACACTAACAGATATATAAACATATATGTATTTTCATATATATTTTTCATTTAATGCAATGAAGTGCAGAGGGAGAAAGCTATGAAGTTTCTCACTAAACATAACCCCTTAACCACCCAATTCTATTTTGGATGGGAAAAACTTGATCAGTGTCAGTACCAACCAAATCTATTTGGCACTATATGCAAAAAATGCAGATGGTCCGTAAGTAAAATTTTCACATTCCCCTCCAGGCTATATGAACTGGCCAAAATCCGGCTAATTCTCATGTTTTTCCATAAAATACACAACATTTTAAAGTCTATAGGTAAATCAGGACAACCCATGCAGATGTCTGTGGCAAAATTAGAATTTAACTTTATAACAAAACATTAGTATAATATTTAATCTTGTAAAACATAGTTTTAATAACTATCTCAGGCTTTTTAACTTCCTATTGCTATTATTTTGAATGTAAGAAAAATGCCTTTTGAAACTGTGTTTGCTGTAAGTATCCTATTTCCATTTACAGTTCTTGTGATATCATTGGAAATTACTTTCTTCATTTGTGGTCTGCTGTTTGCCCTGGTTGTGGAAGAGTGGGTTTGGGATTATGCTGTAACAGTTACTATTATTCATATTGCCATAACTTCAGTCGGTAAGTAGGTTTACTGCTAAGTATATACATAGTATCACAAAGTGAAGGACCAATCAACTGTGATTCATGTACTGTATCACTGGATCAACTTTATCATTTAACCAATTTAAAGCTAAATAAATACATATCTCTAATTTCCATCCATTTGATTCATGCACGTATTTAAATCCTGCTATTTAAAATTCAATTCTGTTTTTGTTGCAGAATTTTAAAATTGTATTTTCTTATAAAAAAATCAGAGTTTTACAGTTCATATCAAACAGATCCAGCCTAGATACAATTTCAGCATCTGGGAGGTGTGTTTTTCTCTAAAACAAGAAATTAATAGTTGTCCATGTCCTGACACTTTAAGATCTACTCATTAACACTTCAACCCTAGTTCAGAGTAAAAATAAGGCTTGCTTCAGCAAAGCCAATTCAAAGTTTTTAGATTAGATCATTTGAACTAAATCTCCTTGAGGAAAATAAAGCATTTTTGCCATCGAAGCCTCCTTTTTTCCCTGAAACTCTTCCCCTCAAAGGAAAGAAAAGGAAAAGAACTGGCTGTTGTAAATGAGACTCATCATCACTTTTTGCCAGCACCTGGTAACCTGCTCCCTCTTCTCATGCTGTTTAGCAGAATGCTGCTACGGCTGATTAGGAAATATGTTTTAACTCCACCCTTGCCAGAGCCCATTTGGGGAGTCTTTTCTCCTATAACAATGAACTTAGTTTTTTTTTAATTTTAGAATTTAGAAATAGGAAAAATAGAACTGAAAAATTAGGACTCCCTCCCTAGTATATAATAATTCGCCTTCCATTTTCCAATGCTTTGTCCATTTGTCTTTTAGCACTGTATATAGACGGGGATTCCCCAGTTCCCACAAAAAGTTAAGCCAGAGACCAATAGAGACTTCATCTTAAAAAATTAAGCATAATTTCTCATCTACTGAATTTGATTTCCTGGGATTTAAACTACTGTTATTCCTTATGAATGATGTTTGCATTTAAATAAAGGAATTTACAAAAGCTACAACAAAACTTACTTCGTATATAATTTATATCATAGAATCATAGAATGATTCAGGTTCGCAGGGACCTTAAAGATCATCTAGTTCCAAGTCCCCTGCCCTGGGCAGGGACACCTCCCACCAGACCAGGCTGCTCAAAGCCCCATCCAGCCTGGCCTTGAACACCTCCAGGGATGGGGCATCCACAGCTTCTCTGGGCAACCTGTTCCAGTGCCTCGCCACCCTCACAGTAATGAATTTCTTCCTAATATCCAATCTAAATCTACTCTCCTTCAGTTTGAAACCACTACCCCTCGTCCTATCATTACACTTCCTAATAAAGAGTTCCTCCCCATCCTTCTTGTAGGCCCCCTTTAGGTACTGGAAGGCCACTATAAGGTCTCCCCACAACCTTCTGTTCTCCAGGCTGAAGAACCCCAACTCTCTCAGCCTGTCTTCATAGGAGAGGTGCTCCAGCCTCTGATCATCTTCGTGGCCCTCCGCTGGACCTGTTCCAACAGGTCTGTGTCCTTGTGCTGAGATGATGCATTTTGATGTCCAAACAACCCCAGATTTGTTATTGTTTCCTTCAGATGGCCAACCAAAGCTCTGCTGGCAGGCTCTGAGCTACCAGCATATTCAGTGTGCCTCCCAGCTCACTTTACTACCTCTACAGTCCTGTCAGCCTTTTTGGTTTGTTATTTTTTTTTGGGGTGGGGGGCAATATTGGGTCATATAATTGCCCTGCAGTTGATCCTACAGTGGGGATGTGGGTTGGCTTGCACAAGGGCAAGGGCGAGTGCCTGAAGCAGGAGAGAGGGTGCTGTGCATCAGTGCAAACTTGCAGCCTGTGGCCCCAGCCCGTCTGTCGTGTGCTGTACCACCCATTAAACTGAAAATGTCAGGCAGCTTGATTTATTTGGATTGCAGCAGTATGTAGGCACTCTACCAGGGGATCAGTGTCTCTGTTGTGCTAAACCACGTACAGGTAAGTAATAAAAAAGGCAGTTCTTCCGCAGAGAGTCTAAGAACTCCATTTAGCACACACTTACTAGGTTTAAGAGTTGCCTTCCAGTGGGATCACTCAGCAGGCTAAGGTTAATGGTATGGCCAAGTGTCTGAATGACAGGACCTAAATATGCATTTTCAATTTCAATAAATGTAAAATACATAATGTATGAAACATAACTATCCCCATCCTTATTGTTTAAAAATTTACATTTCTCCTTTTCTATTCCTTGCAGTTATGTCTGAATTCCCCCTGATGTTACACTGGTGGCTGGCATTAGGTATACTTACATTCTTTAAAGTTTAAATTGTTATACTCTCTGTAGAAAATTGGTATTTACAGCATGAATTGTTTCTATTAAATATCTGTTATTTTACTAATTTGAGAAATGTCAACATTTGAAGAAGAAATATCTGCTTTTCATTTATACTTCTTTAATGACACAGACAAGTAACACTGGGCTAACATTTGCCTTGCCTTAAAAAAATCTTTTTTAAGACCAGAATGTACTCAGCTTATGTTAATCTTTCTAACAGCAGATACACTCATGTTCTTGAAATAAACCATGATTAAGTCCTGACTAATCAAACTATCTCACTTAATTCAGGTGTCACAAAGACAGTTGTCCACACTAGTCTTCCTTGGTATCCTTTATAATCAATGGAAAGAAACAGGCACCTTCAGAGGCAATTTTTATAAACACCATGCATAGGCACTTATGACAGATGAGATAAATCCCAGTCATCGCATTTCCTTAGAGTGAACGGCAAACCTACACTTCTGAATGTTTAATTTCTGTAAAATTAAAAGCATAGCTTTGTACTCGATCATATTATCTTGAAAAATAGTTAATGGAAAGTGACTGGCTTCTGTTCTTTCTTGTGTGATAACAAGGATCGACAGCTGCAGTAAATTCCTAAACGATGGGGATGGGCAAATAAATTCCCTGTCCTGCAACTGGTTTTGCATCAGCAGCTGCTGGGCCTGATATCTTTGTAGGTAGTTAAAGCCTTGGGCAAAATGTTTAAGTGGTCAGACTACTTTTAAAAAATTGAAGATAAAAGCAATGTCTGGTTAAAATTTTATCATAACATTTGTATTCCACTATAAAAATTAATGTAAAACAGCCATATATTTTCTTTCAGGATCTGGAGTAATTTCAATGATTTGTGGAGGACAGATTTTGGCATACTGCTTGTTCAAAGACAACTTCATTTACCCGATTCTGGATGATTTTTGAAAAGGAAAATTAGAACTTGCCTTTATATTTATATGAATTCCATTGTTTCATTAACAATGTGATTAAAATGAAGCTTGCAATTGTCTAATTCTAAGGCTAATATTTAGCTTGCCAGACCTCTTGTATCTTACGTTTGCAATGTCAATGTCATCACTTTTAGCTGTTGTATGTAATAACTTTTAGTTTTCGTATGTACATTTTCCAGTAAGCAAATAATTAGACCTACTGTCTCTTTTTAAAAAAGAAATAAACCATAAGAAGGATAAGACCAATGATGCAACATTCTTACAAAATCCTGCAAGGAAAAGGAAAAAACAGATTTGAATTTAATGTTTTTCGGAGTGCTTGTTCTCTGTTGTATTTTCTGAAATGCTGACTCTAATTTGGGCTCACCTCTCACAAGCGTTGCAAAACTTTAAAGGCACTCTATCTGGCATCAACCACTGAAGGTTTAAAGAAGTCCTTCCTGGCAAATGCCTGGCAAAGAAGGATCTGTGAGCAGCACATAGCTCTGCATCTCTTCCCATCTTAAAACTTTCACCTAGAAGCCGCCCAAGGCAACAGGAGGAAGACGTACAATCCCCAATGTTTGGTTGACCCCCTTGCTTCCAGGGATGCTACAGACAAATGCTTTCCACAAATAGCTTCAGGCTGTTCTCTCTTTCGCTAATGATCCACTTGTGGTCTGGCTGTGCTGGAAGAGGAAAGGCAAATGCTACAGTCAGCCATTTTTTTTACATATCCCTTTCTCCCTCCCCCAGCTTCACATGGCCAATGCCGAAGTGCGAGTCTATGGGTAGTGGTAATTAAAAAACAGCAAACAGACCACAGCAGTAGCTTCAAGTAACTCTTTATCTCTTTAACCGTATTAAAGTTGTGACAGCAAAATTGCTAGAAGGCAACTTCATCTTAAATAAGATGCTAGTGATCGGATTTCAACTGCAGTTTGCTTAGAAGAGCAAGACTGGTTTGCTGTTTGCACAGGAATGCTAAATATTGCATTTGCCTTAATCCTACTCAACAGATGAAGAATCTGCGTCTGAAGAATCTGCCCTCTGTTGATCTAATCAAACATCTTAAAACTTATTGCAAGTTTTACAATTTTTAATTAAGTTTCAATACTGAAAGTACCTATACGGCGAGAAGCACGTTTCAGAAGACTCCCAAAAAAATGAGCTTGTCTCTCAGGAATGACAGATACGCAAGTCATTTTAGAGACAAACCAGGTATGTAAATCCATAGCATTGAATAGACATAGACTTTACAAGTTGTTCAGCATAATATGCTGGGTACTGAAGTCAGCAGAGATAACTCCAGAGGTGAATTAACAGTCCTGCACCAATCACTGGTCTGAACCATGGATCATCTTTAGTTTGACGGATTTGTATCTCCATAAACATTAGCATGCAGATAAATGACTGGTATTATGAGTTTGAAAACCATTTGCACATTTTTTCCAGATTTGTTTCAGTTCTGAACTATAAAAATGTATGGGAAGGAAGTACCATCTAATGTAAATTCATACCTCTGTCCTCATCCTCACGCAGTTTGTGTGTGTAGGTAGTGTGCCATGTGGCAGAACATGAGTGGATTAGATATAAAGTTAATCCACGGGTGGAACAAGTTTCTATTTTTAACCTGGCAGGATTTTCCTCTACTCATGTCAGCCCCGCTGCAGCTTATAGTAGCTCTGTTGTCTAGTCTTGACGTTTTTGATTTTTGTTTTCTATTTAAAATCTTAAATCACCAGCAAGAGATACCTTCAGAACAATATGAAGAGTGCTTTAGTCCCCGTATTTCTCCCACGCATGCACAACTAGGCCAGTGCTAGAAAAATCATCACAGCAAGAACTCTATTGAGGATTAAAAGCCTTAGTCCAGCTATTAAAGAATCATTAGCTTTTTGCATTACCTTCAGATTTGGAATAGTGAGACAATTTCAACATTATTTGTTATTATTTTTCCATCACTTTTATGTTGAGCTGTAATGATAAATATTGCACATAATCTTTAAAGTGCAGACAAAGTTCATATTACACAAATAAATATTTATCATGTAAGCAATATGAGCTATATATGTGTGGGCTATATATGTATGGTTAGAAGCCTTCAGAGCTAATACCTAATACTGTGTGATTTCTACCTGATACACCAAACCAGTACTTTTGAATATGACAAACCTGTCTGTTTCTGGAACAATAATAAAGTGACCCACTTGAGCAATTTGCACGTGACTAATTGATAACAGTGAAGACACAGGTGGGAAAGAAGAGCTGTTGGAGGAAAAGAAGGGTGCGGTGTATGTTTCACAACAGACTTGCCAAAGACTACAAGAAAAGACCGCTACAGAGAGCAGAAGGAAAACAGAGAAAAACAGCAACAGGGACACGTGTTTGAAAAAAAAGGCACAATGAAAGCAAGAAATGAGAAGACAGAAATGGACAAGATCAGTGAAAGAACAAAAAATCTGCGGACTGAACTTGCAGCACTGGAGTCTCATGACATGACACCTGTATGCCATTTGTATGCCACAATCTCTGCCATTTGTACACTGCAATCTGTTTTTCTGCTGCTGTATGTATGACTCTAGGAAAGATGGTCCCAACATCCATAGTTCCACCACAACCTGTGATGTTATGCCTGCAGCTCCTCTCCCAGGATTTTCAGAATTCTTTGCTCTCTGACTCAACCAGGCATAGGAATATTGTCTAATTTAGTTGGTGTGGGCTTGCCATTAAGTTATTTAACCCCTTGTGATACAGTCTAGTAGTCACGAGTTTGCGCAGGTGTCTGGGGGGCTGTAGACAGTCTAGAAAACATTACAAGCAGATGGAGACTTTATCCACTTCCAGGCAGAGTTTGCAGGGAAGAAGGTTAAAAGTTGGAAATGTTCAGTAGAGAAATCAATGGAACAGTACACAAATGCCATACTTTAATAATACCATAGAGTCATTTTAAGCTTTTCTTTTTCAGAGGCAAGAAACTCCTTTTTCATCATTTCCCACCACCTACTGAGAGAGATTATAGTTGTCCTCAAGTCAGCCCTCTCTCTAAATGACTCTGCATTCATTGTTGTTCCAAATGGTGAAGTGTATTACGTGTAACAAAGAACATGAGTGAAATGCATGTTTGCTGGAGACTAAGCATGGTTCCTGGGCTAATAGCACTGCCTTCAATGAAACGTCAAAGTGTAAACCAATTCATAAAGTTGTTCTGGGACCAATGAACTAACTCAAACATGTAAAGCCAACCATATGGAATAGTTTGATACACAGACAGTGTAATGATTTTTAGTTGGCATTTTCATAAAAATATAGATTTAAATACTTATAATTTCCCAGTGAAGTAAAGAGTTAGTTATTCAAACTAAGCCTGTCGTTTTTCCCGCTCTGTAAACATTTCCAGCTCTTTTGTATCCACTTAAAAAAGCAAGCAAAACAAAACCCGACAATACTCATTATTTCTGTATTCCTAAAAATACCAACCACTGCTGCACCAATAAATACAGAAAACACAGTATGAATAATACTAGATCACCAGCAATGGGTAGATGAATCACCTGACTGCAGTCTCCTACGTTGAATATTCATGCAGAAGATTCCAACGGCCCACAGACTCTTGGCTAGAAATACCCATCGTGACCGAGTGAGCTTTGTAAAACGGAGAAAAGGTGTGAAAGCTTTACACATTCTTCATTCCCTCATCGGACACGTATGTTGTCACAGCATAAAGTTAGATCCTTGTTAATCTCCACAGGTACTTAAAGCTTTATTTAAATATTTTGTATCTTCCAAATGTGACTTACTGAGAATATTTATTTCTTGGCTTAAGATCCTGTGTAACGATCCATCTGCTCGGTAATGGCTAATACCCTAATCTCTCCTTTTTGTGAGCTAATCACAGCCCCAGACAGCATGCACTCTCTTATTAGATGTCAGAGAGGATAAAGGTCTTAGGAATAGTTATAAAATTTGATGAAGTAATTAATACCTTTTATTATTGGCTTTAAACCTTTTAGTATGAAGCCACGATTTTAAGGTGCAGGCCCATGTTCCAGCCTCTCCCTTGCTCAGGGAGAATGATATGAATCCTTTTAGAGTGGTGAATCCCACTTCAGACACACCAGGATAACTATGCCTGTGTCGTAGGGCAGGCATGGTCCGTGATGGACTTATATCCTGCTCCATCCATTCTCCAGTTCAGGGGACCAAACGAATACCTTGCAGTGGTCTCCCAGTTCATACACTCAGGCTTACTCTGCAAAGGAGGGTAAAAGAAGGGAAAGATGTGTGCTTGGATGTCATCCTGACATGCAGTTGTAGCACGGCATTGAGTTGGGCTGGGAATGTGGGGAGCGACACTACGACAGCAACTATGGACAACCAATCTTTTAAGGTTGCTTACCCCTAGAAAACACTTGCAATCAAATATAGGGATGGTGATTGAAACTGAAGCCTGTAAGAAATATGCAAAGGTACTTTCAGTCTCCTGCTGTCATTGTCCTAAATCAAAGATAGTCACAGCCTGGCCATTACTGTTCTGTATTTTCCAATGAAAATAAATCCTAATGTGAGATTATTTGCTATGGATTTGTAAAGTGATTTGTAAACAAAGGGTCTGCTCCTGCTTCCAACAGCAAAGATCCCGTTATCTCTGTTGGAGCAATATCTATAAAAGGACCACTCACATGTACCGAGACCCTCTCTCAGAGTGATCTTGTCACCAGATTTTCAGCAGCAAAATAAGTGCTTAAATAAAACAAGGGCGATGGCAAAATGCTCAAATACGTTAAGAATTACAAATTTCCTAGCTGTCTTCAGACACATTTGCACTGAAATTGCATCTACATCAGTAGCTTTCAAAATACACTGAAAAAGTGCTTTGATTCACTTCATAAACATTGATGGGGGTGTACAGAAAAGTACCTTTAAAAAGGACAAAAAAGATCAATGTGTTTGATATTTCATATGGCATTAACTGAAAAAAATTGTAGATATTAGCCAAATGGCATGAGCAAATTCAAAAGCAAATCATATTTACATTTATTTGAATTTGGTATTTAAAATTAATCTGAATTCTAAGGAATTGTTTTAACCCTACTTCACTGGAAAATTTTAGGGTATCCTGCAAAAGTGGGGAGTATTTCTTTGTACACTCCCAGGAGAGAGAGGGCAGGCAGTGAGTGGCAAGGGTGGAGGGAAGAGGGTATTTCAAGACTGTAGCTACGTTTCAAGAATGAAAGAGAATTTACAGGATATGAACCAGCTTACCTAGCTGGGAGCGATTTTCTGTTCTAATGGGAGATGCACTGGTAACTGGGTCCTGGCAAAATTTTTCAGTACATCGTTTATACAAAAAAATTCATTTCAAGACAGCCAAAACCATCTGTCAACACAGTTAATTGAGTTTTTCTTGAAAAAAGAAAAAAGGCGAAGAGTGTCAATGCCCGTTCATTTCAGTCTCATTAAGTCTCAGTTGTTCAGGCTGGACTCACCAGGGTACCAACAAGAAGAGAATGAGAGGGCTGCAATGACAGTGGATACTGTCATTGACAGGATGAGGGGTAATGGTTTTAAACTGAAAGAGGGGAGATTTAGATTAGATATTAGGAAGAAATTCTTTAGGGTGAGGGTGGCAAGGCATTGGAACAAGTTGCCCAGAGAAGCTGCGGATGTCCCATCCCTGGAAGTGTTCAAGGCCAGGCTGGATGGGGCTTTGAGCAGCCTGGTCTGGTGGGAGGTGCCCCCGCCCAGGGCAGGGGGTTGGAACTAGATGATCTTTAAGGTTCCTTCTAACCTGAACCATTCTATGATTCCGTGATTCAGATCTAAAGCCATAAACTCCCTAGATCCAATTCATCAATTATTTGGTGTGTCATATCTTCCAGCAGCCTTTTAAGCATGAACCGCTTGCTTTAGAAACAAATTTTATTTCCTGCACATTTGCCATTGAAATGTTTAAAGAAGAGTGCAAGTTGTAATTGAAAAGCAACTACTGTTTTCCATTGTCGGGAAATAAAACAACATCAGGCCTTCAGGTTCTGAGTGAATAAAATCAGTTTTGATTAAAACCAAAGTTGCATTAAACTGAAATTTTCTCACAAAAATCTGCTTAGACCAGAAGGTATTTTTATTGAAAAAAATATTTTTCCCCAAATGATAATGTTTCATACCTTATTTGTTGTATGTATTTTTAGAATGTGTTATGTATCACCAGATAACATTTGCAGACTGTTCCAGTTGCCGAGGTAACTATGTTATTTTAATGATCAGTGGAGAGGATCATTATGTAAAACATTATGTTAATTTCAAAAGCGGAAAATTGATGTCTTGCTGTTACCTTGAAGCTGCACCTTTTTTTTTTTCCTGCAAAGTGCCTTTTTCCATGAAAATTAATGGTATGGCTAAGTGCTCCAGTATCTTTTTCATACTGATTCAGGTTGGCTTGGAAGGCAAAAATGACACCTGACAACCAACTAATGGCAGATGAATGAACTTCAAACCACCATAGTTGGTACAGAAACAGTATAGGAAAAATTGTTCCATATATTCTTAACTAATACAGACGGACAGCTGATGGGAATTTTAGGAAGGCACATATTTATATAATTTAATTTTTAACTTTGAAATATATTATCACTTAGTTAAGGAAAGCGAATTATAAAGCACATGTAAGTATTGGTTTTGATTAAGTATGTGTAAGTATTGTCCACGATAGAGACCAACTGATGAACAGATTAAAAAAACTGACATTTAAATTTTGCTGCTTTTCTTAGATTATATATCTCCTAGATATACTAGATATATCAACTAGATTATACCAGCAGTACAAATGCTGTGCATTTATGATGTTATTGCAATTTTAAGTGCTCTTTCTGAGGCTGCAGTGAGAACCTCGCTGATGTTAGTAGTTCATAGTGCCTTTCTGTTCTCAGACCTGCTTTCTACATTGGAAAAAAAAATCTGTATGTTTCAAAATTATCAAAACTAAGTCTCACACAAATTCTGGGGCTCATAATGGCAATGGATGCTATAGAGCACCAGCCTCACAAATGCAGATTGTTTCAGGCTACCAAATGCAACTCAGTTGTGTCACCAGAGTCTTCTTTTGCCTCTTCTCTGGAGTTCTGCCTACAGATTGTGTTAAATTATGAACGCTTGATTCTCTGGGTGGAACTGGATGCTTTTATGTATTAGAACATGATATGCTCAAGACATCTGAGAGCTCCTATATTCTCCTGACACTTCATCGTAATCACCTGATCCATTTTAGAGTCAGTGAACTCTTCTGACAATACTCAAAGTGCATTTTGATGAAGACTATGTTTATACGGACTGTAACTCTTCACTCCACAGAGCTTATTCCAATCCTTTCCCAAGGATTTCCTCTGCAGGCAAAGCTCTGACTTCAAAAGGCAGTAGCTCCTTCTCAAATTCTTTACCCATAATCACACCTCTTACACTGGTCATCTTCTATTCCAAGCTCACTATCCTGGCTTTTCTGACATGCTGAGGTTTGCTGATTTGTATACATCCCAGTGAGGACTACAAGCCACAAATCTAAGAACGTGAAAAAACAGACTTGTATTAAATCAATTGGATACGGTAAAAAGAACATATGATGATACAGCTGGGAATAAGCCGTCTATTAACTAATAGGATTAGGAATTAATTTCTCCTTTCCAACAGCTTATGCCTCACTTGTCCACTATGTGCGACCAAATACCTTATCCTGAAAAGCTTTGCTTTCATACTTAGCATGGTGAAAACAGTGGGCTAAATTTTCATTCCTTGGAATGATCTAAAACTTTCTGATGGGTAGCTTTCTGCTAGAAAATGCTGATTACAAAAAAATCTAAAAGTTTCAAGGAAAAATATTGTTTTTGTAGAAATTTGTTGACAGAATATAATCAAAACACATATGTTATTCTGTTGATTACTGAATTACACTAGAACACAATGTAAGAAAAGGAAAGTCAAACAACAGAATAAAGCAAAGAAATACTGAAACAAAATTCCTAAAGTATATGTTTTATTTCAAACATTTTGATATGTCCTTTTAGAAATTGTAAACCAGACTTTCCAGAATTTTTCTTTCATGGAAATTTTAAATTCTCGCAGGGAAAAAAATAATGAATATGTCAGATCAATTTTTAATCTAGTAAGACAATTCATATGTTTTTGGGAACAAGCACTTTGAATTATAGCAGAATTGTTAGAGTGCAGCTACTTCAGATTTTTTAATCTTTTTGCGATCAAATGTATTATGTGAATAAATACAAGTATAGAATTAGCAAGTAAAGATGTTAAGGAATGCTAGAGAGAAATAACGAATTTTAGGAACAAATATGAAAAGGGGATCACTAACTACAAAAAATAAGACAGCAGCGTTAAACCTGCTAGAAGTGAAACCTTCCACCTCTGCTCCACTGATGGAGCAGAGCTGTAAACAGCGTAGATAGCAGCATAGAGTATGAGACCAAGTTAGCAAGTGAAGGACACACATTTTGGAGCTCTAATTGACATGAGCTGAGAAACACGGGAGGTATAGAAAGAATTTATAGAGAGTAAAATAGTGACATTAATGAAAACAACAAGCTTGAGGATTTGGGATATAAAGCCATATGTAGAATCAGCAAAAAAAATATCTACATAGCAGTATTAGCCACTAAAAAAATAAATCTATTTTAACTATCTACATCAACTCCTGTATGTTTACAGAATCTCTGTATTCTGATTCATCACCAATAACTGAACACACTTTTCTCACAAGTCTGATATTGTCAAGAACAGGCAGACAGAAGGGGTTGGAGACTACAGCAAACCACAAACTGAGTTAAAATTCTGTCAATGAGGATTTCCAATTAATTCTTCCTAGAAAAAATGAAATACAATTTACAGTGCCCACCTTATTTCAAAAGGGTACAGTGAGTGAATAGTTACTTGCAGGTACAACCTTTTAATGTGTATCAAATATTTAAGTTGCATCTTTGTGGCACTACTTACTTCCAACCTATCCACAGTCCCCAAATACTTCCTGGTGAACTCGAAAGATTCCCTGTGCTGTGACTTCTCTTTGTTTCTAAGTTTCAGTAATTTGAATGTTATCTATAAAATGAAATGGTTCATTAGAGAAAGTCATTATTATAAATCATTCCGAGTCAGAAAAACACAGAGCACATTTTTGTTTGCAACCTTTCCTCATACAAGTTAATGGGTGCATTACAATCATCTTTGAATTACATTTAGTACATACTACTTTTGTTTCAAGAGTCTTGCCTGGTTCAGCGCCCAGGGTGGATGCACAAGAAGGGGAGAATAAGGCTGAAGGGATATTCACAATTTGGAGTGCACTAGAAACTAAGTAATTAATATTCGTAGGTTTGAAAACCTGGAGTTACTGTTCTGATCACCTGCTCTGTGATCATCTAAACTGATTTCCACAGTAACAAAGGCCACAGAATTTTCTTCATAACCCCAACCAAACAGATTTAGAGATTATTTATATGCAGTTTATATGAAGAAGTCATCCATTATAGAGCTAAAATTTCAAGAGATCCAAGATCCAGTAGTGCTTTACATAAACTGTTTCAGTGTTTCACTACCTTTATGGTAACACAAAAGGCGTTTTGCTGTCCCCAGACTGAATTTGTCTAGCTTCTGCTTCGGCCCTTCGGTTCTTCTTATGTCTTTGGTCGATTAAAAAGCACTCCGCTATGACAAATCCTCCTGCCTAGGTGCTTACACGCCATAATCAAATCACCTCTTCTTCCCTTGTCCTCTGCTGAGCAGATGGTGCAGACGTCAGTATTGTGTGGCAAGGCAGGTTGCCTCTACCCGCGGTGGTTCCCCGTGCTCCTGGTTGAACTCTTCCCCATCGAACAACTGTCGAGAGCCCGCAGGCACCGGTGCTGGCCTCCGCTGTGCTTAGAGATAGGGATGGTTTTTGTCAGTGTTAGTTTGATGGTTGGACTAGATGATCTGAAAGGTCCCTTCCAACCTAGGCAATTCTATGATTCTATACACAGCAATGGGACCATCTTCCTCACACCTCTGGGATGCTCCCACCCTCAAACCTCCCAGCCTCCGCTCCCCCACGCAGCGTGGGGTGCCCAGGCCCCCGGCCCATCCATCCACCCACCCCAACCCTTAACACTCCCCACCGTGCTGGCTGTCGGTCCTCCCCACCACCCCCTACGGACCGGGGAGCTTGGCATCCCTGGCCCAGCCCTCAGGGCAGAGGTGGGTCCACCTCAAAAGAAAGCGGGTACCCCGCCGCCCTCCCCGCCTCGTCCCGAGCCGCGGTCGTGGCGGGAAGGCCGCCCCAGGGCACCCCCGCCAAAGCCGGGCCCCTCAGAGGAGGCCGCCGGACCCGACCCCAGCCCCCGCCATGCCCCTGCGAGGTTCGGTGCCCGCCGTGTCACGGTGGCCATCGCTGAGCGGAGCGGAGGGAAATGGGCGGGCGGGCGAGGGCCGCCCCTCCACCCCGACGCCACCAGGACGGGGGTGTGTGTGGGGGGGCCCAGGTCGGGCGGCCCCGCGGGAGGGCGCCGGCCCCGCCCTCTGCCCGGGCGGGCCTCTGGGCGGCGGTGTCCCCGCGGCGGCGGTCGGGGCGGGCAGGTGAGCGGCCGAGAGGCGAAGCCGCCCCGAAGGGACCGAGGAGGGTGAAGCAGCGGGGAAAACAAGCCGCTAAGGGAGGAGCCCTCCGGGGAAGCCTCGCCCCCCTCGTCGTGTGTCCCTCCCGGCCGCGGGGAAGGTGACCCGGGAAGATGGTGACGGTGGTGACGAAGCTGGTGCACTACCTGCACCTGAGGTAAGGACGGGCGAGCGCGGCCACCGCCCCGCTCCTCCCGCCGTTCGCCACACCCGGGCCCGTCCCACCGGGACACCCGGGAAACCGCCGGGACACCCGGGAAATGGCCGGGAGCGGTCGTTCGGGAAGGAGGGAGGGAAACGAACGGCAGCCCGAGGGCTGGCGGGGCGGCTGGGAGCGTGTGCGCCCCCGCAGTCGGTGCCCGACGCCGCCGGCCGCCGCCGCCCTCCCCGCGGCGTCCCCAGGCGGCGGCTGAGGCGGGTGCGGCAGCGCAGGCGGGACCGGAGGGAGCTCCGTGGAAAATATCGGGTATTATTTCGCAGTCTGAAAAGTTGATGTCCCTGCAGTACTCGTGTGGCATAATTGTGATAGCACGAATTAGACAAATTGCCTGTTTCTTCTGTTTTTGTACGACTTCTGGCGGGATGTGTTACTATGCCATTTTCCCCAATATCATCTATTCTCATTAAAATTTAGCAGCTAAATACAAATATTATTGCATTGAATGGAGAGAAAGCAAAAAAAAAAAAAAAGGCAGTCCTGGTGGTGTTCCACGTATATTTTGTTGAGTCACAATTTTCTCCTGTATATGCATTGAAAGACTTGATCAAAAACATAAAGAAAATGCATCGAGAGGGAGCATACATTGAGCCAGAAATTTAACTTGTGAAAGTGCTGATATTTTTGTGTAGCGTTTTCACATAAGGTGTGCCAACTCTGGGAACGTTAGCCATAGGAATGAGTGGGATAAAAAGGCAATCGATTGTACTGTCACTTTTTATTGGTATGATTTAAGACTTGATTCCTAGGCTATCTGCCATCTGTAGATATTTTTTAAACGATTATTAAATAGTAATACTTTGGCATGAATTACGTGAGAGAAGCATGTAATGTCACCTGTTTTTTCCAATAGGTTATTTTAACTGTTAAAACTCTTTAACCTATTCTGTAAGCCTAACCACAATCACAGCTCTGATTTTATAAATTTGTGTGGCTTTATGCTGCCGTTCCTTTGCTGGGCAAATAGAGAAGGAAGTCAAGAAGGAAAAATCCCTGCAAATTCCTTACACCTGCCTGGCTTCTCTTGTCCTCCTCTGAACAGGGGTTATTTCTTTAGCAGCATATTACTGCTGGTTTTGAACCAGAGCCTCATGGCTCTATTTGCTTTATAAGCATCAGGCAAAAAAAAAGTTAAAAAAATCTCAGCCTCAAAAACTTTATAATATAAAGGGAAATAGGAAACAGTGAATAATGCAGACAGATGAGAGAATGCAGCAAAGCAATAAAGCTATGTTCTTAAATCAGCAGCAGCCTGATCACTGTCAAGTCTTTTGTAGGTGTCATGAGAAAGGATGCAAAGAGTCTAACAAGTTTACAAAACTTAAAGAAAGCTCTTCTCATGCTGGATGAGCATCAAGGTATCCAGAAAGTGTGATGAGCTTCTCTCAAAATTTAACAAGTGCATGGACACTGACCTGTCCAGAGGCAGAATTTGATTATTTTAGTACTGAGTGAAAGAAGTCAATAAAATTAGGGAAGATGTTAAAAAAAGTCCAGAAATTTGCTTTTATAGGAGAGGTAGAGCTATTGGAGATGTGGCTGCAAAGGGACTCAGTAAATGCAACAGGTGAAGAAACTGAATGTTATCGTCCGGAATGAACATGAGCTAAGATAAGTTTCTGTTTGTCGAAGCTAAATAAGAGGATAGATACTTCACTGAGTATTGCTGGAGTGGTAAATAGTAGCATTGTCTGACAGGACATAAGTGGGCAAGACGCGTTCCCTGAAACCAGTACACGTCAGCGAGACAGAGCATATTTGCACGCAGAACAGATCAGGGAAGGGGACTCATTTATCTTTAGTGAGTCTACAGGCTTAAAGCGCGGCTTGATTTTTAGCAAAATCACATAATGCTTTTGTCCATCCACATCACAAAATCGTGACAGATAGGTCCATGCCAGTCAGATATGAACAGCTACTATCAGGCATTACAGTGTGCTTATTCTTTGCATCTATTAGCAAGTGACGAGCAATATAGCAATGAACCCAGACAACAGTAAAGTAGAAAAGAGAGTGCATAAATATGAAATTGTCTGACATATTCTTGAAATACTATAATTTATGAGCTCGGATTAAGCCATTTTAGTAGGTTTCTGGCTAGCCATGGAATAATATTTTTCCTATACGTGAGGATGGAAATAGTTAAAAACCAATTAGCAGCCAGGAAACTGAAAAATAGTCTGGGAAAAGTGCTCATCATCAGCATTTTCCCTTTTTGTGCCCTGAATGCAGCATACACAGAAATGCTAAGGGTCAACTGTTGTCTTCATATTCCATGTAAATTCTTAACCAGCGAGGCCTGGTCCATGAATTGGATTTTAAGGTTCTGCCACAGTTAAGTGAATAAATATTATGCTAATATGTCATAAGAAAAAGATGTTTGAACGTGAAAGACTGTACTTAATGAGTTTATAAGACTACAGTTTGTGGCAGGATTAGACTATGCCAATAAAATAGTACACCAGGCAGCCCAAACAATTGCTATAATCAGATCCTTAGAGAATCATAATTATCCCCTTAATTCAGTACTTACTGAGAAATGGGTAATTAATTCAAATCACTGTAAGACTTGCACAGTTAGCAGGAATGTGGACATCATAGGAGTCTGTCTTACCTTTGAATTTGACACCTTGCGAAACATAGGATCCTGAAGTTACAGGAATAAATTACAACCTTGGGCACTATGCAACTGTTCTAAAAGATGCCCTTTCTGAAAATCAGAAGTAAATACAGTACTCATACTTGTTAGAAGAAATCATGTAGCAATACTTGGTCTCTTCACTTACCTCGACTAATTAGCCCTTATAGAGGATAGTTCTGTACCCATGTAAATCCTATTCAGCTTGGTCATAAACTTCTGAGTAGTTTCAGTCAGACAAAAGCAGGCTCACTGAATAGGAGTGGATCAGTCAAGAAAATAATTGTAAGAATACTAAATTATGTTCTCAGCAAGGTGAGATGTTTTCCTATCAATATATTCTGTATAATTATTTATTTCACCAAGTGAATTATTTCACCAAGTGAAAGCAGAGCAGTATACAAAAAATGACATGAGCAGTGATTCTTGAGAACAACAGACAAAGGAGACAGCGGCAGATAGAGCAGCTCCCAGGGACACCACCAGGCAACACAAGCAAACTGAAGACAAAGACATAGACTTATGAATGTAAGACATTCACAAGGGGTGTGAAGACTCGATGCTACCAAGGAGATTTCCACACTAAATTGTGTTGCAGAAATTTGAACTGAAGCATGGCTGTGGTAGTTCCTCATTTTAGGAAATGAAAAGGATTAAGTTACACAGGTGGAAAAGAGCAGTCCCAGACCTGAAGTGCTTTTTTGGAAGTTTTTGTTATGAATTAATTGTCTATTTTTATAACCTGCCTCTGAAAGTGGTCACATGAAATGCAACATGATTGTTAATTGAAGCAGCAACTAAGACTGTTTCAGAGTGGTTGTGAGATCCCTGCTTTTATATGTGAAATTGTTATATCTTTGAAAGGTTGGCCAGCAAATAAAAAACTTCAGCTAATATTGTCAGTCACATCTTCCGTCATCTGTCTGATTCCAACATCTTTACACTCAACAAGAGGTCTCACTGAGGTTGTGCAGGCTTTGGTATGAGCATGGACTTAAGGATCTGCTTCTTAAAAATCCATGATCTGGGTCTGCATGGTTCAAGATGTGGCCAATGGACTGAATCCTACCTGGGGAATGTTTCCAGCTGGCCTGACACATTTTACTCAAAGGAGCCTGAGACCAAAAGTTTGGACAAAACACTGTACTGCTACTACAACACCTCAGCATGTGGCTGTGCATGGTTAGCTTGAGGAAGGAGCAGAGAGGAGAGAGGATGAGGAAGCAGAGAGGGGAGCATGACTTCCTCCCGCTTAGAGGTCCAGCAGATGTTGAAGCTGCTGACATTGCTGTTACAAAAACACAGTCTGGACCTCTTGGTTCAGCATCCCTGGCTACCTACTTGGACAAAGTGTTCACTGCTGAAACTCCTTTTTCAGAAGTTTCATGTCTCTTAGAGAGAGCTCTCTAGAGAACTACCATGCTTCTTGAGTCTAACTAGATGTCCTTGCCTCCACTCTTCTGGGGGTTTGGTACCAGTCTGGCCATCTCCGATAGATAAATAAATGATACAGGGTTCTGCTGAGTGCTGCAGGTGAGGTTATACAGCACAGGTATTATTTTACGGTGCCCTGTGCTCTTGCACCAGCATACAAATGGTCTGCATGGACCACTGCCTGGTCTTTGATTCTTACCAACCTCTCCTCCCCCTTCAAAGACAAAAGTATACTTGTACATAATTTTGTTTCATTTGTAAATTTATAGATTAAAACAATTAACATATTGAGACACATAGACCTGAAGTGACGTTGTTGACTTCTGAAGTTCTCGAGTTCATTTTCTTTTAGAAGCTGAATGTGACTTTAACATAAGATGATTTTTTTTTATATTTAATGTAGCTACTTTCTATTGCTTCTTCCACTTTAGTGTAGGAACATAGCACAGGAGGATGCCAGGTTGGGAAGAACTTCCTAGCTCACTGAGTGCTACCTTGTGGCTTATAAAAAAGCTACCATCTTTAATCCAGTTTGTAAACATACTGAGTTTTTTTAAAGATTATATTGTTTGTGCTATGGGTGTGCTGGAACCTTGCTCCTCTTCATAGTTAGAAACGGATTTCTAATTTTCAACCTACCGTTGCCAGTGGAAAGTTTCTATGTATTTCTTCTGTATCGACATTGTCGATTAACTTAAATGGATTTTCCCACCCAGGATATCTATGTTTATGAGTACTTGGAAACAGCAGTTTTATTGTTGCTTCTTACTTGCTGATGCTGAGTAGATTCTGCTTTTTCCAATGTGGTTGTTCATGTTTGAATGTGTCCTTTTTGAATATGAGTGATCAGAAGTGACGCCATAATTTTAAGTAATGTCTGATCAATGTCTGTGATGATATTAAAACTTTGCTATCTAGCCTGATATAGCTAGATATATGTAGGACTGCATAGGCCTTTTTTATTGCTGTTGTGCACTGTGTCTCATGGTTGCCTTCTGACCAATTAATATCTGTCATTTCAAACTGATGAGTCCCCTGGCTTATAGCATAAAATCTAGTTATTAAGCCTATTAAATGCATGCACTTGTGTCTCTCTTTTTTTTTTTTTTTTACAGTCCTGTCATTCATCCATTTTTCCTATATAATATCCTGGACTTTCTCTAAATTGGTATCCCTAATTTCATACTAGCAGTAAATTTCAAATTTTTCTTTCTGTGCCAAAGTTATGAATGAAAATGTTAAATAATTAGTAAGAGTGAACCTTGAGAAATTTTAACAGAAGACTCCCTTTCTCCCAAAATATCAAATCACTTTTTGATGTGATGTATTGCTGTCACTTTTCAGCTAAGTCTTTCCCCAGTTTACAAACTTGCACTGTTCCCCACCTCCTGTTTGTGTAACTGTGTATGTAGTTATGCTCCTTGTATGTTACAGTATCAAGCGCAATACTGAAGGCCATATAGGTTAGATCTGCTGCAGCTTCCCCATCTTTAATAAGACAAGTTATTTTATAACCAAAATCTGTATTTACCTTGGAAAAATCATGATTCAGGTTTCCATTTACCTCTGTGTCTCAAAACATCCTTTCCATTGAAGTTCTTAAAAAGACTTGCAAACTATCAAGCTCACAGTAACAGGTGTGAAGTTGCCAGTTTTTTCTGTTTTTCTGGTTTGTGTTTGTTATGTTGACATTCTCTGTTAATGTGGCATCACTTGAGTTGATAGATTTTTAAAATTACTTACTACTGAATTCATGGGTGAATTGTTTCAGTATTTGGGGCAGGAGGTTATCCTGTCTAGCTTAATTTTACCAAACTTTAAAAACTTTTCTTCTCATTGTCCTTACAGAAGATTGAGTCAACGTTTTAGGGTGGCCATGCCAGCATTATCTTTGATCTCAACTCCATTCTTACTGTGTAGCAACTTCACTGCAATCTCATTTATTTCTTTTCTCTATCCTGTCAAAGACTAGTATGTGTTTATTTTAATTTATATTGCTAGGTCCCAGGAACTGTCAACTGTCAAGACTCAGCTTGACTTTTGGAAATTCTCATTTTATCCCTACACTTTTTGACCTCTAAGTGTCCTGGTTTGAGGTAAAATAGAACCAAGAACAGAGCTTTCTTGTCATGCATCATACCGTGTTGTCCCCCATCCTCCGCCTCCTCTTGCCCCCCCGGCCTTCCTTTCTTGTAGGTTTTTTACTCATACTTTATGCCATGTTTAGATAAATCCAGTTTTTCAATCAAAGATGTTGCATACTTGTCAGTTATCTATATGGAGCTGCCAACTCTTTTTCTTCAGAGGTTACTGAACATCTGAGAAGGTCACGGTGAGGCTGTAGAACAAAGAACTCAAGGTTTTAAACTTGGGGATCATCTATGTGTAAGCCCGAACTCTTATTTTTGTTTAAAAGTGACAGGATGAAAAAAAGGCATGCACTCTGCGAAATGCTGTTAGTAAAGACAGACTATTTAAAATAGTTAATTCAGCTAATTTTGTCTGAAAAGGATTCCTGAATAATTCTGTATCAGCTCTGCAAAGATATCACCCTCTTCCATCAGCACACTTGTCTTGAAAAGGGGGTATTTGTTCATTGCTGCTTTGAAACAGCTTAAACCACTTTCTGACCAATCTATGCTAAATGAAAAAAAAGTTCTCAAAGTGAATTAAGAGTGGCCATCCAGCAGTTTTCATTCAATTAAATTTGACTAGCTCTTTGACTAAAGAAGACCATCACCGATGTTGTGTTAGCATTTCATTTCTCACTGTTCTGCTCCACGTGATACCTCATGGAAACCACACAAAGGCGGGAGGATTGTCACAGACCAGGAAACATGAGATGAGACACTCACCATTTCAGCTTTTCCCCAGGCTTACCAGGTGCAATAAAAAGGAAGAGGCACTCGTAGCATTTGGAGGTGGGGAGTGACCCTTGCCACCAAGGAGAAGGCTGGCTGGCAGACATTTCTCAGACTGCGTCCTCTCTTTCTGATCCTACCTGTCAAGCCAGACAGAGCTGTGGCTGGGTGGTCCATGTGGTGGCTTTTCCAACATAGGAAAGGAGATAGCTGCAATAGCTGAGTAATCATTTCCCTCATTGTGTTAGGGAATACAACAATAATAACTCTGCAGCACACATGTACACCTTCATTCCCTCACTCTTCCTGCTCAGATGCTTATTTCCTCCAATCCTTCCTGGTGTATGCTCTGAGCCAGATCCTCTCATCAGCAAAACCAACTGCAATGAATAATTGAAAAACCTAATATTCCCATTTATTTTTTGCTGCACCAGTGGTCAATGGAATTATTGGATACTTGATTCCTATCATGTAATAAGTATAAATTTTTATCAGACTCATTCCTCCATTGTACTTTCAAAATCACCTTTATAATCTCTGGCCATAAAAAGAAGCCTGTGTGGCCATTGCCTTTCCCTTGGAGGGAAGGATTGCATCACTTTAAGAATTTTCCTCTCTACAGTACAAAGCTCAAAATGAGAAACACTGCTGCATAAAGTAAGCTTTGAGAGATCAGAGATTTAAAGCAGGAGCATGAAGTACGGTGAAAATTACTAGAAAATCCACTCAAGAAAATAGTACAGCCAAGCACATTTTACTTACTAGAAGCCAGCAACCCAGAACAGCTCTTAGCCTCTATATGTCCCCTGAGCTGTGGGAGTTTGAATAATTATCAGATGGAGTAATTAGAGACTGAGTCATTTTGTGGAATTACTGATATGTAAGTCAAGCAATGTTATGGCAAGAAGTTGGTGACTTTCTAAAAAAAAGAGTATATAATTGCAGTTGTAAAAGATATTCTTCCCAGTGAGCATAGTAACAAGTAGAGAGAGAAAAGAAATGCATACTAATTAAAAAAGTCCACCCAGGCTGAAACACAGAATATGAGAAAAAACAAGTGGCAAGAACGACATTTGGAGGCAAGCTCAATGCAAAGATGTGCAGCCAAGATGAAGTAGTCGTAGGCATTCAATACATTTAGCAGTTTTAAGGACAGAAGCCTTCATACTTCATGTCTTCCCAAAAATAAGCTTGAAGTCAAGGCAAATATTATTTATTGAGATAAAAATTCTGTTTGTTTCTTCCTTACGGCCAGTCTAGCCAGGAGAAAGATTTTTTTTTTCTTTTGTTTGCTTCTGGTTTGTTTAATACTGCTTCCAACGTTGGAATGTTTGTAGGTGGTGAAGTGGCAGATCTCCTCACGCCCTGGGCAGAAGCATGTACTGACATTGCCATAATTCCCAAGGCAAAAATGCTTATGGATTTGAACAAAATAATGAGACCCAGACCTGCTTACCTTTGCTTACACGTGCCCTCTCTTTCCTCCCTTTTCTGCAGAACTGAAGTTGCTTCTAGCAGAAATGAGAGGACAGTCCCTCCTCTTCACAAGTGCAAACCAACTCCTGTAGTCCGTTCTATAATGCTATCTAATTCTTTAATTTTTCTCCAAAATCCAGATTTCTGGAGATGGCTTATATGTGATTGAATCTGAGTATCAGAATATGCAAGTAAACATGAAAGAAGCCAGGGATGTATCCACCACATAGTCTGTATGCAGTTTGCATTGCAGCTGTGCAGAGGAACTTGGTGTAGGAGATGGATACGGAAATGCAGAATCCAAGAACCGTGGATGGTGCTGCATCAGATACTTAATTTGTAAAGGCAGGAATCCAAAAAACCTCAGACACTTCAATAAAAGAATCATTTTATCATGTAAGCAAGGGTAATTTAAATAAAAATATTGTTCCTTTATGTCTGAAGTTGAAAGGTCAGATAGATTTTACTGTGATGCTAAGACATGGTTTTTATATTCAACTTTAAACAAATGCTAATTGCTAAAAATACCACATAACTGAATGAACGTGGCAAAAGAAGTATTTGTGGAAAAACGACAACTTCTGTGAAGGAACTCAAATTACTAGAACAATGTTTTTTGGCACAGGAATTATGAATGCTACAAATCAACATTCAGCTATGTGTATGAGAGTCAAATAATGAAGTTTTAAAAAAACCTCAACAGTCTGTACTCACTATTAAATCAAGCAGAAAACAATAATTTCATTAAATGGTACAACTGACAGAGGAACTGCGGAATCAGAACTCTGATTCCTGCCAAATATTTTGCCAGATAAAATCAGTAGGAGGAGCAGTTTTATAGTCCTTGGTTTTCAGAAAAAGCAGCGTTTACTAATGAATTTATAGGACGTTCTTGGTATTCTTGTTGTTTGAAATAAAACTATGAAACTCCTATGTATATTTTATTATGATGGACCTAACATGAAAAAAGCCTCAAGTACCTATGGCAAGTTGTGTGAAGCAGGTTCATTAGACCCAGCTAAAATTTGTAGTAAGGGACAGCATGCAGGAAAGTGAACTAGTGGTTTAGTTCACGCTTTGCAAAAGCGTCACATTGAACTCGTTAAAATGTCTGCGGTGATCACTCACTGGAAATGGAATAGCTTCAGTTGAAAATTGGGATCCTTGCTGGAAGTTTGTGCTCATTCAGGTGAAGACAAGAAAAGGTGACACTTGACCATCAGAAGCGTGTAGTACTTTACCCTTTAATAATACTTCTATCATACTTTTGTGTGGATACAAAAGTGAACAAAGATTGGAGATACAAATAGTATTCAGTGGAAAGAAGGCTAGACCACCTTTAAATAAGAATTATAAACCAAATTAATGCTGTTACAGTAGTATATTGTATGTCCTCTTTGTCTTGACCTGGTGGATCAACTTTTATTCTGCATGCTGTTGTGTGATATACATTTAACACCAGTTAAGGAATAATAGAAGTCCAGCAGTCTTTAGTGTTTCTGTGAACTTTCTGTGAATCTTTCTATTGCTGTGAATAAGAAATTGACTGTCTAAAGAGAAAGTAATATGCGTTATTTTGTATCTCACAAGTCTTACCCTTTCCTTTGTGAAGAAAAGACTCTGTTCGAGCCTCTCACTCCCAGAAGGGCCATTGACTCCTCTGGGTGGAGGCATCCATTGCAGTCTGGGTTGCTCAGATCTGCAGGTGATCGTGCATGTGCAGAAGACAATTACAGTTGTGATAACATCTGACAACTAGCAGGGAAGTGTCCTTTAGAACCACTTTTGGTCTGACTCAGGTGATTAAATCGAATCTTTGCCAGAGAGGTGAGCTGTGGGACCTTCGCCCCTGCATGTTACTGGTGTGGGATCACTACAGCAAAGGGTGGGTGCGAGAGGAGAAACGGTCTCCCATGTATTTTTCCTGTAGGAAATTTTAATTCTGTTAAAAGAATTTTGGTCTTCTCTGCTCATCACAGTGGAGAAGCATATGGTCCCACATTTGGTGGCCAGTGCTAGCAACAGATTAACATCTTAGATAAATGCTACATTTTGCTATTAGGACAGTAAATACAATTAGACTCGGGCATAATGAGACAAAAGATTCCATCACCAGAGAAAAGCACATGTTCCCTATGAATTAGAGACCCAGTATTGATTTGTAATTGTATATATGAGATAGAACGGTTTGTATCTCCAATAATCTTTAAAGACTACCATCTGCCTCTAGGCAAACTTGAGAAGGAAACTTAATTTGGATAAAAACCTGCTGCGGATAGTTAATTCAGTTAAGGGATCAATTTCTAATAAAATTTAAGGATTGGTCTGTGTGATAATCCTTTGAGCTACCTGCAGCAGCAATTTTGTCCTTATCTTTTGTTCCGCACAGTGTCATGGTGGCACTCAGCTTTCTGTTAAGTGATATACCCAGTATGGTCAGTAACAAAATTGAAAGAATTTTAAAATGAATGCTATCATAATAGTAATAATAACAATAAAACACATCAAAATATAGATGATAATAATGCAAGTACATTAAAATATACCTTTGTTAAATGTAATAGTGATATGAGGTAAGTAGAAGTTTTTAACATTATTTTAAAAATAAGAATTATCAATGCATGCACGTGTTGCACACTTGCTACAAATGGGATCGACAAAGACCTTCAGTGTTACGGGATAAGACAGACATGAAATGAGGGCAGAACAGAAGTGTTTGAGTAAATGTCAGTTTGAAGCGTCTTCTCCATCTTTCAGGACTGCATTTCTGCTCCTGACCAGGAGCGGTTTGCATGCAACGAACTCCCTGGTATAGGCAGACTCCCTCTGCACTCTGTGTTCTTAGCGATCTCCTGTGAACTCTCTCACTCAGCAGAGTATACGGTCCATTTCAGTTTGATAAAGAGGAAAGCATGATGACCTGTATATCCTAGATTGAAGTGTAGTACGGGGTGTTATGTTTTCTTTCACGGCGTATTTAGGACTAATGCAGAGATACCATTTTAATGTTTTGGGCTTCGTGTTGCCATCCATTTAACAGTTTACATCAGATTTATAAATCCTTCATGACATTTTTGCTAAAGGAAACATTACTTCATCTATTACACTGCTAACAACAGCATATAATTTTCTTAGGTAAGTCAGAAGTTCAGGCCAGTGGCAGAGGTTAGCTACATTACTCATTTGTGATGGAAGAAAAGCCTCTATTAATGCTTATGCACTCAGATTAAGATGACTTGAATGCTGTAATGCTTCCTGTTCGACTGTTGGCATCATGCTGCCATCTGACAACAGCTGTTTCCTCCTAAATCTAATGGAAAAAAAAATGTGGTACATTGTTGCTTTCACTATTACAAGCTCAGTCATTCCAATTCCAATTCCAACCAACATTGTTCTGCACCAACACTTTATTTTTAGACCTGTAGTTAGGAGCATGCCGTGTGGAACAGCAGGATCCAAAACTTGTCATGAGGAAAAAAACCCAGGCATTTGGGGCACATAAGAAAATGAGTAAGCTTTGCATGTCGTGACACTTTGTAATTGCCACTCTTGGCATAAGGCCAAGCGTGAAGTTCTGAGTCTTTGGAAGCTACTGGAGCTGGAAGATCCTGCCTTGGAATTGGACAGTGACATCTGGCTGACATCTCTGTATTTCCTGCTAGCTGCTACTTTCAGGACATGAAATTACATTTGCTTCAAGTATTCCCTGAGCTTCAAATTGTTGGGGTACTTAGGTGAAGCTTGGGGTTCCGAAACTCATCCATGAGAATCTGATTTGGACACTGTTGGATCATGATCCCATCCTAAGTGCTGGTTTGACTACATATGGTATTGGAAATAAAATAAAGGTTTGCTGTTCCTTGAAGGCAGAAGCCCGAACATTTGTATTTTTTTAAAAAAAAACAACTGCTTTTGATTTGGTGATGCATAGAAGAGAGACCACTGTTGGTTGCAAAGTGGGAGAATTCAGTCTGAAGATCTGTCCCTCTTTCTGAGTTTACCTTGGGAACACAATGAAATGAAGACATGGATAAAGGGGAGGAAAAAAAAGGGTCACATTGAAAGTCAGGCAAGTAATTCTGTACCTTTCAAGAGTGAGAACTCGGAACTGAAGGATCCCTTGAAATACTTTATTATAATTTCAGGTGAAGTCCTTTGAAATGAAAATAGGGACATCCATATTTACAAGAACAATGATGCCTATAGAAGGCACCTGTTTTGCACCCACTGTTACCCAGCACTGTGTGTGTGTGCTGTAGATCACGCTAAGGATACCACTGTTTCTAATACACGGGAAGAGGGGAAAGGATTATGTGAGTGTCAGTTTGGGAATTGTTATGCCCTGATCTGGAGAATTATTATAAACAATCCTGATTATTGACAGCAGAAATACTCAAAGCCAGCTCTTAACTTTCAGCAGCAGAACTCTCACCTTCTGCTAGGGAAAATGGGCTCATGGTCATGGGCTCCCAAAATCCACCTACACCAGCTCAGTAACTGTGGAGGGAAGTGAAACAAAACTGCTGTCTGTTTTGCAAACCACAAAATATTCCTAATAGCAGGACAGAAAGGAAAAATGGTCCTACTCTGCTGGCTGCTCTTCCTAGCAGATACATGCTAAAAGAAACAAAATTCCTTACTTCATGTTTGAGGATGATAGTTTCACAGGCTGGAACACAACATGGACTGGCCGCACAGAGACTGAACTTCTCATTTGCTTTTAGAATTGCGCTCTGGAGTTTGTGCAACCACTAATTTGTGATTCACAGGATCTTTGAAAATACTCTCTCATTAGCTAAGATTCATGTGAAGATTATTAGCTTAGCAAATCACTGGATTCTGCAGTGCTCTCTTGTGTTAGCTGCTTCCAATAATGAGACTTTGCATGCAAATACAAATAGTTGGGGGAAAATAAAAATATTGCAAGCCCTACTAGATAGAATTAAATTTTGCAGGTATTTTTATTGCACTGAAGAATGTATGAATAGTGAACAAATGTTTAGGGATGAAGTGGAAGGAAACAAAATATGGAATGCTCTGCTTATATTAACGGGCTGTTGTGTAAACTGTGTTTAATACCATCTTTAAATGGGTGAGTTCCTGTGAGTATTCTCAAGGTGGGTTTTTTTATTTGCTCTATCTACCTTGTTTTAGTCTGAAGTAAATATGGCTTATTTAAAATGCATTCTTAGGTTTCAGCCGTACTGCCTCAAACATAACACCAAAACCAAGTGATCACTGTGACAGTCTGTGTTTGCATCAGTATGAGCTGGATTATGAGCTCTGGGTATGCACCTGCATGTAATTTTTCGAAGGACATAAGAGTTGATAATATATGCTGACATTTTATAGTGAGAACAGACCTTTTTTTAGAAAGTCTTCAGTCCAGAGGTATTCTTAGTATTTGTACTTTTTGCTATAGCAAAATGTATTTAACAGTTGTTAACTCTAAATATCGCTCAGAAATTTGGAGTGATGCAGAGGATGTCTTTCTGTTTGTCAGTTGACAGTTTTGATGTTTACATTTCCAATCAGGGCATAAATACAACAGTTTCGCCTGACTAAAATGCACCATTAAAATTTAAATACATGTTTATTTTGCTAATACATAATTCACTGAATTAAGATAACACTGAACATCCACTATGAGCTAAAAACTTGGCTTACAATTTAGAAAGGGGCCTGTGTTCTGCAGATAAGTACACTGTCAGTGTTATTCTGTGTTTAACATATTTCAGCTACAGGGGTTAGAATTGAAGAATTATTTCGTTTCTGCAAAGTGGGACGAGGCCAACGTGTGCATCACAAGATGCAGGTTTAGGACTGAGTTCCTGAGAGTTATTTGTGACCACAGCATGTTAAATGTGATCCATATTTCCTCGAATGGTGATGCTTTTAAATCTAACCAGAAAATTGTATCCTCAGAAAATTCAAGAAATTAAATCATAAAGTTAACAGGATCTGTTACTTTTTAAAAAAGTTATTTTTTAAAATAATGAAATATAATAAAAGTTTTTTGCTACTGTCTTGTATCTATGTACAAATCATAATTTGTATTTTTTGTCATTCATACGCATTTGCACTACTTCAATTGTTGCAAGGAAACAGAATTATTTTAAATTATGGCCTATTTGAACATAAAAGTAACTCTACTGGATTGAACCAGAAGTCCATCTATCTGGTATCCTCCTCATGTTTAAAAGACACCCATACAAGAGTTTTAAAGCAAGGCCAACATTCCCAGTGCGTTCACCAGCTTGTAGCCGTATGCTGCCAGGCAACTCCTGAGCCAGATGGTCTTTCTATGTATTTAGTAATAGTCCATGGATTTCTTTCCGCGAACACATCCGGTCTTGCGGAGAAGCTGTGTAAGCTTTTAGCTTCCCCAAATCCTGTGGCAAGCCATTCCACTGCATAATGACACACTATGTGAAATACCACCACTTTCCGTTTGTTTTGAATCAGTTTTTTCATTGTAGTTATACTTAATTCCCCTTAGTTATGGTGCTGGAAGAGACACTGAATGATCCATTGATGTGAGTCTTTTTTTTCTTCCCTTTGAGGTTTGTAGCTTACTAATTTAGGTCCCAGTGCTCACCTGCAGGCCACCTTCTCTGCCCTCTTTTGGGGTTTTTTTCATGGTGGTGTTGTTTTTTTTTTTTAATTGATCCTATAATTATAGTAGCTGGCAGTAAAATCACTAGGATTACTTGTATGAGCAAGGTATACCCAACTAAGCCCTAAATTAGAAATGGTATTTAATATAGTTTAAATCTGAATATTGTTTAAACATAAAAGCAGCTTCCATTGCATTTTGTTTGGATGTTGGGGGCAATCATCCTCTTAAGAGAAAACCTGATCTGACTGTACAATTTAGGCCAATATTTGTTATTAATGCATATTGTTTACTTCAGTAAGAGTATGTTACACCAAAAGAGTTTGCCATGTACTTTTATGCCTTAAAAGACTTCCTGACATACACTAAGTATAATACAGAAAGTGCCATTGGTAGATTTGTAAGTATATTCCCAGTATTCTTCTGTGGTTTGCTATATGCCTATAATTTAAGAATGGTACATAATCATGTATTCCAACACTTTTGCATTTTCTATCCATAAATGCGAATAATACAAATTATAATACACATACTGGGTCCTCATGCTTTGAAATTCGGGTCCTTGCAAAGCAACTGTGATTAAGCTTCATTTTAAAATATTAGCCTCGCTTTTCTTTAAAATACTTATCTGCAGTCAAAAGAACGAGAAATTAGGTTGACTAAAATAGCTACAATATTCTGAATAGAATAGTTAAAAGTAGGGAATTCCACTGACTGAAGCAGGATACTTGAAGCCCTTGGAGGCTGGCATTCATGGTGGCGGGATGTGGCAACATCCTAAAGTTATTACCATTTCACAGCTTGTTGGCAGCTAAAAAACAATGTACTTGCTTCATGGGGAAAAACAACATTCCAGTTTTGCCCATGTAACAAGTACTTTAGGCAGCACTTAAGACGTTTAAAACTATTATAGTTATATATTGTAATATATATTTCTGCATAACATTACAGCACACATTATACATTGTGCTGATTCCTTGTGAAAATATGTTCCTGTTATTACTGTAATGAAATGCACTTTGCATAGATAATGTTGTAGAACCTGATGTTTCCACAAATAGATAACTCTCAAACTGGGGCTGGGAAAAAGAAAAATCTTCAGCTTAACTCTGCTCTTATGAGCATCTGCTTTCATTATAACAACAATAATCTTTTATAGAAATTTTGTCTTAATTTTTAGTGATGCCCCAAAGCAACTGAAGGGAAGAAAGTAACAGGCTAAGAAAATAAAAAAAGAATGATTTTGGCAGTTCCCTTTCACTGTTTATTCGTGACCAGGAGCCCCAGAAACAGCATACAGACATGTGGCTTTGTGCTGATTCTTTGGTAAAATTAAAACTAATACCTGAAGTATCTGAAGGTTCAGTGGCTGAAGATTAATTTTTCTCAATTTTGTGAGTGTTTTGTGGGTTTTTGCACTCTTAAAAACTGGCCTATGTCAATGAGAAATGTGATTTTTTTAATAAACAATAGCTATACTAGTAAAAGCCCTACAGCAGCTGCAGTAGAAAAGCACTTTATATCGCTGCAGCCACCGAAACACCTGAACAGTTATTAAATGTTACAATTATGCTTATATTGATAAAATTTATCTATGCTATGGTTGTCTTTTTTCTTTACCCATTCTGGAAGAGTCCAACTGGTAAAATTGAAGTGTAGAAGGCCTTAATGAGAAAACTCCCTTTCCGTAATTCTTCTAGTTCTTTCGGGAAGTGCACTAGATACTGGATAATGTTGATAAGTGCCCTGCCTGACCTGTACATGTCTTCCTGAGTGTGAAGGGGAGAGGGAGCTGGCACCTGGTAATCCCATCATTTCAGTGGAAGCATTGGGAAGAAGAATAGTCTGTGAATCCTTGCAGAGTTTCACATTGATGTTCCCTTCTCCCACCTACTTTTTTTTTTTTTACCCCAATGTAAAGGTGGTATAAGTTTTTGACCATATTGCTGTTTCATAAAAGACCTGTGTAGTACAAAGAATGATGTTGAAATAAATCATAGAATCATAGAATCAAAGAATGGTTTATGTTGGAAGGACCTTAAAGGTCATCTAGTTCCAATTCCCCTGCCCTGGGCAGGGACACCTCCCACTAGACCGGGCTGCACTAAGCCCCATCCAGCCTGGCCTTGAACACTTCCAGGGATGAGGCCTCCACAGCTTCTCTGGGCAACCTGTTCCGGTGTCTTACCACCCTCACAGTAAATAATTTCTTCCTAATATCTAACCTAAATTTCCCCTCTTTCAGTTTAAAACCGTTACCCCTCATTCTATCACTACATTCCCTTATAATGAGTCACTTCCCATCTTTCCTGTAGGCCTCCTTTAGGTACTGCAAGGCTACTGTAAGGTCTCCCCCTATAAGATCAAATGGTGATCTAAACAAAAAATGCAAACAAAAAGCAGAATCAGAAAATATTTGGTCATCCTATAATTATCCCCAATGAAAAATAAAAACACAAGGAAAAAGCAATTTAAACATTACAAATGTTTTATAAACCCAAAACCTAAACAGAGAGCAAACAATTCACCTCATGAATTTATTCATTCCTCAGAAGAGAATTTGGAAGCCCAAGCTGGCTGGGGGACCATCCAGGTCCAGCTGCACCAGGCTGGCAGCAGAGCAAGAGGACTGATGTCCTGGTGGGAGCCACCATGGAGCCCATCTCTCCAGCATCCCCTCAGAGATGAGCATAAAGGAGCCCGAGCATCACAGCTGATGCTGAGCTCACAGGACGAGAACTCGGGGCTGAAAGCTTATTCCCAGGAAAATCAATGGAGGCTCAGTCTCTGACTCCGGTGGGGTCAACATTTTGCTTCACGTGCTCTGGCTGTTGAAAAGCTGCTCTATTTTACTGTCCTGTCGTTTGTAACCCCATTTCCAAAGCCTTTTCAGCCTTTGATGAAGTAAGGCTACCTTCTTCACAAGCACTGATGATCTCAGCTATGGAAATCTGATAATTTCTTGTCCTACACTGAGGCCATTTACCATATAATTTATGAATTTTCCTTTTATCTATGTATTGATATTTATCATATCTGCCCCTACTAAGAATGGAACCTAAGTCAATCTATGGTAATGTCAATTAGGCAATCCAAAAATTTGGAAAAAAGTGTGAGACATTATATGTCTCAATATACAGGCAATAAGGGAGAAAAAAACATTTGGACAATATTTGAGGCTTGCTTGCTTGTTTGTGGCCTGTGTGCTGGTTTTGCCATGCCTCTGATTTGTCCTTCATTTTGCATCTTGTCCTCTTAAATCTAGATTATACGTGGTAACACAAAGATTATAATTTCTGTATGATTACTAATTGATTCCCCCTAACCTGCTAAGCTAACAGAAAGTTAATTTTATGATATTTGTTAATTTCACTGTTATAATTCTGGGAAAAGTGCAGACTCTCTTGGAGCAGAGGTACTTCTGTGTAGTTGAAGCTTTTGTACATCAGCCAGCAGGTGGCAACGAGGTGAAGGCTCTTACAGGTGATTATCCTCACGTGTACTTCTGTGACATATTCCAAAATGAAGTTAAATTAAATAGGTGCCAAATACCCTCAAGAGCAGCAGAGCCGATGGTATCAAAAGTATCTTCTTTGTAGTATTTTCTGCCCGATTTCATTGTCATGCACGCTCACATACAAGAAGAGTCTCTTCAGTGAGAATTTGTGAAATACCTTAAATTACTGAAAGTGCTTACTTCTTATATTCCCATTTTAAAGGTGGTAAAAATTTAGTTTGGAAAAAGAGGTAAAAACAAAAGAGTTTTTGCAGCCTGCTTACTATACAGGGATTGCTAAAATGCAAAACTACTGATAAAGAGATGATACTGTGGCTGGACAAGATGCGCCCTTTCAAAAATACTACCTTTAATTGATGCAAAATGTGGTCCTCAGTTCTTTGCCTCTGTCCGTCTCTCATGCACACAAGTTCACAGTATGTAAAGTAATACAGTACTTTCTTCTGTGGTGAAAGATGGATAGAAGAGAGAAGCTGATGATTCCTTCATATTTTAGATTATTTGTCCCATGATAAGAAATGGATGGACTCACGTAAATTCTGAGATAGAAATATTAGTAACCAGAATATAGTGCCTTCTGGCAATTTGATTTTATTTAGTGAAAATACATAAAAATGCATAAGGAATGGTGTTCCCCAATACTGGGAACTGCTTTCTGTCCCTGAGGACAATGCATGCCTTCACTGATGTAAGGCAGTAGCACCATTTCTGTTGATTTTCAAGTGCCAAGATGTAACCTTCCTTCCCTGATCTGAGAGAGCAGTAGCCAAGGGCTGCAGACAGCTCCTCGTCAAAGATCAAACCTCAACGCAGCCGCACATCATGACTGCTCACTCGGAGCCCCTCTTCCCTGTGGCAGCCATATGGCTTGGAGCCATTCCCTGGGTGCTCTTCCCTCTTGCTGGTACGGGTGTGCATCCAGCCTCCTCGGCAAACCGCTCCGCTTCCCCAGCCTGGTTTGTGCCGAGCATTCTCATTCTGATTTTGTTCGTGAGCATAGGATTTCCTCCCAGTGAAGCTACCTTTGCATTTCACAGGTTGAAATTTCAGGATACTTGATCACAGGTGCCCTCATAATATTTCTATGTTATGTATATGTATACATTTACATTGCTTTTCCCCGTATGCGTGGTTATTTAAAAGATACTTCAGCTTCTCTTTCTTTTCTATTTTTTTGGCTGGACATATGGTGAGCAGTATTGTACATAGCGTGAGTTATTAAATAGTAAGATACTATATTAAATCAAAGTCAATCAGACTGCTATAACGTAAATACCATTTTTTTGTGTGAATATCTTCCAAATGAACTGCAAATGTTATGTTTTTCTTGCAGAAACTACACAGATGATATCCTGATGTAGGCAAACTTTCAAGTTTAGCCTGTAACACCAGCGACTGCTTCCAAAATACACAGCACTTGATAGTATATTCTTGCCTTGTATTTCTGCAGCTCTTGCTGAACTTTGCTTTTCAAACCTGTCTGTCACAATTTCTCTGCAGACAGAGATGAGCAAATTAGCTGCAACAGTGATTTATTAAATTTAGTCATTTGCGACTGTCACAAAGGTACCCTTAGAGCACTGAGGCCTCAGAGGCTACAAATTTGATGCTTTCTTTAAAATTATTTGTGACTAGTGTGTGTGGCTATGCATCAGTCTAGAAATACTCATGAACTTTATGGTTATTGCTAGGTACATGGTACTATAGTACAGCTATAATAGTGCTGGTATTTTTTCAGCTTTCTCACTGGCTGCTTTCAATCACAAAGAACCAAATAAACACTCATATATTCATTTTTTGTACAAATTTTTGCACAAGTATTCACGTTAATTATCCTTGTAGTTGTTAGTCATGAAAGTTAAAGGAGAGTTACTTTTGAATAGTTATGAAGAGCAAATAAAAAGCATCAGAAGTACTTTCAGGAACAAATAAATGGTTTTTTTTCCTACAGTTTATGTTTGTGAATTTCTTTCTTCAAAATTTGGCCTGTCCTTGTTACAGTAATGTTATTAGAAAATAGCTTCCAATCCCAAATATTACATTAAAATTTAATTCAAAATTACAAGTGCTAAGCATTGCTGTCAAAGCTATTTTATGCAAAAGATGTAGAAAAAATTTTGGTTGTGTTAATTGATGATTTTTTACAGACTGCAAGTATAACAGAAACGAGCCTGGTAAGCTGATGAAAAAGGCAAGGCAAGCAAGAATGTGGGGACTTCTATTTCTCCTTCCTGATTTGTCTCTGATACTTACAGACACAGTTTTAAGAGACGTCCCATTAATACGATCTTTCTAAAACTGTAGTCAGGATTTCAAATGTGGTTAAAGTATGGTGCCCTTCTTTTGAATTTTAATTGAATTTCTGGAAAATGCAGTTCTGAGTTTATATGAACCATTTTTTAAATTCATATTGAAATCAGAAGATTGTTTCAATTCCAAGTAGCAAAAATAATATTGACAGCTTGAAATATTCCATACTAAGGGTGGCTGAATTGGATTCCATTCTGTAAAATGTAAGAGAAGGAAACGATTTCTTAAAATTTGTTTGGGATAAAAGAGAATGATGCAAAATGAGTAGCTTTGTCAATAAGAAAGAACTAAGAATCTTTTGCTTTGTGTTAACTTGAAGTTTTACTGGGTAATGTTCAGTTTCAAAGCCTTTACAGAGAAGTGGTTTTCTTTCTTACAGCCCATGACTCATGCAATTGTTCCTTGCTTTGTTCTGAGTCATTTCTTCTCAGCTCATAGTGACATTTCTGGATAGCTCTGGCTTGCTCAGTTTAGGATTTTGTCACAATTTTGATGAGCTTTTCTGACTGACTAAGCTGAGAAGAAACTCCTCTCCTTTGTGGCTGCTGTATGTTCCACTTCACCAGGTGCTTCTGTGCTGCACATTCAGTTGTGATCTAATCTGCAGACAACAGCAAAATTAGAAGGGGAATGAAGAGATGAGCTCCCAGCCAACATGCAGATTGACTTAGTGAACATGTGCGGGAGAAGGCATAGTTTCAACTTCCTAGCAGATGTAGAGTGAAAAAACTATCCCAGCCTCTACTCAAACCTGATCTAAAGCAGGGTGGGGGTAGTCGACCCAGACCATGAACCTCAGTGATGGATACAGCCTGCCTTTTAAAGCAGCAAGTCCTAAGTTTGTTTTCAAATATGTTCTCCGCACTTGCTGGCACCATCTCCATCTCACTTGATGAAACTTCAGCTGGTTAGTTCATCCCCTGAGTTACACCCCAAATGCTGGGTATAAGGGTCTACCTCCTGGCTTAAAGGAGAAGAAAGGTGGAGTTGTGAGTTATAGCAATGTTCTCTTCTGCTGCCTCCCCAGTGGGTTTGGCATCAGTTGCAATGTCCAAGAGGAGAGACAAAACCAGGACTTCTGGCATTCATATGACAGCACCCTCAAAGCAACAAAGGGAATGCCTCCTACCACTCTGTACTTATCCCTCATAAGAAATTTTGGAATGAGCTTCCTGTGTGTGCTTCGATGTGCAAACTAGTCAGCAAATCTGCTCAAAGTGTGTCATACCCGCTTATGTTCAAGTCAGTCATGGAAGAACTATAAGCACCAATGTGACACAGCCATGAGAAAAGCTAGTGTTTTCCACAATACAGTGTTTGTGATGTAGTCACTAAAGTATTTGTGATATTGTTCATGATCCCAGTTGCTCTATAGAGTTCAGGACCCTCATGCTCAAGAAAGATCAATTCAAACTGGAACAGATGCAAAAAGAGGCAACAAGGATGGTCAGGGGGACAGAAGGTCTTGCTGAAACAGAACCAAAAGCATGTAACATGTTTAACCCAGAAAAACACTTTTGAACAGTTATACAGCTGCCTTGTATAAATGTAAGACAGGATTGCACAGGAACATGAGATACCATGCTCCAGACTGTTCTTTTTAATCTCTCTTTCATTTTCATACAGTAGTAGAATATATCTACCTCTGCAGTGAATGCATTCAGTTCGCACCGCATCTGGGTGACACTTCAGGAGAATTAAGAAGGACCAAGCCCATTATATTCTGAAAATACAGTGTCTTCATAATTAGTGGCATACGTGAAGTGATAGTTTATAAAACTAAAATTGTATCAAAACTAGCTCAAGGGAAAGAGCGTCCAGTGAAAATCCCTTAGTCCCCAATATTGATGCTGACTTCCCAAAAGTGGCATGAAACATCAGTTGTGATATTAAGTTTTCCCCAAAAGTCCTATACCTCACATGGAGTTACTGCAAAGTGTACTGGATTTATCATCTGTTCTCTGTGTTTGTGAATACAGAAATCCATGCCATTTTATCCCTATTAAATAATGCACCAAAAGAAAGTAAACATAGTGATGTAACAGGAAGCATTGTAGCTTTCAATGTAGTTGAATGTATGGTGAATACTCCTCATAAACAGCCAGATATTATTAGCCCTGTTATATGGCCAGGGAAAGGGAAGCAAGAATTGTTATGAGGGTTTGTGCAAGGTCACACTACAAATAAACATGGATAAATTACCCCTACTGAAAGTGATGTACCTCTGGGTAAAATTCAGCAGCTGTCTGACCATAAGCTAAAATATAAAGCAGATGAGATGAGAACCTCAGCCACTCAGCCCTCTCCGTGATTTATGTAAGGTAAGCAGATGGGCTGCCATGGGTGAGATCTGAATTTCTCCAGGGGGTACATTCAAGAAAAATCAAACTGGATAAACTGGAATAAATTCATGCGCTCATTAGTCTTCGTATGGATAATCTCAAAAACAGCATCAGTAATTACTATTTCATGTTTTGCAAAGTCATCAGATTAAGAATTACCGAAGCAGCCACCAGAGTGCACCAGATACATTACAGAGCAACTTACAAGAAGAGGGAGGAACGAAAGAAGTGTCCCTCCCTTTTCTTCTTTTCTGCTTTTCTTTTTGCTATGGGAAACAAATCTGGCATTTAAATACGTATGTGGAGGGCAGTGAGGGAGAAGGTGAAAACTTTCAGAAAGCCGAGAGGGTGTCAGTTCTCTTAGCTGTGGCCATGTCTTTGTAGTTACTTCTGCGCCAAGTGTGTCTTGCTTGCTAAATTCCCCCATGTTTCGAGCTGCCTTCTGATAGTATTAGACATTTTTTCCCTAAAAAATCCCATGAAAATTTAAATATAGGATAGACATTAGCTTGCAGGATCAGACCATAAGAAGTGTTCACAATGTGCTGGCTAGTAAACATGTAACCAGCTTTCTGTGTATAAGTCTGCTTTTTGCGTCCACGTATGTGTCTTCATCCCCACCTCTGATATTCAGGGATCTGTAAGCTGATCTGAAACACCTCCTACATACCAGTGCTGCACATTTCACAGTACTGACCACTCCACACTGTATATGCCATATGGTGCACTTTGTAACCGAACGTTGCGTCTTCCGTATTTTGAAGGGCAACATAAAAGCATTAAAGGTGGAGCTCATCTGACAGATGTGGATGTCTGCATGTGACCTAATCACGTAGTTAACCTGTCTAGTCAGTGGAAATAAATAAACAGTTTTAAAGCGTGCTTCATCTTTGTATCCTGAAGTGGAGGTCTAACATAGGGCAGAGGATTTTACCCTCTAAAAGTGCATTTCTTTAACGGACAAGTGGAGTGTAAAATCACTTGCATGGGTGTAGACATCAAGAGTTAAGTAGCAGAAATCATACGCCAAGTATGTAACCTGTAATATTCTTTTTTTTATATTATTCCTAGCACTGCTTATTAGCAGCTGCAGAACACTATTCACATATGTGGTTCTTTATGTAGTGGAGTACAGCAATATATGAAGTGTGAAGCTTAATATGGGTTAGATTTCATCTTGCAATATACAAACCACTTTCAATTTCATGTCTTTTCTGGCTGCTGGCTGAAACCCTGGAAACACAATTTGGACAATGGAAGTGCTGCCAGTTTATTTGAATGTGAATTGAGTGAGTTAGCTGATGAGACATCTTCTGCTCAGTTTAAAACCCATCTGAACAAATTTTACAGTAGGTAATGCTAGGGAAAGGATGAAACTCTCCTGCATTAAAAATATATTTTAAAAGTCCTGGAGTACGGTTGTAATTTCATTGCAGCACCGCATTGGTTGTCTAAACGCTCTGGTTTTGTTTCCAGAGGGATCTCTGGACCTCAGCAGGAATAAATCCATCTACTGCCATTGAAGTCAGCCTGTGGATTCAAACTTTTAAGCTCACCTGTTACTATTTCCTCAAGCCACTGCTTCTCAGTGAATTGCATTTTTATCTGCTGATAATCGACACATCACCAGGGACACGAATGTGAAAAATCACCCATCACCTATATAAAATGTATAAACATATATGTATACAAAATATGAAAATCAGTGTGGTTTTTTCATTATTTGGGAAAACTGTAAAAAGGAAAAAAAATCACTCCGCAATGAAGAGTCAAAAGCATTTGTTGAACATATGCGTATTCAAACCCTGTAAAGCAGCGATGGAGGATGGTGCTGCTGAGAACTTCCCTTTTTAGCAATTGCTTTGTTAAGAGAGCGCTAAGCACGAGAACCCTGCGTGATCTGCTTGGCTCTGGTGACTGATTATGTTAAGTGTAAAGGCCCTGCATGACATCTTAATCTAAACATTTAAACTCTTTGAAGGAGTCTTGGATTCTGTAGCAAGATAGACTGATTTGTAATCTCCTTTCTCAATGATATCTCCTTTTATCACATAAACCCATATGCCTCAAATGGTGCATTCTTATCTAGTTGATTATGAACAACGTTACTTTCCAAGTAAGCATTCCCATACCTTGTTAAGAACATGAATATGAACTGCAAACTCAGCAATTACTGACTATAAGTTGGTTTAGGTAGAAGATATACCAGTGAAAGGGAGTGGTGACATTCATGTCAGTTTACAGCAATAATACATCTATAGGTCAAAATTGTCTAGCCGGCTCCATCGTAAGTCAGGAATCATTTCATCAAAGAAAACTATGCTGGTGTTACGCTGTCGTAACAGGACAGAGTTTGATCCTATCAAGTTGTCAAACATAGTAAAGAAAAAAGCATGCCTAGAGTTAAGCTCCTAAATCCACTTCCACGTTTGAAATGCGTCATATTAGAGACAGATTTAAGAAGGGAATCTTGACTAGTATCTCTGCTGGTTTTATCAGTAATTTAATCCCCATTCTCATTTATTAATAGAATTTCTTTCTCTCTAGCTCCTTTTCCCACCCTCCTTGTGATACACTTAGAAAAGCTTTCCTACTCTCCAGTTGACTGGTACAAACTCATTGTGGGTTCTGCTGTTCTTAATCTTCCCCTGCCAAGAACAAGGCCGGTTCTTCCCCTTCTCCATTGGCAGTAAAATTCTCTTTGAGCGGCCCCTGGTGACGCCACATTGGCTACATCTTGTTTTAGCATTCTTCTTTTTACGGCGGCAGTGCAGCATGTTATAGTGTGCCTTAATTACGATGTGTTTTAAGATGCTTATCAAAGAAAAGGCAGTTTATATCTTTGTTCTTATAGCACCTAATATATATTTAGTTTGGGCAAAGGGCTTTGGAAAGCACTCATTAAACACTGAATGTTTTAAATGTTTTTACTTCTCTGTTGTTTTTTTTTTTAGCTATTCTTTAAAGGAAGTTTTATAACGAAGTGGGGTGTTTGGCATGCAATCAATTAGCTGAATTTTTAGAAATGGCCAGGTCATAAGGATTCTGGTATTTATATTTTTAGTTTTATGTGTTTAGTTTAAAAGAAAAAGTTGAGTCCTTCAAAAACTAATTTCGCATTCTGCATAGGGTGTTTGATAATTGACACATACATTTAAAAAAAGAGCCAAAGGCATCAATGAATAGGTGTCATGACATACAACAGTAGGATGCTTGCTCATCTCATGCTCATGTACTTCCAAAGTGACCAGTGAAAACAGCTGAGTCTTGTTGGTGTCTTTATCTGAGAAGTTAGGCCCCAACTTTTGCCTTTTGGACACAGCCTGAGAGATGTAGAGAGAGTGCTGGAACTTTGCAGCAGGAGTACAGGGAAGTCTTTTCACAGTCCTGAGTTTTGCGTGTCCTTGGTTTTGTGTGTGTGCCTGCGAGTAGGTACATGTGGATAATTTGTCCCAGTGTATTGCTTTTGGTACGTACTGCTAGTTAAGCTGTTGTAGCCGTGCTACTCTAAGCCATTTCTGAAGCAGAACTGTAGCTGTGCCTTCTCCTTTACCGATTCCCTTTGGAAACGGAGACCATCTGGGGACGTGAGGCAGCACCAACCTCTTTTCTGTGCACGGTAAATCTTAAAAAATAAAAAAATCCACAGTTCAAAATAGACCTGTTGTTTTTTCTAATTTATATGCAAAGCTTATCTGTTGGTACTAATGTCTACTTTTTAATAAATTTATTTATTTTTTAAAATTTAATATGAAAGCTTTGATTAAAAAATTAACAATACAGAAATTGGCCAGCTGCCTACGGATAAAATATCTCACAGAAGCCATGGAAGAGACAGCCTTTATTAAAACCTACCCCTACCCTCAATCCTTTATATGAACTTAAAACTAAGGCAAAAGTTGACCTTTAGAGGTGTAAGAAGTGAAGAGGCACCTCTGTAATGGTCAGTCTATTGAACATCAGCCAAGTTTTCTTGTGCTTGTAATGCTGGGACTCTTCTCAAAATTTCATGCGGACATTACCCTGTTTAAAGAAATCATGGATCTCCCATTTGGCACTCTGCAGGCAGCCAGCCTTTCAAGAAGAAACCTACTGGATAAAACTATCCACTTAAGTCAATGACAAAATTCAATTCTGTCTGGATATCACCCGCGAACTCTGCAAAGTCACCAGCTGAAAGCACCAAGGACTCTGAAGGACAAACTGATCTTGCTCAGACGTGACGGGAAGTTCGTCCTGTTTGCTTCTCCACTGGGAGCAACTTCACAGCGACTGTAGGTCGGGATTTGTGTGCTGCCCCTGCTTGGCAGCTGCATGCTGGAGAACAGCTGCACAGAAAAATGCCTGATCCATCCACGACTGCACACAGCTTTCCGGTTTAGGTGGATGATGATTTAAATAAGTGAAGGTTCGGAACTCGATACCTGCATGATCCAGAACACCTCACATGGACCAGTGCTGTACTTTTCAGATGTTTAACTGCAAACAAAGCAGTTGCATGATTTTGTTTGATTGTTTGTTTGTTTTAAAAGGAAAAAGGAAATGCAATGCAAGTTACGCTCATATTGAAGTCGATCCATTCCCTTATGACACAAAGCAATTATAATTCAGACAAATCATATGCTTCTGTTAATGCAGACATAAATTACAAACCAAAATAGTGTATGTACCTTTACAGGTTATGTTAGAGTTGCCATGGAAAAAAAAAAACAAACGGGTTTGAGTGTTGTGTTACAGATCCTGGCAGCGCATCCCATCTCTGATGGCAGCGTGTGCCGGGGCGCGCAGAGGCTGTCCCCAGCGGAAAGGCCGACCCAACGCTGCTGGGCACCGGCTGTCGCTGGTTGGCAGAGCGCGACCTTGGGGCTAAATGGCGGCTGGTTTAAGGTACAGCAGCTCCGTCACCTTGTGTCCTTGCGTCCTTGCCTGACACTGCCACCTGCTTGTAATTAAAAAAATAAACCATTTTTTGTGTGCACGAAAAGTTAACCCAAGCACAAAGTAATGTTGCGATCCAGTGAAATGGACAATGGACAAAGCAAGCACGGGAAGGCATTCCTGATTTTTCTCACCACCGTGCTGCATTTGCAACACCTCCGTCCCCGAGGGAGCGGCCGCTGGCGCCTGGGGCGCAGCACCCACCACCCACCCAACCCACTCAGCTCTGAAACCGCACCAACTTTTCCTTTGACGGACCGATTTCTTTGCAATACCATAAACCAAACCCCAGCCTGGGCAACGAACGCTGCTTTATTAACACCACAGGGTCTAGGGGAGGGGGCGGCCGAGGGTGGCTGGGCCCTGTCGCGGGGTGGACGGTGCGGCGCAGGGCGGCGGGCACCCGCCTGCGGCAGCCGCTGGGTCCTGCCGCTCCGCACAGCGGCCGCTGCCGCCGGCTCCCGCCGCCCTGGCCCGCGGGGCGCCCGGGTGCCCGAAGCGGGGAGGAGGGGCCCGGCCCGGCCCGGCGGAGGGCGGCGGCCCCGGCGGGCCGCAGGAAGCGCTGCCGTCACCCGGCCCTGCCCCGCTGCGCTGCCGGCGGGAGGCTGGGCTGCGCCGGGCCGCGGGCCGGGCCGCCCCACTCCGACTCGGGAGTCCCCAGAAAGGGGATGCGGCGGCGGCGGACGCCATGAGCTGGCGGTCCGGCTCCCGCGGCGTGGTCCTCACTGCCTACCACCCCAGCGGCGGCGGCGACCCCCCCGGCGGGTGAGTGGCGGCGGCGGGGAGGCCGGGCCGGCGGCAGGTGCGCTCGGGCTCTGCGGGGCGGGGGATGCGGAGGAGGAGGAGGAGGAGGAGGAGGAGGAGGAGGAGGAGGAGGAGGAGGAATAGTGGAGCTGGCTCCGCGGGCAGCTGTTGCCGCGGGGAGAAGGTGCCGGGGGGCTAGTGGGGTTTCCCCGTCTCTGCACTTCGTCCCGCATCCTCTCAAACGGGTTTTCCTTACTTTTTTTTTTTTTTTTTTTTCCCCCACCCGTTTTCTGTAGTAACCTCCGCCGTGGAAGCCCCAGGCGCGTTGCTGGGCCACGGGGAGCGCCGGGTGGGAACAGCAGACGCCGGTTGTTGCCAAGGCGTTTGTAGCCGAGTGCGCGGCCGCTGCTCAACCCACGCCGTTCCCGGCCGCTGCTCAGCACGCGCCGTTCGTTCCCGGGCGGTGGGGGCTGCCCCGCCGCTCCAGGGGGAACCGGACCCCAGAGTCTGCGGGATCAGGCTGTTCGTGGGATGCAGGGCGTAGATTTTCATACCACCTCTTTGCGCTGCACCGCTTTGTTCTTTGCGTTATTGGTTTATTTTTGGTTGGTTGGTTGGTTTTTTTTAATGAGATAAACAGAAGGAAGGTACCGGTAAGGACAAGATAAACTTGTTAAAGCATTTGTCACTTTGCTTAAAAGGTGAAACTGATAATGGGCAAAGAAGCCAGCTTTCCTTTTACGAAGGCTGAGGATCTCCTAGCGCCTCACAGCGTGTGTTTAATGCAGGCAGAAGCACTGCCGGCTTTTCCATAGCAATGAGCAGGGAGACTGCTGTGTGGAAAGGAAAGTTTTGTTCTTTATAGCCCATTCAGTCTTGCCTCTTCCTTGCTGAAACTGTCAACAAAGGTCCCATTGATAAAGATGGGACTTTTATTAATGCTGAGAAGCCAGCTGAAACTGGGAAGGTATTGAAACTGGCACGCTGTTTCCATACGTCCATAGGAAGAGCGTGTCTGATCAAGGAGATTATAGTCTGATTAAAAGAAGATAAAATGAAGTACAGTGTCACCCTGGACAAGAGATAGCTCATGCACCATGATATGTCACGCCAAGAGTCCACGGCAAATGCAAGAACTGAACTGAGAAGTACAGCCTACTCTGTGTCTGAACCACAAAGCCATGCCTCTCTTTTTATTGAGGTACTTCCTTCTCCATGACTAATGTTATTTGTCATCATAGCTACATATATAACGGCACTGCAGACGTAGTTGTTTACTATTGAATGTAAAATATGTGCATTTTTGCAAGAAATCACAAAATCTACTACCCTACTTCATTGTCGTTTTTGATGTTTTTACCTCTCATATCCCTCCTCAAACTTCCCGTGGAGGAGGGTCAAGATAAAACCCACTTTCCCTGCTCCTTGGGATAACTTCTGAATAAGGATCTGTGTATCTGTAGACTGTTAGGATCGGTTCCCCCTTTTAACCTGGGTCTGCCTGGATACATGGCTCTAAGCTGCAGTTACTCTTAGCCCCCAGATGCATAAGCACAGTCCTGGGGTCCCTCCGTGTCCGAGAAACTTGTTTCCTGTGCTAAGGCAGCACCATTAGGAGCAGAGATCTCACCAGGTTGTCTGCAGTTGCTGTGGGGACAGCCTCCTGGGTAAACTGAGACATTGCTGTGCAAGTGACCGTGATCCTTCACAAATTGTTCTGATGTGGGATGAAGGGAGGGTGTGGGGGATATAAATGTGAAAAGCAGTCTCATTTCCTTAATTATAGCATATAAATGTGTATGTTAAAGCTGTGCAGAACAGGGGATTCCCACAGTTAGTTTTACCTGAGTTCCACCTGGCAGTGTTACAGCTTTCCAAGCTATGCATGTTTGCCATTTGTCTCATTAAACTAAGATTCAGAAGGACACCTCTTTGCCTTTCTGCTGTGGCACTCTAAATTTGGACCGCAGTCCTGTCTCTCCCTCATTAACCAGGATCTCAACTCCGTGGTCCTGATTTGTCTGCTCCTTCCTGCCCTGGATCCTCAGTGTCTTCCCACTTCTGAAGTGAGAGAGGTTGGGAATGTTATTTTCACGATGGATGGAGGGATGGGAATGACCACTTGTTTTTGTTTGGTTTTTTTTAAACACACAAACAAAACTTTTCTGAAACATTGTAACATTTTTGTGTGATTTTCCCCCCCTCTTTTTCTAACTGCTTTCCTTCTTCATCAAGATTCCCAAGATGTGCAGCGCTGAATGATAATAATAGAGCAAATGCCCAAACCAGCATAATTCTGAAATATTTTGTGGAAATATAGTCTTCCATTATGCTCTGGACAGGGCATAAGTGTAGCACTTCTGCCATCCAGATTCTGCATTTTATTACTGGTGTGAAATTGGAACTTACTTTGCCTTTTTTAAATACAACAAAATAAGAACAACTTTCAGTATCTAGGTTAGCATCTCTTTGCTAATTTGAAAATTCTGTAATTTTTAACTGGGATGAGAATATTAGGAAGCCAATGTAATACAGTGCCAGCTGTAACGAAGCAACCCTTTTGGAACGATTAATAGAGAAACTATGTTGAACTATTATTTTCAGAGGCATTCAAAACAGTGCATGTTAGAGATTGCATTGTCTTTGGAGGGTTGAGGAAGTTTGGCACTGGTACATCCTGGGAAAAATGACATGTTGGCTGTGCTCCAAAGTGGCATCCTAGGAAAGGACTATACCTCCTAACCAGCTGTTTTTTCCTTCAGGCATATGGGAAGTCTTGCTTCATAGACTAAAGAATTTTAGTGATCTAATAGATTGTTGAGCTACTTTCCTATTCTTTTTTTGGCCCTTTAAAAGCACAATGAGCCTGTGAAATATTTCCTTTCGGAAAGGCTTGCCTTACTATTGGTTAGCTAGGCTAAGATCTGGAACAGCCTTAGGATGATTACTTCCAATTTTGACAATTTAACAATATTGCCGTGACAGTGGTGATGCACAAAATACATCAGAACTGTCTTCTTTGCCATAGAGGAGTTTATTTTACATTTTACTTTAAAGAAATGGCGAAAGGAATATCTTCTCGTAGTGTAGATCTTGATTGTGGGTGACTTCTGCGGTATGCCTAAGTATCTAAGAACTTCCTTAGAGAAATGACAAAGGCAGATTACCCATTATCAAATTCAGTTTTAGTAGCTCTATTTTGCATATTGCTTTCAGTTTTCTCACTTCTCAGTTTTAACCCATTAGATCCACTAATGCTTTATTGGCTGTCTTGCTACATGCATTTTACTGTCATCTCCTTTTCTTTATGATGCCCATGCACAAGCTTTTAAACCATTTCTTCTTTTTTTTTCCCCATGGAACCATTTGTTGCTATACGGACTGTGGAAAGTAAGAGTGAATCAGATAGCTTTCAGTCCAAGACCCTGTTTCAGTGTCTGTTTGTAGGCATGTCAGCCTCATGCACATGAAATGTGAAATCCACACCCTTAAGAATAGTCTTCCAGTGCCATTTATGTTTCTTGCTGGGGAATTTTACCCCATCTACTGTGGCAGAAAGGACTGCAAGTCCCGTGTCATACTTGCCAGCCACATGCAGGCGTTTCAGATAACAACAGTCGTCTCATATGTCTGCATGGGCTTACCCTCAGGAAATCAGATGCTATCCAGGGAGTCCTCTACAGGACTATTTCTGTCCTGTAGAGTGAGTGAATATGTGTGTTTATGTGTATACGTATATGTATGTGTGTAAAAATATTTTAAAAGTGTCATTATAAGGCTAAAGCCAAGTTTGGAGTATTCAACGGATGGGGAATAGGATATAGCAGAACTGCAAGTAAGTGAATGCATGCAGAGCGCATGCAGAACTAACGGCATGCCTACCAGCGTGTGAAGCAAATAAGCTTCTGCTACAGAGCATTTTCAAGAGCCAAACCTGAAATGCAAACTGAGTAATAGAGAAGTGATTTTAAATGTGGTGGCCACTGGAGGTTGACTTTGCTTTTCTGTCCATACCTTTGTCTTGTCTGGGAGGCTGCCATTCTGTATGGTCTCCCATGCTGCGCCAGACTGTGGTGTGAGTCACAGCCTCCCTGGATCTGTTTCCAGTGAGTCAATGCGCCGGCTCACCAGCAGCCAGCACACGTGCTTGTGCTGTCGCTTCATGTGCTCTTCCCTAACTTACGTTGGAAGACCAGTTTTAGTTGTGAATCTTTGCAAGCCAGTGCCTGTTTAACAACATATGTTCCCAAAGGGCCTAGCAATCTTCGCATTGTGAATAACTTTTTAAGAAGGACTGCAACATTTCATAAAGACTAGGACACAGCGTTTGCCGTATTTAAATCTTGCGTTTGGTGTGCTGGTAGTCACTTGCAAAATGGGAATGATCAGTTGAGTTTCTTTGAGACTGAACTAAACCCCAGACCAGTTCTGGAAAGAGTGCTGTAACCCTTAGCTACTGTAAAAGAGAAGATTGCTGCCGCCTCAGATCGCCTCTTTTGAGTGACACCTGCTAGCCAGGGCCTGTGGTCCCCAAAGCTCACTGTCCTGCTTCGTTACTGAATCCCTGCATGACTTTGGGAGGTCTCCATTGGGTTTTGTTGTAGAGAAGTGCCCAGACTTACACATGGTTACTGTGTAAGTCTGAATAAAACAAAATATTTATTTTTGTATGTCTTTGTAAATATGGGCTTTACTAACTTAGTAGTGATAGCATCTGTGTTCACTGTGGGGATGGGTGACAAGTGAGGTGCATAAAATACCTGGTGTTTTCTACAGACAACTGTGACCTGAATCACTCACTGTTTGATCTCCCTGAGAAAGAAACCAGATGATAGGTGTCCTTTGAACTTGGAAAAATGACAGACTTCTGCTACGAATTGCCCATAATAAATGATTTTTTTCAAATGTTGACCATAATAGACATTACAAATCACACATACAAGAGGAATTTATTCTTTCCTTGCCAGAATAATCTGCCTCATTCATTATACAAATATTTGCTCAGTTTAATCTGAAGATTTAATAGTTTGCATCTTAAGGTAAGAAGAAATCTAGTAGTAAGCGTGAATTAATGCCTTTTTTCAAGGGCAATTTTCATCTCTATTCTTTCAGAAAGAAAAGCTCTCATTCCTTTCCCCCTCTCTTTCTACCAGTGACTCACTCTTGGAATTGAAATCCAGTGAAATCCAGTATGAAGGACAAAAGCACTGTTAGGGGGACATGTAACACTCAGTGTACAAGGAGCAAACACACAAGGCGATTACTCACAACTGACTTAAGTTCGTGTAGCCTTTTGCAATTTCGTTTGCAATCTGCTAGTACAGCACAGATTTCAGGTTCTCCATATCATCACAGCATTTGTTGTTCCTAACCCCTGTAACCTGTCTTTCGTGATGCCAGTATGGATGGCTCAGCACATACCTTCCATATGTCGCTTTGCAAAGCAAAAATCTGTTACTGACTTCACAAAATCATAGCAATCTTTTTATCTGCTAAGTTTGCAGGCTCTATGTGAGCACAATCTTCATCTAAATGCATTAGAAAAATCTTTCCTGCCTTGGATTTGCCTGCTAATTTGAACAGTGTTTATTGTCCGATGCCTACCAACATCTTCAGATAGAGCTGACAGGCAACAATCCATTAAGTTGCTTTATTTAGCATTGCTTTTGTGTCTTTTGTACTTCATGCATGTATAAATATGTAGTGTACTGCAGACTCTTAACGTGTTGCTTAGTTACCAATGTATTAATCCCAGTAACTTGATCTACTGACAGCAAATTGTGGTATCCCAACATTTCCTGCTTCCTTGATTCCGGATTCCTGCTTCCTGGGGTTCCCCCTTCCCCCAGTTTGCATCTTATTTCTTCTTTGAATTCATCTTGCTCCTGCCTTTGGTTCTTGCTGTCTTTCCAATCGATTAAAAAGCCCTCCTACTGCCTGTTAGCTATTGTCAAGTAGCTGCTCAATTTTATCTTGCTAGACGAAGCAAATAATTCTCTTTGAGTCTCTTTGTTTCTTCAGTCTGAAAATCCTTTTTGTGACACTTCTCTTCAGCATTTTCAGCATCCTTCTTTACACGTGCCCTATTACTTTGCTTCTCCACCTCCCAGCCTGAATTACATGCAGTACTTCAGTGTCAGTCTCGTGAGTGTTACCTACACAGGTGAAATCACTTCCTTGCTGCTAATGACCACCGCAGCCAATTGCGTATACTGTGGTCACACTGTCTTGTTTTTCTAAGCATCCTGGTGGAATTCACTTTGAGTTGTGTGTCCTTTCTGAGCCCTAGATCTGCTCAAGTTCTTCTTTTTCAGTGCAGTCCTCATTGTGTAGCCATAGTCACAGTTTCTTGCACTTAAACATCCATTTAGCACCTGTCAGTATGATAAAACAACATTATTTCAGCAAGCCCAGTTCACTAGGTGACCTAGATTATTCTACGTCATGGATGTAGATTTGATTTAACGCCCTTCGCTGTCAGTGAAACTAGTCTATTCAGTTCTGCTCTGGGTCAGGCCCTTAAACAGCTATGAAATGAGAATAACTGGGCTGAATCAGTGGAGCTACATAGCAGAAATGAGGAAAATCAGGGACCTCTGTATATAGGCTTTCTTTTTTATTTTAATGACATACAGAGAATGAGATGTCATGCTTGTCTAGCTATAAGGAATGTGAAGCATAAAGGCCTTTGGAACATTTTAATTAAGGGCTTTCCCTTTTTTGCTCGAGTATGTACAAATCTAGAGGATACAATGTATTACTAGTTGTGCTGTTACAAGCATGTGGACTGCACAAAACTAGAATGTAACTGAACTTCCCATGAGCAAAGTGCCAGAGGAGCTGTGTAAATCTGAACTCCAACATTCGCTCTAAGTGTGGTATCAAGTGAATGTTTTTTTGTTGTTTCTCTAAGTTCTTTTTCTCTGAAGAGCAGAATTGTTGAACTTGTTTTCAAATAAGACTAATGGCATTTTCAGCCTGCTGATACTGGCACTCGATTAAAAAGTGTTATAATGTATTGTTGTTGCCAATATTTTACTCGTTTCGTAACTGTTACTAGCGAGGCTGTAGCTGAAAGCTGTGAGGTTTTAAAAGTCTACTCATACTTGTTTTGTCAACATCTGCAATGCCAGCACCCCTCTCTATAGTTAATGCTTTTTTACTAGAGTTACTGGGTACATAGCCATAGCGTCATTTTTTTTCTTCTATGAATCACAATACTACAGCTGAACGGAGGCCGTGATTACAGTAAGTGATACAGCGAGGTTCCTGCTGTGAGTGGCGTTGCAGACTCCTGTTATGCATGGGTCACTGATTGCCACTCTGGGCTCCTTGGTAAATCAACTTGGCCAGGGAAAGAAAAACTCCACGCTCGTGAGTTTTGAGTATTTCCAGCACGACAGTGGACTGTATGGTGAGGGCTGCTGGCTTTACAATGAACTTGCCGCTGCCTTGGAGCCTTGATCTCAAAATAATCGTGTTCAGGCAGGAATTTCAATATTTATAGCCGGATAAATAGGAAAAAAAAGTAGAGATTTTTTTTGGATGTGTACAAAATAAGTAGACCTGATTTATTTCATAAGTAAAATTATAGCCGTCATTTTCTGAGGTATATTTTTGGTGATACTCCAAGCAGCATATGGGATGCGCACCTAAGCAATTTACCCCTCTGTGCTCCCCAAAAAGCTGAAATGATTAACAACTTATTTGGTCATTGTTTTTTGTGCCAACTCTCTTGTATTACAGCAGAATAAAACAGTGCACAGAAATGGTTACTTAGCTGGTCATACCTTCCCATGAGTATAAGCTGCTCCATATTCCCCCTTGTTCCGTGACTCTATTCCCTGCCCTTCCTACTGCAGCATCCCAGTCCTCTTAGCCTAGAAATGCTATAATGAGAATTTCAGAGATTTTATCTGTCATCTTTCTACAACACCCTTCTTTCCTAGGGAAGCTTCTTAGACCAAAAGGTGACAATGAAAACGTGTTAGAATATGTCCTTTGAAGTGCCCCTAGTATTGATGGAGGACTTAAAAGGGTTTGGGGTGAAGTATTTGAGGAGCAGCAAATGTGAATGTTTTTAGCACGCTCAGAAATACAGTCAAAGGTATGCCACACATGAGAAAGCAACAAGGTAAGAATAATGCTGTATTCAGCAAATAAATTAATCTTATCATGCATACTCAGTGCCAAACTGCAGCAGAACAGTTGACACATATTGCTTGATTTAGCATCAGTACAAATCTTGAATTTACCACTGCTCTGACTACCTCTTCTTCCTGTCCACCAGTCACTAAACCACCCAGATAACTTTTACTCTGGCTTAGGGAAGTCAGATATTTTGACTTCTCTTCTCTGTTTGAAACTCAGGAAAATATTTAAGAGGATGTGTGAGAGGATTGTTTGCTCAATGTTTAGTGATAATGCGCTCAGTAACGTACATTGTTTAATTTTTATTATTTGTAATCAGTTGATTGTTTTTAGCTGATTTCTATGTAATTGTCAGAACAATAGTTGGCAGGAGTCAAGGCCACTGATGAAATATTCCTTCTATCAGAAATTCTCTGCCTTTAATAAAATACAACAGCAAGGTCCAGGAGTATACTATATCAAGAGGTAACAGGGAGCTTTGCCCATGGTTTAAGAGAGTGCAAGGTTAGATTTTAACTGTACAAATAAAGTAGAAAGTTCTTGTAGGCTTGTAATGGCCCAAAGAGTCGTATAGTAACTGTGGTTATAGCTGTGGTTGTGAGTCTGCAGTCCCAGATACAAAGCAAGAGGCTTGGAGCAGTAACCAGAAGCCCCAGCTACTGAACAGCAAGGAAACCCTGATAAGTGCTGTCACACACGGAGCCGTCACTCACTGGCCAGTCACAGCGGGAGACCAGAGTGGTGGCTACCACAGGCCAGTCAGTGGAAGACGCTTTCTCTGTTGGCAGTTGCTCAGAGGATGATAGATCCAACAGCTCCATAGTGTAGCTTCTGGAGCCTCACTGTTGATTCCCTTTGCCACAGCCGGATAAGGGAACACCGGTAATGGTGTCATTGTGGGAATAGTCATCCCTATCGTTGCAACCCATTTAGAGGGTGGGCTTTCAAGTCCTACTAAACTTGTTCCAATGACTTGGCTTGTGTCATCTTCTCCCGAGAAGCCTGTTGTTCAGGTAGACTTGAGGAATGCTTTCTTGTTCTGTTTAAAGTATTATCAGAGGAGAGAGATGCCACACTATTTCCTGAAAATTTTTCTTTTCATCTCAGAGTGCCTTCTAAGGCTTGTCCTGGACCAGCAGAAGTTTTGATGTGGGTGGAGGTCATGGCCATCTTAGGCTGAGATAAGTGGAGGCTGACAAGAGTGGGGACATCACTGAAACTTGAGTTGCCTTCCACTCTCCTGTTACACCTCCCTAATGTTTTTCTTGCCCTGCCATTGGCATTTCTAAGCTGACTGAAGTAGGTTGAGCTGAATTTAAAAAAATCCAACTGAAAGCAGTATTTTTTTTTAAGTGTTGTTACCAGACAGATTGGTTTCTTAACCTAGCTCAGCAAGTGACTGCATCAATGATAGTGCTGGCACAAGAGGAGTGATGGAAACCCCCAGGAAAGGGGGATTTGACAGAACCTGCTGGCAGCAGCCTACATCTGTGCCACCTTAATGTGATCATTGTGAGGCGGCAATTTGACAAGATAACTCATTTTTGTGAGTCCTCGTACTGTCTATGGCCACATCCAGTGAGAGGCTCCTCTGATATAATTTAAATCCATTGGTTCAGATTTGCTGACAAGTTATGTGATGGCTTAACTTTGTACTGACAGTTTTTCAGTCAGTTCAGGTACAGCTTGTCCTTTAGCAGCCGCCCTAAAGCTAGTGTAAGCTTCATCTCCAGCTCATTTGGTGCTGAGTCACACCGCTCAGTGATTCAGTCGCGTGCACGGCCTCTACCTGCAAAAGGTGAGCTGCGATGTGAGAAGTCGTCCTTGGGATCCAGGTGTGCTGCACAGCAGGGAACACCTGCACTCCTCTTACGGAGCTGTGGAGAACCTGCCTTCTCCTCGTCGTCTGTGCGTGGCACAGCGCAGCCTGCCTCACGAAACGGAACAAAAGCCCAGCTTGGATTCCCATACACTGTACGGAGGTAGAATGCAGCTTCTAAATTATGGTTGGTCACCAGTTGATAGGCTCTTGAAAGGTTGCTGATTTGTGCCTTGTTTAAACACACCTTTCTTTGCTCTGAACTTTGCACCAGAAAGATCGCTGGGGTTTCATAGTGCCCAGGGTAGTGCATCAAAACAGCATCAGGAATGAGAAGTATAATCAGAATAGATCTTATGATTTCCTGTAAGGAACACGACCTAGCTTTTCATTGCAGTAATATTTTCTGTTTTAAGGGTAAAAGAGACTAAGACATTAAATATATGAGACATTATACAAATATGTAATTTAAAATATTAGGTACTAATTAAAATGTCCAAGCAGCTGTCTAGTGATCCAAATTCTATCTGCCTTCCACTTTGAGAGAAGGATATTTATACTGTGGTACTTGTTATTCTTTGACAGGAAAGCTGAGAAAAAGACTGTATTTGTTTGAACTTCTTACTGTGGATGGTGTATATAAGAACAAACTCAAACATGATCTTTTTTCTCCTAGTAAGTAGGAGCTGCTCATGAAAGTTTATGGAAAACTTTATGAGCTTCATGCTGTGAAAGCTGGTATTTGGCACTTAGTAGTTCAAATCAGAAAACAGTTTATGAAGACATATGGTATTAAAATCACTGTGATGTGTCACAGTGTTTTGTTTTTTGTGTATTGGTTGAGCTTTTGAAGTGATTGTTAAAGAAAGTTTAGTCATCCTGTCTTAGGGAGTGGAAAGGAGACATTGGCTTACGTGTTTTCACGCACTGTCTATTTGCTGAATTATTTGATACAGGTTTCACTAAACACAGACCTCAGTAGAGGTTGCTATAATTTCTCTTGAGAAGTTTCATTTTATATATAAGTATATATTTAATCTCTGAAATAGAAATTAGGCGCAAATTCAGTTTCTGCTGTATACTTTTGAGAGTTGCTAAGTGAGATCCAGTTAGTTAGCAGCTGGAGCCAGAGCGTCGGTCAGTACCTTTGCACGGGGCCATGCCAGCAGGAAGCGGGGCAGGAGATGGGATGGGACGGGGTGACAAAGCACTCAGCGTAAGCAGCCTTATATGACAGTCTTTTCAAACCTTTCAACTTGTGTATTAGGATCTCAGCTTATACTTAAAATTTCACAGGAGCCTGGAGCCAAGCTCTTAGCTGTCTTTTAGCAGCAAGGTGTCCCCTCTCCCGTGAACAGATCACCAGGCTGTGCTGAGTGGTGGCTTTCTCAGGCACATCTCCACTGCAGCGTGCTCAGACCGTAGCCCAGCAGCAGCATGCTCCTGTGGGACAGCCTTGTAGTGGTGTTCATCTGGGTTTGAGCCCAGGCTGAGAAACTTTTCCTTCAGCCCAGCTCGGCCTTTTGGGTTTGTTTTTTTTCTTCCCCCCATCTGTGGTGTGGTGTTGACACAGGTGCACAACCTCTGATTGAGGACAAGGTTGATGCGTTTCATACCATGCTCTATTATGTTAGTCTCCTGGAGGTTTTTGAACCCCTATTTCTTTCTTACCCTCCAAGTCTTCCCACATAAGTAATTTCATATAAAAAGTGTAATTCAACTTTGATCCAAAAGACCTTCAGTTGGACAAAGGGTATTTCTCCACATAGGTTATCTTGCACAGATCACTAGTAGGAGTTACTGTTCTTATTAAATAGAAGAATCAAGGTTACATCCGCATATACTGTTTTGGTTTCTCTTTCTTTTATTTTTTTTTCATTTTATTTTTTTATTTGCAAACTTCCTTTTGGGTCTACCGGTAAATAACTTTTTTTTTTTTTTTACAATGTATACTGACTTGTATGATTTTGTACATGGCTATAAATGTAATTTAGTTTGCTGGCTAGGAACACAAAATTTTTGGCTACCAGTGTTGCTCTGGGCAGCAATTTTTGGTATAAAACCCCTTTTATTTGCCTACTGTAAATTTCTTTCTACAATTCTGATTTCCTTTAAGACTTGAAGTTCTCTGTCTCTCTGATTTTCTTTCCTTCCATTCTATAATACATACATTATATATATTTATATATGAATAGATGATCTGGAATTCTGTGGATTTGATTTCTGATTTCTATGAAGTGATGGTTTCATCCCATCTGAGTACACAGGTCATTTTGTAGATATTAACCTCTTCCTGAAGATTTGTTTTATTTTCCTTTCATTTAGTTTTATTCAACTTGCAAATGACGATTGAGAGGTAAAAGCTTTTTGTTACAATATGCAACATCATCTACTAATTAATATCTCTGAAATATTGAGTTGAATGAGCAATACAAGGGAAAAAGCAGTGGCATTGGGTTTTTTGTGGGAGGTGGCTTTGCTGCTCAAATGGTCACTGTGTTACCTTGGATGTCTAATCATGACCTCCAGCAGAAGAAAGCCTAGGTGTCGGCTGGAGGTGCAGTGCTGAGGTGATGCTCATGCCTTTTCTATGGGTGATTTCTGTTTCTAAATAAGGAATTATTCTCTGCTGTGGCCACAGAGGGTGGTGATTTGCACTGGGCTGGTCGCCTGCTTCAGTCTTGCATCTAGTTGGCTTTGCTCAATGTTGTCACATGGTCCTCTGACAGTCCTGGTAGCTGGAGTTTTCTCATGTAGTCTCTCCTAGCAAACAGTGATACCCCTCCCTTTCCAGTGATACCCCTCCCTGCACTTGGTGTACGGCAGGCTGGCTGCCTTCCCACTTGGGCTGTCTTTGAAAGGCCCTGGCTGTTAAGGATGGGGTGCCCGAGGTCTGACATGTGGTTGTTTTGGGGTGGGGATTTTGGCTGCTCCAAGAAGGGTGCTCAAAGGGTGGTGTCTGCCACTTGTGAGTTACCTCGTAGAGGGTGGGGTGGCCTTGAGGTGTCACCCTTGGGGGCATCCCCCTGGGGCGTTCCGAGGTTGCACTGGTGTGAAGACCATGTGAACCAAGCCAGAGGAACTGAAGCCGAAGAACATTACTTGGGGCACTCTTGTGGAAGAGGCAGCTTCAGTGCGTTACCTCGTCATTTAGAACAGTAGTGTATATACATAGTAATATAAAAAGTCATATTTATTCTGAGACAGCATTGTACAAATCGTTCTAATTAATTTACTTCTGAGGTGTCACAAAACATCAGAAGAGGGAAAATGAGGTCAGTTGCCTAGAGGGCACAGTCAATGAAAATATCCTTAAATTCTTGATTGCACCTTCTTGACTTTCGAAGAGGAAGGAGATCTGAGCACCTCCGGTGAAAACAAGGTGGTGGAAGCTGTAAAATATGTCCACCAGTTCTGCCTTTAGAGAGCTGAGAATTCAGAAAATAGTATAATTTAGGTATATGGGCATTTGTCTTTCTTTGAATGTCTCCTTTTCATCTTTAAGTTAAAATGTGTTGTAAATTTTCTGTTACAGAGTTTCTACTTCCCTTGCTATGTTGACTTACATTGTAGGTTGCAAACTCTTTTAATGCTGACAAGTGTATGTTTCCCTTTCTGTGATAACCTGTCAGCACTTGGATAGTTTTTGTAAATGTAAGGCTTTGTCCAGGAGCGTTATTTTGTCGAGGAAATAATTCTTTATCCTCTGAGATAGAATTGGCTGCTTACACAATCAAAGATTTCTTGCATCCAAAGAAACTGTTAAGATTGCAAAAGTGCATGTTCAGTGCAGAAAATGTTAAGATGTTCTGGTAGGAAGGGGCTCAACTGTGTCACCCTGCCTGAGCTTGAAGGGTGCATTTGTCACCGGGATCAGGCGCAGAGATGTTCAGTTCCTTCATCGTCTCCCCAGCGATGTTGGTATGTGCTGGCTCCCTAAATTTTAGGGCGCTATGGGAGCTGGAAAGGCAGTAGGGTCCTGACAGTATGGCGAGGTGACATGAGGGCTGGGGACAGGACAAGTGGTTGGGCAGTGCAGCTCAGGATCTGGGAGTGAAGGACTTGTGGGGTGCCCTGCAGCTTCTGCTCTGGTTTGCCTCACGCCTCCTTCCCTTCACTGTCGAGAAACACCTCTGCTCTGTGCACCCAGGTCAGGCCTGTTCAGGCTGTCTTTCCTTCCTCCCTCCCCTACCCCAAATTACAGGCTTAGATCACTGTTTTCAATTTCACTAAAATGATTTTTTCAAATGAATTAAAATAAGGTTTTCGTGCGTGACTTCATATTGCATTCAGCAATTTTTTTTTCTGTGTACATATGATACTGTATAAAAACATATGGTATTCATTTGTAGAAGATGCGTCTCATCATGGGAAGTACAGATGTCTAGCATGGGGAGCTTCGTCCTGTAACTAAGAATCATGGATAGTAATACCCAAGAGTGCACAGCATTGCTTTTGTGCTTCCGTACACAGTGTATGTACATATGGCAAAAGAAAATATGCATTTGTATTTATAGAAGGATCTGCATATGGATTGTGCCTTATTTCAGGTTTAATATATTAGATGTGAAGCATTGTATTACCTTGATTACTTCACCTTGAGAAGCCTTGATTATTACTGGTATCTGTAATCATAGCTACTTAGTGTTATGTGTATGTACTGTTTTACCCCATTTATACAAAGGAATAAGTCTACAGTTGAAGTCAGGGATTTAACCTCTAGATACACAGGGAAAGTTAAAGAGTACAATGTCATTTTTTTACTTGCGTTTTTGCTGTCAGTTAACGCTCTAGTGAAGTGTTTTGTTTGTGAATGCAGGGTAAAGGTTATGGCTAATATTAGTGATGCAATAATTTAAAAAAGACAGATGGATGTTGCTTTATATAACTGATTGGCATCTTCCAAAATAGACTGATACCATTTTAGAACAACAATCATGGAGAACATTATCAGCTGGAAAAACATAGGTGGCACCTTTACATTGATTTTGAAACTGGTATCTCTCATGTTTGTAGGATGCTGGCAAAGAAAGGAGTGTTGGTTAGGAAGGAAAACAAAGGATTTCATGAATAATTTCTATTAAGAATTATCATCTAAATAATTTATAAATCTGAAAAATTACAGGGTTTTTTTTTTAATTACTACTTGCATTAAATATTTAAATCACAGAATTCTCACAGTCCCTGCCTGCATCCTCTTTTTGATCAGTGTAATTTAAACTAAAGTTGGTAATAACTTTTCTGGTCTTCTGTTTCCATAATTTTGGAAAGAATTTTTTTCTCATTTTACTAGCAGCACATTTTTTTTCAGCTGCAGAGCAAGCAGTGACCATCAGCCTTCCCTTTCTGACCCGTCTTGAACATTTCCTCTTGCCACCTTAAAATAGGATGACGGTCTTCCGTGACTGTGTTAAGTTTTGATGAACTCACTGTCCATGTACCCACATGGAAAGGAGACTGCTTAGGCCAAAAAAGAGTCAGATCTAAGAGTAAAGAACAAAAAAATGTAGTGCTGTTAATGGAAATGAGAAACAAGGATTAAATGTGTAAAATTGTGATCAACTAGTAATAAAATACATATGAGATGGTTTTTAGGGTTTTCATTTTGAACAGTTGTTCCTACTAAATGATCAGTATGTAATTTGCACGTTTTATTTACTTTCTCTTTATTTCCAGTGCTTGTTTCTTTTCTGTTTTTCCCCCTATTGTTTGGTTTGTATTGTGTTCTCTTTGTTTTTCCCCTCTCCTGGAACAAAACAAAACCTCTTTTAAATGCTTCCTGTGAAGTTGTTTTTTTGGATTCAGGTGCTGAGGCTCAGACCTGGTGGGCAGGTACCACAGTAGGGAGTGCTACAGTAGGCATTTAGTGGTGGGTGGCATGCTATTAAGGGAGACCCAGACTGTGAGAATGGATTAATTGCTGTGGGTAATGTGGCTTCCCCTCCCCATCACTCCTCTAGAACCTGATAACATCAGAAAAGATGTCATTCCTTCCTCGGTGTCACCTCCATCTTGGATTATAGGGCATTTCTGCTGTGTGTGCAAGTTTTTTTCTAAGCTGTGGTGGTGAAACAACGGAGCAGCTGAAGCTCTTAAATTACAGACCAGGCATTTATGTCAGGGCTACCACTAGTTTCCAAACTTGCACATGAATGCATCTATATATTCAAATTGGTTGCTGTAAATCTGTATATTTAATTTGTAAGTGAAGGGAGATATTTATGCATACAAGAACCAGTAAATCTTTGCAGAGAGCTTGGTTGGAAAAAAAACATGTTTTTGTATCTTTTCTGATGATGTTCAGAAAACAGAAGTGGTAGCGAAGTGGGAAAGGGAAGGAGAGAATCCATGGTCCTGAGTTGCTTCCTGCTTGCTTCGTTTTCTACTGACATTTTTAAAACTACCAGAAATATGAGGGGGGAGGGAAAATTTTGTTTTATTTAGTGTGTTCCTGCTGGATCACCAAGGCTATGGAAGTGCTCGTTTGTGTAGGTGGCAGAGAGGGCTGCAGACAGTTCAGTTTTTACAGCCCAGGATCAGGTATTTCCTAGGAATAATTGCTTAGAAGAAGGAATTTGATAGGAAAGGAGACGTTGGAAAGGCTCATGCCTTTAGCATTTGCCCTCGAAGACAGAAAGTAAGAATGGTGACTGGTTGCCCTTTTCAATATCTGTTCTTTTTGCTGAGGTGACAATGGACTTTCCTGCTGCCCTGTCTGTGTGGTGGGTCTGTGGAGAGGGGTGTGAAGGAAACAGCTGGATCATGGCAGACCCTCATTGCCCTGCGCCTCTGCCCTGGCACGCTCTGCCTGGCTCCTGCTAGAGGAGTTCCTCAAAGCAGGTTTGCCTCATGTGCGGAGACATATGCAGCGTTGTTGTGTTAGCTCCTCTGAGAGCAGGTGAAATCCCACTTTTGAAGCTGGTTGCGAACACCTCCTTCCTCATGCAAAGCCTGAACTAAACCCAGGTGGTCCATCCCGTGCAGTGTGCTTGAGGCTCCCTCTCTCCTATCCCCTTGCCTTTAAGGATGCTTCTTAAAAGCATCCTCTCTGACGTTTTGCTTCTGAACAAACTTGTATCCCTCAGTATACTTGGGTGCTGGCGCGCCTTGCCGGTGCTGCTCTCCTCAGCCCTTTCTGCTTCCTCCTCTCCCTCTCTGGTCCAGCTTCTGTGAGAGCACCTTTATTTACTTTGTCTTACTGGCTCTTTGTCGATGGTTTGTTTGGACAATAAAAACAGTTTCCTGAAAAAAATATCTTTACATTGCTGCACGGATTTCCTTGCCTGCTGTTTGAGAATGCTCATACAAATTCATTTGCAATTTATTCTGAATGTAAGGATTATATTGTAATAAATTGCCCATGAATGTGTGCCAATTTCCTTCAAGCATAAACAAAAGTACCGAATTGTGCTGAAGGCCTTAATATTTGCAACTGAAAGGGTTATAGGCCTAACTAATAGGTCGTTTAACATGGTAAGAGCTAATGCTTTTAGAGAGCTAATTGCTTTTAGAGGCACAAAAGTGACTCCAGTATCATTTCATGGCTGTAACTCTACTTTACTAGATGGTCCTGGTATTTTCCAGGATAGCTTAAATCGGGCTTTGTTGCCATGCTTATTTTTTTTCACTGTGAAAAGAAAAATAAATTATTTAAATCTTTCCTCTCTGTGCCTCTCAATAATGGAATTACAAATACTGTATCTATTTCACTTCCTGGTTTATTCTCTTTGATATTTGTGGAGCCTGAAGTAATCTCACACAGACATTATTCTCTTCTTTGGGAGAAGATTAGTTCCAGTGGTTCTCTTAGAAGATTACAGAAAAAGTGTACTTTTAAAATGGGTATGATGTGTTCGAATGTTTTCCCAATAAGCAGCACGAGAGTTGTTACAGAGAACATATTTTGCATACATTTTTGTAATTTATATGGATTGTAGAGAATGAATCAAAACTGCAGAGGAAAACATCTGTGTCCATGTGAAGCTAGGTGATGTAGAAGGCATTTGGAAGGAATGAGAAAGGTAGATCAACTGAACAAGGGTCAGGGCCAAAAACGTGACAAAGGAGATTCGAGTGAGGCCATTCTTTCCCTGTTTTCCTAGCTGTGGGCATTATGCTTTCTTTAAAACTAGAGCTTTAAACACAATTAGGTTTGTATGTAAGGAAAATGTACTGGGTGTCTGCTGAGTTTGGAGGCTGACTTCTGTTTTCATTTGGTGGGACTTGAGGCTCTGTAAGCACTTCCAGCTCTTCCAAAAGTCTGCATGAGTTGCAAACCTGCTTCTAGCATGGTGCCACTTGTGTGTTTGTACCTATACAGGTCACCCAGGTTCCCTCGTTCCCTTGTTTTCTCCTGTGGTGGATTTTGGACTCACAGGGATAGTTGTTTCTCTTTCTAAAATGTATGCTTTTGAACGAGAAATTTCTATGTATGGGCAAAAAATAGGAATGTGCTTTCAAAGCCTTTGAGAGTCTTCATTCAAGTGGTATGAGAATTAAAAAGGTCAGAATGGCAGGAGATGAGACAATAAGGCCCACTTCATTTTCTCAATACGGAAATAAAACCAAAGCTGATTTCTTCTGATACTACTTCTCAGTTTAGCTAATTGTGACAATTTTTTGCAAGTCTGATAACACGTGATGTTCTGTGTAAAGCTTCAAATCTGAGTCTGTGAGACTCACCTTTCACTAAAAGAAATAAGTAGGCTTCTGTATTTTATGGTTGGAGAATAAAGTTAAAAGCATTCACTGAGTTGAACAGCTCAGACACTGGAATGCAGCAGTCCCCCCAGAAACAAGGAAAGACAACTGGTGCAGTCATTTAGAGGGGCACAGGCTTCATGGCTGCAGTTGTCAATCCTGAATTCCTTCTCGCTTTGTGTGGAGTGGAACAAGATCACATTTATTCTGAAACAACCTGGGATGGCATATTGAATAATTCTTTTTGCAAATGTTCAAAAAAATATATGTTATAGTTCTAACACATTTTTTGATAATAAATCATTTCACATCATCAATCATACACAGGGGTTGATGATCTGTACCATCATTTTAGATAGGGTGTGTATGTGTATCAATTTACCATAATTATAATTTATCTAATCGGAAGTAGAAAATAGGCAGAGTCTAAATGGCTGTGTAGGAACATGAGGTCCTATTAAAGGAAATGTCATGAAATATTTTAATCTTCTTAGAAGTTCTGCAGATAGTTCAGGCAGATTGAGTTTTGGCATCATATCAGGAATCTCCAATTTCTGGTGCAGTGTATTAGAATATTAAGTGTAATAGTCTGTGTCATTGCCTCAATTTCCTTCCTGTTTTCTTCAGTGACAGGTTGGGGTTGGGAAAGATGGAAGCTCATGGTCACTAAGGTAAAAAAATCTTATAGAAATAATAATGAGGATGTGGCTGGAAGCAGTACAGTGTATATATATACTTTTTAGACTTCTAGTCTGGCAGCCCTTACTGTGGGCTGTTTTGCATTTATTATTCATGGAATGATTTAAAATGCCAGTTTGGGGTTTTCTGGGGTTTTTGTTTTGTTTTTTTTTTTTGTTTGTTTTGTTTGGGGTTTGGGGTTTTTTTTTTTTGTTAATCTCCAGAGCAGTTTTGAGCAGGTATTAACAGCAGCTGATGGTATTACAAAAAATCCTGAGAGACCTGATTCGCTTTGCTCAGCCTTTTTTATGCTCATTTAGAAAGTGAGTACTGTTTTATACCCTCTCTGCAATCACTTTGTACTCTGTCTTTGGAAGTAGAACAGAGCTTTGCCTCAGTTCCTACTTCTCTGGCTTTTCTTTGGAGCTTAAGGGGGATTTGGGCAAGTTTGATTGCAATTGACATTCAAAATGTCCCATAAGGTCACAGAGCAGCCAAAATAAAACACTTTAAGTTGGGAGAGAAGGAGTGCTAAGTGTCAGTTCACCAAAAATACTGGAAATTATGTTGATTCATTACTGTTATCTTTGCATGTCCTGTATGCCTGTCTTGAAAAGACTGAGTTGCAGGAAAGTTTGCAGTCAGTCATGGAAAGAATGATAGAAAAGGTAGAAAGGAAAGGATGCAATTGTTGCAATGAGTGACAAGATTTAGGAGCTAGAATGAAAATCACAAATAGAAGCTCAGGCCAGCATCCTGGCCAAGAACAGGGAGCTCAAGCCAGGCAAGTGCTGTAGCCATTAGATTAGAGCTTTCTTGGTTATTTCAGTTAAGAAGCCTTTGCACCTTGTGGCGCTGCTTGGCTTTTTGAAAGGAGGGGAGGCATGGGGAGAGCTTTGGGCTTAGGAGCTTTATTTATTCCCACACTTCTGTAGTTAAGCCTTCAGGATGAGAACCAGGCCAGGAGACCACATTGTTTCTCTCTCCTTATCTTTTTAGTTGTTTAGGTTTGAAAGGACTTGGGAAGTCCTGTATTTATATTTAAGAGCACAGCATCTCATGGATGTGATTGCTCAGTAAATAGTTTTCAAAATGGACCACAAGTACCCATAGGCATTTTTTGGTTGTTTAAATCTAGTTAGCTTTTGTGAAAACTTAAAATTACTTATAGGAATTACTGCTTAACATTGTAACTGCTGTGTCAACAATATAATTGTGTTTTGAGGGTGCTCCTCTATTTATAGAGATGGAGTCTGTCACAAACCCACAGCAGCTTCCTTTTATCTGCCTTGCAGTTTGCAGTGGGTCAGATCTCAATCTTTAACTCTCAGTGGCCCAGTGGTGAAGGACTCAGAGGGCTGAGAGTTATTCTTATTTCTGTCACTGATTTGCACCATGAATTTGAACAGTGCGCTTCACCTCTCTGGGCCAAATACCCACCCCCTGTTTTCCCCCCCTCTCACAGCCTTTGTGTATCTTGTTTATCAGGTTATTAGCACCTCTAACCACGTGTTGCTATGATGCTCAGAATCAGTGAGCCCTAGTATCAGCTGAGGTATGGCTGCAATAATACTACTAATAACTTTTATGTAAATGGCCAAGCGCTTTGGGAGTGATGACTCCCTTTGCATGGGCATTTTGGAACTTAATGCTGTAATGTAGCTGTAGTCAGCTATGTTTTTGTCATTTTATGTCACTCTGGAAGTAACGTGCTAGCTTACTGGAGTGCCAGAGAGTGTGTCTGAAGGGGCTGCAGTGCTCATGACATTGCCTGTACAAGAGCCCCAATAGCAATGGTTAATGGCCAGGATTACTTAAAGAAGCTTTTAAAACCAAGCATACAAGGATTGTATTTTCAGTGTACAGCTTAAGGAGGTGTAATAGTCCAGTTTGACAAGTAATTATATTACTTGGTAATGGAATGTGTTTTTTGCACTGCTCTCAATGTTGGAAATTGGCTGTTACAAATAAATGTTTGTGAAACTTTTGATCTTGTAGAAAGTTGAATTGCCCTTCAATTTGGAACCTGTTTAAAGACAATGTTTAAGACTCCCATAGGCTTTGTTAGGCAGCTGTGGAAAAAGGGCAGTATTTGTTTAGCACTAAAGAGTAGAATCCCAGTTAAGGTTAAATCCAGTAATTAATCAGATGGCCTCTTCCCTTGTTGCACTTGTGACACTTTTTATAGTTGTGACAGTTTTTATTCAGGAAAGATCCAGGCTTGAATTTTGAATTCCAAAATTTGGCAAAAGCAGCTGGAAAAAAGTACCCTGTACAGAAATTCCTAATGTGTAGGTAGAAGAGGTGTTTTCCACTCCTCCCTTTCACTTGCATTTCATCCATTGTTGTGTTTTTTTTCAGGTAGAAGATAACAAATTGTAGAGACTGGTGTCTTTTTGCTTTATGTTCGTACAGTATTTAGTAGCTGGACTTTGTCCTTTCCTGGAGCTGGTGATCTCTCCTGCAATAATCCTGTTAGAGGAACTTCACTTCTCTTTCAGCAGTGTTAATCTAATATACTTGGTTCAACAGTGTATTTATATTCCTTAGTTGTTACGACCATGGGGATCCTTGCATTTAGTATTTCTGCTTTTCATTATATTTACACATCCAATAGATGCGTAGTCATATATATAGAGTATATACGGATACCATACAATTATGATGTTTGTATAGCAATCTAGAAAGATTGTATTCAGATCCAAAATTAGTGGCTAGCACTATGGAAATGACAAAAGATTATCTTCTTCTCATCACTCACTGTTTTAAAACACAGCATAGTCCTTAATTTTTGAGTGAGAAAAATGGAAGTAAAGGCAAAATTATCTTTTTGCAAACTGAATTTATCTGAAATTAAAGTCTTTAATTTAATCTGCCATTAAAGTATACCTTACTAGTTAACTGATTAACCTCTAGCTGCTATAGTTGACACATGACAAATATCAGTTATGAACTGCTAAAAAAGCATTGGAACAGACAGGGAGATTTAGATTTCACAGGAAAGAAAATAAGGAATAAAGACACCTGGACTAGTATAAAGTGACTATTGATGAAATCAAAATCAGACTGACAGAACCTGAAAAAAAGCACATTTTTACTGTGGTGTAAAACAATGATTAATGTGAAGAATCATATTTTCTTACAAGCTGAGAAAGGACACAGTTGGTCACAAAAGGAAAGGCTGAAGAAAATATTTATGCACAGTTCTTCTTCCTAAAGTACTTGCCACAATGTGAAGCTCATCAATGCTTAGTGAAATAACCTAAATCTGGTTTCTTTCCTTGTAAATGTAAGGAATGGTGTTCATTACAAGAATTGTTTTTAATAGCTCCCCTTTGGAAGAGCTGGAGTGCTTTGTTTCACATCCTTGATGTTTCTAATAAATAAATGCATCTCTGGTGGGTGAGACAAGAAGATTAACTCTGGTAAGAGGCTGCAATAACTATATTGAAGAATGTGGTTTATATCTGAGGGCTCAGTTTTGTACTGACATAAATAGGCAAAAATCTCATTGGCTGCAAAGGGCGCGTGTCTGAGTATCAGAGGTCAGAACTGACTGTGGAATTTGGAAATGAGAGTATTGCACTGCTCCCTGGAAAGCTATTTGAAGAGTAAACTCTTTACTAACGATTGGAAATAGATGTTAATAAGATTTTAATAGAGTTTGAGAGTGTTGTTAGTGAAGATCTTAATGAAAATATGAGTTTTCTGAGGGGGAAAAAACTGCTGGAGACTAAACTTACCATTTAGTAATCTGAAAGGCTAGAAGAGTAGTGTTTGCAAATTACTTTAAGTGACTGTATTTGTTAGCAGTAATTTACATTTTCTGGGGGAAGAGAAGAGATCTCCTTGAAGATACTTGTGAAAAGCAGCTGCATTTTCCAAATTTTACATAGAAAAACTGAACACCTAAAAACTTAATAAAGTGCTGGAGAAGTAGCCTGTTTTCTGCAACCACAGCAATAGCTTTATTTGTAATGAACTGTGCTTGTTTCCTGCTGATAGTTTTTTTGGAAAGCTGACTTCTACAAAATTTTAAAGCTTGCAACATGAGGCATTTGAAATACTTTTTTAAGATTTTTTTTTTTAATGAGTCTTTCTGTGAATGTGGAATTAATTATTTTTAAAAACATATCTTTCTTCCAGATTCCTTATAGTATTATTACTGAGATTGATTTCTTTTCCCTTTCTCCCCTCTTTTTTGCTTGGCCTTAATTTATTCCCACCTGTGCGTTTTATTGTGTGATAGCAACTAGTGCTTACTAAGCATATGTTTGGAGAAGGACTGAATTTAGTGGAAGGTCACAGCAGAAATCCTGTGCTCTTGGTCTTGTCAACAGATACACAAAAATAAAAATCTTAATTGGCAACCTATTTTTTCCCTATGCTGTGATTTTTTAAAAATGATTTTTCTTTTCTCGTCTACACCAACCTTGTGGTATCAAGACTGTCCTCATTATCCGCAAAGGGTCTTTTTTGTTTGTGCCTCTTTGTGCACAGGGGTTCATAGGAGGGGCAGAGAGGAGGATGCTTAGAGGCACTGCTGTGCAGATTATGCACCAAGTACTGCTTCACCAGCATCTTTCTCTGGTGGGGTATGCAAAGCGAGAATCCTTGAACCAACTGAAGTGAAAATCAGATCTGAGCTGCTCCGTCAGCTAAAGTTTTAGCAGTTGTTCTCTCCCAGCCCGAGCCTCTGTCTGTCCTAGCCCGTAACAATGTGAATTGTGGATGTGGGCAAACGCAGGATGGCTTTGAACGGGTTTGCAGTCCAAGCAGAAACTGGGGACAGGGAGGTTGACTGAGTCTGTTGAGGGAAGACAAGTAATGGGCGAGTGGAGGGGGAGCGGTGTGGCAGTGGCCAAGGAGCGCGAGTGCTGCCGGCTGGCGCCGGGGCTGTGAATGGGCCTAAGGCAGCATGGGTTTTGAAGGAGAGATTCGCATCAGAGTGATGAGGTTTGCGTGTGGATATTTCTTGGAAGGTTCCTCTGGTCCTTCGTGTCCTTCTCGGGGGGCTTTCATGAGTAGAAGTGGCGTTACTGCCCCGCTCAGAGTTGGGAGCTGCTGTATTGGTTGATTAATGAGAGATGGACAGGTGGGGCCAGGAAGAGCCTGACAAGAAAAGCGGCTTATGTTTGGTGGAGTGGAGCGGGCCTGTGAGCAGCGACTGATTGAAGGGCAGGGCACAGTCTCAGAGAGTTAATGGAGTGTTTTTAATGTACAGCAAATGCTCACAGGACCTGAAAAAGGCCTGGAGTGCTGTGTGCCGAGTATTAGCTGCGCATTTCAGGGCACAGACTTCTCTTCTCTGAGGCAGGACTTACTCTGGGGAAGGCAAGGAGCTGGATTTTTGGAAGGACAGGAGGAGCACTTCTATGGAAGCGTGGCACAGATCCGTGGCCTGCTGCAGCATATCCCACCACAGCCTGCCAGAGCCCTGCAAAGTGCGCGCTTTTATCATATTCAGTCTGTTGGTTTTATCTTTGCATGGTGTGCTGCGGTGGTTAAATTTCAGCTGAGGTGGGTCGGCGAGAGCAGGTTGTTCCAAAGGTGAAAGGCCACCGAAGAGCTGCCGAGCAGCTCCGCGGGGTTAAACCCAGGGATGATAATCTGAAATCTGACCTCACTCCGGCTGCGGTTCAAGTGTACAGTCTGTTTCTGAGAGGGAGACCCAGCCTGCTCCGGGCACCTTCGGCCACAGGAGGAGGGAAGCCTGGGCAAGGCCTGGAAGCCCGACCTGCTTCGTCACTGACATCGGCTGCTGGGGACGCTTCTGATGTGGCTCCATGAACACCTTTCTGCAGTGATTAGTGTGGGATTCACGAGCAGCACAGGTCACGCACAGGACACGGCTGTCAGGAGAAGTTTAAGAGCCAAGGTAGCTACATGGAGAAATCGTATTTATTGGGTAACATGCACTACTAGCACGACGTTCTTATTGCCATTGATGCAGAAGCTAAATACTCCTTTGTATATTTTATTTCCTGGGCTTTCAAATAAGGGCAGGTTAAGGAATGGTGTTGGGGTGCATATTAGCTTGGTAATTCATTGTCATTTATTAACTTGTACCTGGAGCAGAGGTAGGGCAGGTGGAAACTCAGAGTCCTTCTATAAGGCTCTTTACCTTTAAAGGCAAAGTCCATATAGTTAGTATTTCTTATCAGAGAATCAAGCATGTGCTGTGAAAGGATTTGTGACTTGGACACACAAGGGGCTTATCTCCAGAGAGAAAGGTATGGCTTTTTTACTTAGGGGCAGCTAACAAGCGTTAGTTGTCCCAAGATAAAATGTAAGGACGAGGTATTTTTGTTTTAATTCTAGATAAACTTGCAAAGTCAGCCAAATGGGAAGGTAGGACTTAATTTACTGTGTTTACATTGTGATAAATCCACAATGCTTGATCTTTGATATGTTTTTCTCTTGGAATAAGTAATATTTATTACTTAACCCCAAACCGTGCCTCCTTTTTTAGAATATGGATTCAAATTCAGACATAAAAGACATCTGAAACTGTTCATGAAATGTTAAGAACTTACTATTTTTTAAGACAAGGAAGAATTTTGATATGCTGTCATAATAGTAGCGTAGCTTAGTGTAGAAAGGACCACTGCAGATCATCTTGTCCAATCTGCCTCCCACTCAAAGTAGGAACAACTCTGAAGTTAGATCAGGTTGCTACTCATATAATCCCTGTCCTCTTTCTGATACTCTGAATCAGTTTGTGGCTTTTGATTTGGTATATTGAGCTATAGGGATGACCTGTAAATTCAATGACATCACTATAACCTTTGCACTTTTTAAGAGGAATTCTTAGCTAGGTAAGTGGTAATTTTTGCCAATGACTTAGGTCAAGAGGAGACCTAGGGGTTTCAGCTTGTTGGTTTCTTCTTTCTAGTTGCAGCTATACTTAAGATGAAAGATCCTTGTTGAAAGCCTTAGCAACATCCATTTGGCAGAGTGAACCAAAAACTAGTAACTCAAACTATAAAAATGGTAAGCTTTCAATCAAAGAGTAAGCAAGATAGAAACAAATAGTGGCCTTTATTAAATGTTTGGACTCAACCGTTTGCTTCACAAGCTGTTAACTTCAATAATTCTACTTTGTCCTTTCCCAGCTGTAATTAAGGTCATAGATACCAGACTAAACATTTATGAAAGCAGAGTAGCAAAGGAAAAAAGTTCAGGTACTATCAAGATATAACAATTTACTCAGGCAGAAAGGCACTTTCGAAAAAGTCTTTATGAATGGCAATACTAGGAGGATATGTACCATGAAGTTTGTGGAACTGACTGTTGTGAGTTGAATTAGAGGATTACTACAACTTGGATTCATTATTTCCTCTTTAATACAGACTCCTGTGCCATTCTAGATTGGGAGATATGTATAGTAGAAATGTTAAATTAAGAATATATTCCAGATATTAAAAGTAATTTTTCATTTCTTGGTTTGCTTGTTGACAGTAGTTTTCTTTGATACTTTGACACAATTCATCACTAACTGCCTTCACAGATATTAATATATCCTGTATCTTAAAATGCTAACCAAGAATTGCTTTTTGGTTTATGTTTGTAGCCGTCGGTCTGGCCAATATACAATGAACCATGACCATTCCAAGAAGACCCCTGATGGAGCATCATTTGACCGCTCAGGATCCCAGGACTCCTTGGATGAACTGTCTATGGATGACTACTGGAAAGAACTTGAAAACATCCATGAAACCAGAGGAAATAATCATGAGGAACGAGTAGCACTTGTTGTGAAAGAGCCAGATGGTAATGAAATCTGTTCTTGTGAATGATCATCAGTTTGCTGATTTAGGGATTTTTCTTTAAGTCTTATTTCAAGAGATGGCACTGATCAAACATACTTAAATCAAGAAGGAGGTCACTCTGCTGAACATCCACTTTGAAAATTCTGTTGTTTCTGATGTGTATCACCAGAAACAGGCAGTGCCCTGAAAGAGAATTGTATCGGAGATACGTAAAAGGCTGGTTTTCCTTTAAATTGTATTTGCAGAACATCAGAAAGGTGCCTGTACTTGCAAATCACAACAATTGAAGCTTTATTTGCAGTTTGCTGTTAAACTAACTTACCCTTTCACTCTTTGTGTATGTTGTTCGTTATTGTAGCTATTGTGGATAGAAACCTCACGCTTTAGAAGACAAGCCAATGATTAACCGGTTTAAGTTTAGTGAGTAACTTTCTACGCTTGTAACTATTGTGACTGTTCAGTTGTATTATTTGTGTTTCTCAGAAGCATCCATTATAGGCCACTCCTGAGGCCATGATCTTAGAAGTTGGGCAATTTCTTTATTTTTCGTGTCCTATCAGATGAAAGAGGAGTAATGTCCTTAATTCTATTATCTCAAAAAATATTTTTTAACAGTATTTGCCTTTCTCCCATTCTTACAAGAGGCCCACAGTCTCAGTAAATTAAAATGCTGAGGTTTGCATTTTGGTATGGCCTCTCCATGAATGAGAAGATGTACTCCATTAGCTTTCAAAGGCATTTGCACTTCTGCGTCCCTGGGCATTTTGAAACATCACCACTGTTTACAAGTGCTCTGAAGAGGGTAGCAAAGTGGCTTCTGGAGAAAGCAGCAAGGCTCCGAGCCCGTGTGCCCAGGGAGCAGGGCATCTGACAGAGCTGTGAGGCTGTCTCCAGAGCCACAGAGCCCATCGTTGTGCAAAGCATGGGCCTCTTCTCTTATGCCAGCTCACTGATGCTGCTGTGCTTACAGGCTCTGCACTCCAAAACCCACAATTTCCTTATTTATTTTTATATATCCTTCTTCCCTCTAGTTACTGCTCCAGCTCGAGCCACTGACTCTGGCATGAAGCCCGAGTGAGTCAGCTCATTTGAGTTGATCAGCTTGAGTAGATGTTGCTCTGCCCCACACTTTGCCTAATGTGCAGCACCTCACTTGGGTATGAGTACTCCTGAATGTGTGGGACACAGCATCTGGCTGATGTGCCTCCCTGGGCGGGGGCTTGTTTGAGACACGGCCGTGCAAAGGCAAGAAGGCAAGAGAGGACATATACCTTGCTCACATCTGCTCTGGAGAATGGGTGTAGCCCATCTTTCCAGCCCTAGTAACAAAATCTGAGAGAGTTTATTCAGAGGCGCAGTGTTTGGCCATGCAGCCATAGCAAAATTCAAACTTAAAATTTTGTGTCTGTTTTCTGAATGCTTTTTACATTCAGGTGCCCACTTGGATGTGCACTTGGCACTGTGGGAAACCACAGTCAATAGTGAAATCAACATGTCAGCTTTGGAGTACTTCTAGATATCGGATAAATGGGAATGTTGCTTGAAAGTTTGAGAGGGTTGTTGGTGTGCAGCACAAGCTCAGCTGCTATGGACAGAACTTAATTTTTTAAAGAAAGTATCATTAGAGAGATACTGATTTCAGAAGCAGAAGTTTTGCCATCGCTGACAGTATTTAATAGCTTTCTCCTCTTTCATGTGCAGTGACCTGTCAATAAAGGATACCTTATCAGCAATAAGACTAAAGCAACAATTGTTTTGTGGGCTGTCAGCAGGCTGCAGACCATGTCATAAGAACTGATTAAAAATAGCATTAAGGTGACTCCTGTGGTCTGGTTTGTCCTTCATTAAATTGAGCTAGTGGAGAGCTGTAGGATTAATGTATCAAGAAAAGTGGGCAGAACCATATCAGTAAAGGAGCTAAAGAGATTGAGGATTGAACTAAAAATCATTGAAGCATCAATGATCAGAGACTTTCAGACTTCCCCGTACACATTTATATCTAGATACATTTATAAAATGGTATATGATTTAATAGAAGTGCTGTAGATTATAATAAAGATTGCCCCATAGCAATCTGTATTGCATTAACTATTTCAAAAGCTTTGATATCATATGTTAACCCTTTTGAAGCTCTTTAGAAACAATAGCTTCTTTCCAAGTCATGATAATGTAAGTAATTGTTCCTAATTGTGGATCCGCTTAGTACTTTCCCTGTGAACTGCATTAACTATGTCATGTTATTAACATTCAGTGTTCTTAACAGTACTTGAAAGCCAACGTTTATGCCTTTTTCTCTTTGCCTTGCTCAGAGGGAGAACTGGAAGAAGAATGGCTGAAGGAGGCAGGTCTGTCAAATCTGTTTGGTGAGAGCTCTGGTGACTCCCTGGAAAGTGTGGTGTTTCTGTCCACACTGACCCGAACCCAGAAGGCAGCGGTAGAAAAGCGCGTAGAGACTGTTACACAAACCATGAGGAAAAAAAACAAACAGCACCAGATTCCTGATGTCAGAGATATCTTCAGGGTACAAAATGACTCAAAGGGAAAAGTAAGTTCCTGTCCATCATTTCATTTGATTCTGGCAGAGAAAAGAGAGGGACATGTAAGGGTGAGGGGAGAGGAGAGGGATGCACAGACATAAAAGGGATGTTTCCAGAAGATTTGTGTCTAACTTTTCACTGATTTCCAAGGGAATTTTTTACTGAATTTGTGGGAATAGCTGTGGTCCAGACTTGACATTGCATTAAACAATTTTAGTATGTAGAAAGAAGTACATATATTGGCCCCATCTTACTTAAAGGTGATTAATAAAACAACCACTCCACAGTCAAGATATTAATCTGAATTAATTTTAACGCAGGTGCAAAATTCATGACAACAATCACCCAAACAGCTACCAAAAGCCCACTTATATCTTTGGGTAGTAGTGCCCTGCAGCCATCCTGAGGGGTCTGCCAGATAGGGGGCAGTACCTCTTACTGGTGCTCTTGTTTCTTTTTCTTTTTTTAAAAGGAAAATAAAGGGACATCAACCTAACCTGCCCTATATTGGCTAGGTCTTTATGCCTTTCAGCTGGGGGGCTTAGACTCTGTTCTAACTCCCAGGGCCTATGCGTGCCGTTAAACTGTGTGTGTGAAGTTGCTCTGACAGGTCCTGAAGGATCTCCTCTCATGGGGTATCAAACAGGAGAGTTCCTCTCCCGTACACAGCAAAGGGGAAGGAGGGAAATGGAAACTATGATCAGAATTCTTCTTCTGTGGAGAAGTGTATGTTTCTTCTTTGCTCCTCAAAAGCAATGAGATCTTCAGTCGTAAGAAGACCGACCTGATGAAAATGCACAGCTAACTGACCTGACCTCAGCCCCATTCCTCGTTCTCGCTGCTGCTGCCACCATTCAGCGCAGTGGTAGTGGCGGTGAAAAGCATGGCAAATTTTGAGGGGATTTAACTTCCTCCTTCTCCCAACAGCTTCCTCTCCTTCGGCAACTCCTTTCGAATTCAGTAGAAGTGAAATTTGTGTGTGGGGGAGTTTGCAAGCTCAAATGTATTTTCTGGAGGCACAACTTCCCTTTCACTGTTCTGCTTTGCATGTGGATGCAGAAGGGATATTAACTCCATAAAAGCTTTCTGGGATCTGATTTGGAATTGACTATACCTAAAAATTACAAGATATAATAGCAGAGCAATTTAGGTAAAATATCCTGTGGCTTAAAGCAGTGTAATTTCCCTTTCTAGTATGTTATTTCAGTAAAGCTCAAGAAATACTCATGTTCCTGTATTTAAGCTACACATTGTAATGTTTGAAAATCGTATGTCACGGTGTTCAGTAGACTTCTGTGTCTCTTAAACTACATGTTTTGATATTGATGACAGAAGTGAGCAGTAATGCAAACAGACAAATTATTGTAGCCCTTTAAGATGTATAAATCAGAAAGTTAGAATATTTATTAAGTATAGAAATAACTGGGGAAAAAAAGAATCCTTCTAAACCTGTCTCCTTGGCTGAAATAAACTAATGCAAGTGTAGGCCTTCAAACTTGTCCTGCATTCCTTTCTCCCAGGCAAGATAATTATTCAGAAATCATTGCTTGTGGTTATTCATCTAATCTGTCACAGAAAGCCTGTAGTGAAGTAGCTTCCGCAGCCTCCCTAGGTAACTTGTCTCAGCGCTTTGTAACTCTCCCATTATTTGAAAGCTTTTTTTGTAATGAAAGAGGACTGAAGCCATCTGCAGCTGTATGAAGTCATTCCAGTTTAATAATAGCCTCCAAAAATCCTGTAACCTCCCTTCACCTGGAGGAAAGCAGGAGGAAAGGTGAAACAATAGTGTTGATGTTTCGCATCGACACAATTGTGTTGATGTTTCTACTAAATTTCCTGCCGTATTCTCAAAGAGAAGCTACGCTTTTGGTACCTTGACAGCTTCCCAGGCTGCTTCTACTGCTCTGTGAAACAGTGATAATTTTCTGGGCAGTTGCTATCTCCTTCCACCTCTCAAGATCCCTGATTAAAAAAAAAAAAGTAAATATGCAGGTTTGTGTTGGTAAGAAAAATCTTTAGAACTTGATTATTTTTTTTTCTCAGCAAGTATGGAGTTATACAGTGCTTGAGTAAAATACAATTAAAAATCCAGAGTGCTAAACACTCATTGTTTATCTGAGTTAATAAAAATAATTCGTGGGTAGACCCGTATGTTTTTACACACAAATTATATCCATATATATACACCCATATATATATATATGAGTGTAGATTTTCTACACATTCTGAAATATTTTTTTCTATAGTAGATATCATCCTGTTCATGGAATGTGACAAATTTTTAGACTGGGTACCGCAGCATTGTAGAAAGGAGAAGATGGTTCAAATCCTTTCCCGTTTTGTTGTCTCTTCAAAGTGTCCTAATCTTGCTGTTGGGAATCTAAGCTGTAAACACAGATATTAATGTTAGACTGCCCTGCAAAAGGGATGGGGTGGTTCTGTAGGGGAGGCAACTGTGTAAGATTTTGCAAGAGGAAAGAATTTGGACTAAGTCAAAATGTCTCCTCCAGGTTCCCTTTCCGTATCTTTTCCAGTGAAAAGTATGGCTTCAGGTCAAAGAATACATTTTCTTATTCTTTGCAACTCTGGAAAATTCTTATACCCACTTATCCTTTTTTGAAGAGGAGGGAATAGAGTTAATTACTACTTTTTTAATTACCTAGATTTCAGATCCCCTTAAACTTTGGCAAAAGGTTTTCTACTGAAACACACAGGTGTGCTTCTGCATGCTCTTGAATTGCAGGAGTGTGTGTTTTAATGCTGCACAGAGTCAAAGGAGTTTTCTACAACCATGCATTTGGTTTTTATAGGCATGCATATTTATTGTTCCTTTCTTAGGTCTGTGACGGAAGTGAACCCTCAACTGTGAGAACAAGTGAAAATAAGAGTGAAACACAAGATGGAACAAAAGGTAATGCCAAACAACTCTCTTCTTCTTGGTTTTTTGTTTGTTTGTTTTTTGTTCTTTTTTGTTTGTTTGTTTGGTTTGGTTTGTTTTTCCCTTTTGGTTTATAGGCTTTCAACTACACAAGGTACTACATAGGTTCCAGTAACTTTTCAGCAAAAGAAAATGAAATTCTTATGAGAAACCTGTTCTGGCCTGTGTTGCTGTAGTGTTGTAAAATTTTTAAGTGTGGCTGCAGATAGTGTCCTTTGTGCTGTCTGGGAAACCTTGTTTGTTACCAGTGATCATCTTATAATGGAGTCATCTGGGAGAAGTGTCCTCCCAGATGAGGAGGCATAGTTTATGCTTAGGTCTTTCCTGATCCTTAATTTATCCCTTCTGGTTTATCTCTGCTGTACAGTACAGGAAATGAAGCACTATACATAAGCTCATCAGTGCACACAAGAGAACAAAAACAAAAGGACTATAAACAAAGAAAGTGAGAAATGGCTATATATCTGTATCTGTAAATCAAAGAAAAGCAGGGATGGAAGAACAAAAGCTGTTTACCCGTTTAAAGAAAATGGAAAAGAAGTAGCATTCTGTGTGTGTAGGACTGGGTGTGATTACACAAGAGGGGTGCCGTAGCCATGGAAGACCCCTCCCTCTCACAGCCAGTTAGGACAGAGGATGACAGAAGTCCTTAGCTGATTCCGTAGTTTCTGTTTTGAGAGTATGAATTTCGATGAGACTTTGACAAAGCTTTCTGCTGTTCTTCAGGTCCAGTAATAAAAGTTGGCTGCCCTGCATCATCTTCGGTTTCTTTGAAGTAGTGGTTGCACCGCGTCTGTTATGCCACCATACCCATCACTGTAGAGCTCAGGATATTAACTGGCAGCCATTTAAGCTTTACGATACTGCATTGCTGTTCTGCATTGTTTGTATGTTGGGGTTTTTTTCTTCTTCCAGGGGACTGGATAGCACATAGGTGTTACACTGAACCCTATAGCCACTTAAACAGTCGGTCAGGCAGATCAAGTTCCCTACTGCAAGTTACTTATCTGTAATTAAGCCACCAAATAAACTTCTGTTCCAGTTCTAGCATACTAACCAGCAGTACTCTGGAAAAATGGTTACTTTAGGATTAGACTCTAACAGCAACAGTCAATATGGGATGTGCGTGGAAGTTGAAGTGACAGAGATGAATATAAACCAGCCCTGAATACCAACAAATCAGTGCGTTTCCAGAAGTGCTGTTAATCCTTCCCTCCCTCCCTCCCTCTCAGCAAACCTCACTCCAATAAGAGCAGTAAAAAATTGGGAGGACTGCCAGATTGCTGGTTCAGCACAAGGGAAGGAAGAGATGCCTGGTGCTTGTGTCAATAAACTGCACTGTAGGATTCAGAACTGGAAAATTACCAAGCAATTATTACAGAGTTTTTATCACATCTGGTTCTTTTTTTCCAGTGGCCCTGATGAACTCTTCAGAAATGGGAAGTTCTGAAAGGCAAATCCCATATGCTAGCTCTCCTCAGCACAGATTGCGATGTGGATGGCAAATGCAGCCTGCTTGCATCCTGATACACTTCTGCTCTTGTCAACATGCTAAAGTGGGCTTTGCTCCTGAGATTGGAGCAGGAAGAAAAAAATCAGTTCAATTTGCAGTCAAACCATGCAAGTTCAGCGGTACTAAAAGCACCGCATCTGTTTCAGTGCTTTGCTGTGATCTTTCGTCCAGAATGATGAGCAAATTAGTGTTATACAAGCAGTGAATGAATTTAAGGCAAAAAGTAAACAATGCCAGGTATTTCAGAAATAAAAAATATTTATGAAATCGAAATCCAAAGACATTATTTTAAAATTGAAACCCCCTTTGACAGAGAAGTAGTACCAGTTTTAGCTGAGAAATATGGATATCATCTCGGACATTATGGAAAAAAATCAAAAGCTTAAATTGAGATGTCTTAAAACTGTTAGATTGAATGACTCTGGCCCTTCTCCAAAGGTGATGACTCTGTTCCTAGTTTGGTATTTGAAAGCTGCATTCCCAAGTTCTTCTGCCAGACTGAAGATGGTAACGGTTTGCCCTTAGAGCATACATGGGCTGTGTGAGCCTGTGCTCACTCCTCCTTCCTTGCCAGTCTGATGCACCTTGTTCCTTGCCTAGTCAATGTAAGCAGATGCAGGGAATAAATGAAACCATTACATTTTTATTCTTTTCTGCCTGATCCTGCTCAAACAGAACAGTTTAATGGGTTCCTAAGATTTTTTGTTGGTAGATGAATATTTGAGTTCTTTTGGAAGGACCCTCATTACTGGCTTTAAGTGCTTCTTTGTTTCATGTAAGTACAGAATGTGTCTACATGAAACAAAAAGAAAATTCAGAGTCATGTATTAAGCTGTCAAAAGAAGTTATCATTTTAACAATCCATAACAGTCACTAAAGACCTGCAAAGCTAGCAATGCATTCAACAGCTAGGAAAGAAAAAGAAAAAAAAGTAATTCTCTTTGGATGCCTTTGAAAAGGAGTAAATAACCATGTTGGTTGAGACCTCTCAAGAAATACAAAGGAAAGCATAAAGCAGATGAAAAGCTAAATACTCATTAGCTTATATAGAGGAGCAGCAAAAGTCAGTTTACTGCAGGACTGCAGTTGTCCTTCTGAACACACAGGATTAGCTACAAGGGAAGAATGTTAGATAAAACTTCTGTATAAGGCAGCCTCAAAGCATAATGATCTGGCAAGTGGATGAAAGAATTGCATGAACTATGTGTAATACTAGGATAAAGAGCTGTAATGTTTGCTTCTTGATAGGGAGAAATATTGAAATGTGGTTGTATTTTTTAGTTAGAGAGGTTATTTCTGCTTTTCACTTTACATGATAAGTAAGTAATCTATGGCCAGAGTGATAGAGTGTTAGTGAAAAGATTACAAAGCTTTTTATTTTCTATTTAAAATGATCTATGAATTATAGCATTTTAGACACCCTAAATTAGCCATTCTACATTTCCAAATATAAATTAAGATCTATCAGCATAGTTCCATCGAGGTATACTTTAGATTCTGTAGCAAAACTAGGCGCTTCTGCTATTTCCATGTCCTATTAAAAAGAAACCCAAAATGTAACCCCCACCCCACTCCTGACAAATTCCCATCATTTTATCTGATCTTTAGATAGCACTGTGAACAAAGGAATGGGTACAGGACTAATGTAAAACACTGTTTCCATATCCTTATAGATGTTTATTTTATTTTTTTTTGTTATCACACTTCCATTTCTCTCATGAAATACTGCATGCAGTTGGCAGGTTGGCAGAACACCAAAGCTGCATCCTCTTACAGCTGCTTCCTAGTTAATGAGTGCACAACAATAGGAACAAGGCTATACGAGCAAGAAGAAACTCCCCACAACAGCAACATTTCCAGACCTTTAAAATGTGCACAGCATTACCAAGACATCTGCTTTACACAGCACCTTCCTATGGCCACAGGACTGAAATAGGAGCTACTGCTTTATTGTTTGTTAAGATCAGATCCCTCCCACACTGTTAGGAAGTATGTAGGTCACATATAGGCCACATTAGCATGACAAAAGTCTTGGGGGGAACAGAGAACTGTTTCCCTTTAGTTCGGATGCGTTAAACAGTTTACGTGATGTATACAGATATACACGCAGGTAGGCTGAAGATTGAAGCCAAGGATGAATTTGACCTTGGATATGTTTGGTTACTGAGTCTCATATATCTCTTTAGCGAAAGGAGCAGCTCTAGTTTCAGGATCAACTTAATCTTTAGCGTATGCCCCGGACATCTTTCGGGGTCTATGGAAAGTGAGCAGAAGCCACTCTGGAAAAAGCAAGTGGTGAGAAAAACAGGCAACAGGCAAAATTTGGAAATGTTTTATCCTATTTCTCACAGCATTGCTTGGTTGTAAGTACAGTCAAAGTGTTAACTCAAATCTACCTTCTCTCTCTGGAAGTGTCTCAGCTCTAGATCAATTACATTGAACTGGGAGTGATTGCATAAAATGTTGTGCCCTACCAGAGCGTGGCTGTGGTGGCTGCAGCCACTTCCCTGTCTATCAGGTCCTCTGAGTTTGGCCCTGGCAGACTGAGGGTCTTTTTCAGGACTCATTTGAAAGAGTATCAGAGACTAGTCTTGTTCTGTGTATAGTCTTTCAATTAGACACAGATATGATTCAGAAAAATTTTCTAGTTGGTGTAATTTTTTTCAACTTGATGTTTCATATGTTGTTTGGGTTGCGTGCTTGCAGCTCAGCTCTTTTGCAGACAACTGAAAGTATGAGTGTAGAGCAGCACTTCCCTGATGCCTTCTCTCTTAATCAGCCCATCTGCAGCCTTTCCCCTGCTTCAAGGTCAAATGTTGCTGCAGCTGTAACTATTTTCTGGGAATTTTTTTCTGGCTTGACTTAGCATAGTTATTCCAGGCTACACAAAAATTTCCCACAGCAGTGTAAAGAAATTAATGTATTATGTTGCACAATATTCTTACACCAAAGTATATGCACTGCTCATGGTTCTTCTCCTCAGCTCACGTCCATTTCCATCACACTTTTCCTGCGGTTGTGGTATGTTAGCTTTGAACAGGCTGCAGCCTCCTGAGAGTAGGAGCCAGTGGCAGAATCATGGTCCTGCTGAAATGAGCAGGACTGATTTGTTTATATTTGCGCTGGTTTTAAGAAAGTCTGAATTCCATCACAAATACTTGCAAGGTATTTTTAATGTTTTGTAAGAGGAACCTAGTCATGGGTGTTAAGAAGTACATCACAAGAGAGGTGGTGGAGAGATCAGAATCTTTCTCTGGCTAAATTGTCTTTGTTGCTTTGTATTAAATAGTGTTATTTACAACATAATTTTCCTCTTGCTTCTTTCATGATATATTTTAACTTCAGACTGAAAAGCAATGGTTGATTTACTATGAAATTAGACAACTTCTTTTTCTAAAAGCAGAACCGCGTCTCCCTTTTTTCCTTCTGTTTTTTTTGTGGTTGTTTTGTTTTGTTTTATTTTTGTTTTTTTTTTAAACAAAAAATGTTCTAAGTTAGTCTAGTTTTTGATTCCTTTAAGGAACAAAGAAAGAGAAATAAGGCCATTGGTGTGTACTTAGTCCTTCCCTGTATCATGGAAACATGTCCAAACAGTGTTTAAGGAATAGCCTCTTCAGACTGAGGTGAGGACAGGAGTGTTGGGAAAAGGACATGATCTGTGTACTCCCTGTTATTCCCAGATGTTAATGCTTTGGATCACAGAGGAAACATTCTCTTTTGCTTTTGAAATTTTAACAGCAGAAAGAATTGCTAATTTATTTGCAAGATGTTACAGTCTTTGAGGCTGGAGAGTGTTTGATGGCAAGAAACTTCTGATGCCAAAGCTGTTTGGCTCTGGAAGATTCTGGGAATCTGCTGTTTGTTTGAGGTGGTTTGCTTTATCTTTTCATAATGGATAAATAGGAGAAAACCCTATGCCTTGGCAGAATTGTTCAAGAAAAACTACAAAAGATGGACCCTTATAAGAAGCTACATTTTCAGCTGACATAAAAAAAATGCAGAAATGGGTGAATTTGCAACCAGAAAGTCCATCCCTTGCACAGCATTAACTTCTACTTGGTTTTAAACTTATTCTCATGCACTGAGTGATGCTCAATTGTGCTGCTGTTGGTTATGAGTATTTTTACATTGTTTTCAGGTCCAAATTTCAGTCTTGGAATGGACGAGCAGAAGACCCCAGCTGAAGACATGCCGTTTTCGGACACTGACATCAATTTAGAGATATCATTTTCAGAACAGGCAGCTAATCTCAAAGACAGCTCAATAGGCAAAATGTGCAAGGGTGGAGGGGGTGACACTCTTCTCCCGGTAAGTGTTTCCTATTTATTGTTCTCATTATTTGTTTTTACTAGTGGTACTGTTTGGATGATATTTATCTGATAGTGTGTTAATTAGATTCAGAAGAACATTGTCGGATCCAGTTTCATGGAGACAGATCTTCTCAAGACAACTCGTTTTTGGGAATAGTATTCTCAATAACATGGAAGCAAGTACTTTTATGCCTGTTTATGTCATTGTCTGTCTGGGAAAATGCACTTTATGTCTAAGCAATAACGGACTGGTAATAGTAATCTGGAATAGTGGCTTGATGGTAGTTGTACACAAATTGTGTCCTTGCTTCATTTGTTTACAGCCCCTTTTCCTGTATCTGAGATGAGATGCCTTGCCTGCGTAACAAAAATCTCTGTTGCCATTTAAAAAGGGTTGGTAGATGCCTGTAGAAACCTTGTTTTCCAATGCAGGTAGATGAGGCATGAGAATGAAGAACAGAATGATCTATAATCTGACTTCTATGGAAGTCTAAAGTCAAATGGGAGGAAATTACGGGTTTGTGCTCAGTTTTACACTCCAACTCTTAATTAAAAAAGGCTCATTCTGAATGAATCCAAGTAAATACAAAAGAAGATCCTCCAATGCATTTTTTTGTTGATCCTCAAGCATCTCTTTGGGGATCTCTTTCTACCTAACAGTTCATGAACATGCAGTTTAGCGTGACCTGTAAACTAATGACTGGTGTGAAAAACATTTTTTTTTTCCTAGCAGTGTATACAAACGTGTCTGAGTAAACATAGTGTCTGAAGTAATAATGTTTCACAGTTCTTCAAACACTTAATTTAGATAAGGACACATGCAGTTCTTCAAATAGCAATCACCCCCTGTATCCTAGTTTAAACATTATAAACCAGACACTAATGGATATTTAGAAATGGATTCTAAAGTGTTTGAGTCATGTTTCTCTAATGCAGCCTGTAAGAAGGAGACAATAGCTATACTCTAATTTACTTCTGTATATATGCATAATACATACATTAGCTAAACTTTCAGTTAGGCTTATTAAAGATTACTTAAAGATATGGCTATGGAATTTCTCCTTCAATGATGAAAAGAATGGCAAAATGATAGGAAAAGGAAGTGAGTTACCTATTTAAATCTACAATTTTTATTTGTTGCACCTTTGCCTTTGGCAGTTATTTTTAAAAATAGATGTTTGTGCAAGTCAATGAAACCTCAAGGCAGGAAACTGACTATTTATCTTCAATTTATAAATTATGTTTATGTTTTGGTTTGTGCCCTTTTTGTCATGTGCCATAACCACCAATTCATCTGCCATAAATAAGGACCCCCCTTCCCTAAGAAGGGAAACCCTTTATTATTATAGTATGGCAGCCAAATATGTTATTTTATGTGCATAAGTGCAGGGGGATTTGTATCCCAGTTGTACATGCATGGGATTGTTCACGGACAGCCATTTCCACCGCTATAAACTGCAAAAGGATGCAGAAGGTGGCGGTGTCGGGGGTGGGAGGTGGTTACAAGCAGGACAAAGCCAGACTCTTGTTGGAGGTGCATAGTGAAAGGACAAGAGGCAATGGGCACAAGTTACTACAGGGGAAATTATGTTTTGCAAAGTAAAAAAAGTCCCCATGAGAGCATTAAGCACTGAGTGCCCACAGAGGTTATTTGGAGTTCTCAGAATTCAGTTGGGCAACACAACAACCAACCCGATCAGGCTTTGAATTTAGCCTTGCTTTGAGCCTGCAGTTGAATTAGATGACCTCCAGAAGTCACTAGAAACCTAAATCCTCTGATGATTTTAATATCATCTGCTTTTTAACCTATTTGGGGTGTTCTGTGATTTAGTCAGTAACAGCAGGCTTCACGATGAAAGGTTGTGCTCTGAAGGAAGCACAGCCTTTGAGCTAAATAATTTGTTATGACTTGGATTATTCACTCTGCTGCAAATCTCTGCTTTTAGAATTTCAGGCTGCCGAAGGACAAAACAGGTACCACAAAGATTGGTGATCTGGCCCCTCAGGACATGAAGAAAGTCTATTCTTTAGCACTGATTGAATTAACTGCGCTCTATGACATACTTGGGACAGAATTCAAGCAGCAAAAAGCTGTAAAAATAAAAACCAAAGGTGAGTTGGTGTTTCATATTCTGAACCAAATGGGTCTGGTTTAATCCAGTAAAACAAATGTATCCAGTTCTTTATGATTTTCCATCAGAAAACTTATATTAGTATATACATAGTAACATAGGTCCTGAGCGGTATTTAATTATACATCTTAAACTCAGGGCACACTTTAAGCAAGTACATGCACATAATCACTCCAGCTACAGGACTGTGCTCTTTGTTTAAAGTTAAAACTCAGGTCAGTCACTGAGCAGATACACCAAGGAGTGAAGAAGGGGAAACTATCTTAGCAGTGTGCTGTGCAGGAAGAATTGCTTCACAGAAACTTGTATGTGTTGATATATTTCCTGGGACGGCACGTGGTATGTGCTTTTTGCGGGTATTCTTTTCCTGCTTTCCTGAAGGTAGGTACTGTGCTGCTCTTATGGTTGGACTCAATGATCTTAAAGGTCTTTTCTAACCCAAATAATGCTATGGTTCTGTGATTCTACCTGACTTTTTTGCTTACGTTGCCCGTGACTGGAAATGCTGGGAGCATGTGTCACCTGTTTTCCTCTTCTGTGTGGTACAAACTTTCCTGTATCACATGGATGATTTCTATGTCATATGTATGCATGCTTGCCCATCCAGTATTTACTCAGGACATAATTCAATGTTTGTGTGGAATGGCATCATATTAAGTGGAAGATCTGGGCTGTTGCAGAGGATGTCGAGATAGATGTAACAGGTCATTTTGCTCTGTAAGCCCTTGGAGCATATGTATAATCACAGTGCTTTTCTTGGCAACATAGGACACATGGAAACCAATTTCAAGATGCTAGAAGTTTTCAGTGCTCTGTGTGTTTTCTCTATTTCTGCTTTCTGCTAAGTTCTTTACAAAAGATTGAAATGTGTTACCAGTTAATAACAAGCCTGCTTTGACCAAAACCCTGTTGTCAAGGTTCAGTGAATGTGACAGCTCACTTTAAATAATTGAAAGCAACAGAGAGGGTTGAGAGATATACAACAAGGTACAATAGATTCTTCAGAATGTATTCTTCACTTTACAGTAGTAGAAAATAACTTTTTAAATGCAAAAGGCATACACAAAAACATCTGTGAGACCTTGATCCCTTAAATGCATTTTCTTCTTGCAGAAGTGCTTGTGCTTTCACTAATAAACAGAGACAAAGCACTTTCTTCTCTTGTATTTTGGGTCTTGGTTTTAATTAATTCTTCTTACCAAATTTTTAATTGAATTTCACTCATAGCGTTATTATCTGAATGACAGGCATTCATGAAAAACTTTGAATTGATTTAAAACTTTCTTAAAAGTTAAAAAAGATGAACTAGACTCATAGAAATGTGTACAAAATAGACAACGACATGTCACCCTTTCTGCCAAACAAATCTGCTTTTCCATGTAATGCCTTCAGTGCCTTGTTGCTCTGCCTGACCCTCACCTCTTCACTCCTGAGGTGTTGTTTGGCCAATTAATTCATACAACTGTGGATCTATTGGCTGTTCCTCTTTGTGCTTGAGTAGGTAAAGATGATGAAAACATAATGCTGGGGAATGCTGTGCTGTGCCCAGCCCTGCCTTTCTCTTGACCTCCTACAGTTCGTTTCTCCAACATCATCTCAGTAGAAACTTTTATTATTGACAAGATCTTCGAGATGATAAAACTATGGGGTATGGATATTGGCCTACGTATTTTATAGGCAGACTTTTAATGCTGGTAGAGATACAAGAACTCCCTGATTTGGCACCAAAACTGATATTTCTTTGACACGTATCCCCCTTTGACATTCCCTTGAGGACTGACATCGTTTCAGTAATTACAGCTGTTCTCTGCTCAATATTGGCATGGCATCATACAAAGCAGGAGTTTTTAGCTACATGTAGTGTTATATGCTGTTTCAGAAAAAATGCACATACAGCAATTATCAGTACTTCAGATGGAGAAGTTCTATGACAGCCACATTTGGGTTAGTCGTTACTTAGTATACCTCTCTTTTAGTTGTCATTCACTTCTAATCAGCTGGGCCATAAACACATGGGAGTCCCATTTACTTGAAGACTAAGGCTAGTTTTGCATCAGGGCTAGATTAACTGAGACTAGATTCTATTTTTTTTTTTTAATTTGCATTGTCTTGGCACTATTTTGAAGGCTATTTTCTAACCAAGACTTAACTGTACTTTTGCTTTTATTTAAAAAAAGAAAAGAAAAGCAAAAGACCATTGACAAGATGGTGATCTTGCTATCCTGATGGTGTTGTACAAAACAAAGCACAGGGGTTGAAAAGCTCTTCTTTCAAAACCCTGATAAGAGTGTTCAGAATAACTCTGGGTGGTAATTACATCTGTCTTATTTTAGTAGCCAAATTTCTGGATATTTCACTCATGCCATTTGCATCTTAACAATCACAACTTGCATTGAGCGATGAAGATCTGCATTTCAGGGTCATCATCACACCCATTGTGCAAACCAGAACCACGCAGATGGTTCATTTATGCAGTTTGCTTCACTGTACTGCAGAATATGTGGATGGTAATTTGATGTCTAAACAGAAGACTCCTGATTTATGGTCGAAGGAAGAGATGAATGAATCCTTTTAGCCAGAATGCTTTGTGTAATAACTTGATTGATGAAGACATTCAAACACTTTGAACGAAAGGTCGATAGCTCTGAATGTATTGAATAAGGTTATTGCTTCAAAAATGTGATTTTATGCCATTATCACATGTACTGGAACAGATGTGGATAATATCTCAGTTTCTTTTGCTTTATTCTTCAGACTCTGGCTTGTTTGGTGTGCCACTGTCAGTTTTACTGGAACAGGATCAGAAGAAGGTGCCAGGAACCAAGATCCCACTGATTTTTCAAAAGGTAAATAGGCACGATCAAGTCAAATTGTTACATACCTGCAAATGACAAACAAATAACATTTTATCCTGGATTTGTTTGCTTCTTTTAGCACAGTTTTCAGTATATTACTCTAATCAATCAAAGTTATTGTAACTTTTATTTGCAGATTTACTTACTAATTCAGTAAATGGTATACTTTGCTTTGTATCAGGCATATTTTGAGTTAAAGGAATAAACTTCAGTTTTTGTTACAACTGGTCTCCATGATTTAGGCAAGTTTACTTGTGAAAACTTGCCTGTGAAAACTGACAGACAGTGTAAGAACCCACTGGACCCAAATTCCATTTCCTAAAGATGGTGTAACTTCCATTATCAATAAGGCTGCCCTCTGTTTTTTTCAGAGCAAATACTTGAAACTCTGTAGAAATTCTCCATCCCTGGCCCACAGGCTGAACCTACCTTTCTAGGAAGTGGTTTTATTCTTTCAGAAGTGATTTGGGACACAAGGCAGGTGGCTAGGGGGTGGGAATCAGGCTGGATCACTGCCTCTGGCGGTGTCAGCAGCACTTTTCCAGAAGATTTGTTGCTTTAGTACATGGGGGTATGCTTCGGCCTGTATCGTGTTATGGTAATGGGAAAGATGATGGAGACGCTGGATTTACTGCCCATACATAGCAGGTCTCATTGCATGAGAAGGGAGAGACCACGGTGTGTGGACCTGACCTAACACTGAGAGAAACTCAGTGCTGTGTCATCACCATTTCAGTAGGTTTGGGGACCCGCTTGTTAAGTTATTTTTCAAGAAACAGAAAACTCAAAGTAGTTTTGCATCAGTCTCTCAAAACTAATGCTGTGACATTCAGGCCAGAAATTACTTCCTCGGGATCATAAAAATGCATTTCTGGGAAAGATGCTATCTAGAAAAAAAGAAATCAAATGACAAAAAATGATTGATCACTGTGCTATCCTAGCAACATAGTAAGCATAGTTCTTCAGGAAGAAAATTCTACATAAACATTTCTAGCTTATAGATGTCATATGTTTTGCAAGGTGCTGACGTCATTTGGAATACAGTTTTTCTTTAAATGAGAATATGAAAATAAAAAGTTTCCCATTTCTTCTGCCTGTTCTCTACAGCACATGCTTTCCAAGAATAAAGGGGATTTATGTAAAGTGCAAGAAAGAATGTTTTTGTGCCTGCTGCTTTTTGAATGTACCTTGGTTATCACTAAAATTAAACAAACAAAGCTAATAGGAAGGTTGCTTAATTAAAAAAAAAACCAAACAACTTTTATTAAAAAATACACCTAGTTATTATTTCATTGAGGAGTTGTGGTTAAAAATAATGACATAATTTAGCCTAGGGGGTTTTTGACTTGAAAATCTGAGGGTGTTATCGATCCATGTAACTCCACCAGAATTTTCTGCTGGTAGTAATTTGGGTGTCTGGCCTGCTAATGAAGCCATGCAGAGCAGCCCTGATAGCGATGAAGAGGGAATTTGCTGTAGTAGGAGGCTGGTGGTGGCCAGTGGGCACCTCTTGCTGCCTGCCAAGGGGGCACTTGAGCGTGAGTGTGCGCGAAGGAGTCAAGGCCGCTGGCAGTGCCACCAGACCTTACCTCTCCCTAGACGTGGGGACGGTGGCAAATCACACAACATGCCCACGGCATCTTTATGTCCAACAGATGAGAGTGGCAGTCACTGCTCTGGTGTAAGCCGGGTACAGTGAGAGTTGGATGCGGCCAGTTAGCACTTTTTTTTTTTTTTTAATTAACTAAGGAAAATATACCCGGGTACAATATACCTTTAGTACTGTTTACTAACTTTGTGGCTGTTTTTGTCCGACTTTTTTTGGTGGCATTTATCAGTCACATAAATACGGTGGTATTTTAATTTCTGTAACTGGAGGAAGCACAACTGTGTTGCATAATTTTTCTTACTCAAGAGCTGGCACAGGAAGGTATGTAACAAAGGCACTGCCCTGGTTAAACATTGTGAGAACCATTTGTGCTAAAATGATGTCATCAGCTTTTGACGTTTACAAATTTCTTTTGACTACTCTTAGATCCACACTTCAGTGAATGCTTCTAGGCATATCTTTTAAAGAAACAGAATTCATGATATGTGTTTTAAGTACTTGTATAGAATTTCTACTAATTTATCTAAGCCACGTGAAGGATTGCAAACTGCTGAGTTTGTTAGGAGAATACCAGGATTTGCAAAATTGAAGCTTCCTTAAAGCTTAAAAGTGCTTAGGTCTTCTCTGGTAAAGTTGTAAAGAAGAGTATTTGTGAGAAAGTTAGTACTGTATCACTAATGTTACCTTAATTGTTTTGATTCAGAGACACTTTAACAAGGGTAATAATTGAGATTTATTTTTGAAGACAGTAGTTGTGGAAAAAAAACGCTTCAGTCTCTATAAAGATACAGTTTTAGACAATCGTGTCTTTCTTCTTTAATCGTGTCCATAATAGGTAGGAGCCATGTTAAGATATTTTTTTTCTACATCTATAACAACTGTAATACATTTGTAAACTGTGTTTGTGTGTCTACTTGTTACATATGTGCGTGCACAAATGCGTGCATACACACACATGCATACATAAAGGCTCTAGTATATCAGAACTATCTACCAGTAATTTTTAATTGGCATCTTCATTCATGCAGTTTGCTTTGTGTTTGACAGCTGATTGCCCAGATAGAAGAAGCAACTCTGGAAACAGAAGGACTTCTCAGAATACCAGGAGTTGCAACAAGAGTAAAGGTAAATTGTTGCACAAATCCTCAATATCCCCAAAAACCTACCTCCGCTTACTGATTTTATTGTGTTGTGGAAATATATTTTAATACCAGGGTGTTCTGAAAATTTTCAAAAACAGAAAGCAAAATCTCTTCACAAAGAAAACTGAGTTATATTAGCCAAGAAGGTGATGGTTTCATCCAGGGTAGTTTTGGGGAGAAGGCTGGAGTTTGAGTTTGAAGGGAAGTCAAGGCTACGTTTCAAATTCAATTGTGCCAAAATCTTGTTAATTCTTGGCATGAGCTTTCCAGCCTTTTGCTTTTTCCCTGAACCAGTTGAATCATCTGAGCAGTTTATACGTAGTCTTTCTACCCCAGGAGGAAGCTTTTCTCTGGCATTGTGAGCCTATTTTAATAGCTAGACTTAACCTGTGTTACAGGGCAAGGTAGCCAGCATGCACTGAAGAACCTCTCACATTTATTTTTATGAACGGCAATATAACTACTCAGCTTGCTAAGCACAATCTTGTTAGGCACGTTCATACACACCGACACTTTGCAGAGCAAGTGCCAATTGCATGCGGACTCTTTCCCAGTATTTGCCGTAATGCAGGAAACTAAATACACAGTATGATTCACGCCAAAAGTCAATGTGTTAAAAAGATGGTCTGAACTGGCCTTAAATTCTAAACAGAAAGGACCATTTAAGTGGATTCAGCTGTCCAAAGACGTCTGCCAGCCTCTGTCGTGTAGAACTCGGTCCAGCAGCTGGTTCATTAGAAACAACTGAAAGAAGGGAATATTATGGAAATTGGCTTTGTTTATTTACCAGTAACTAAGATGATTTTTTTTTTTTTTACAATTTTCCTCCATTCTTTATTTTCCACTTTTCATGAGTTCTGCATACTGGAATAATTTTGGAGTGATTTTTTTTATTTGTTTATTCTTTGATTTTATCAGTTTAATACAATTTCGCAGGCAGGGAATCATTCACTATTTGACTTTCATTAATCTTTTACCTCTTTATTTGCAGGAGCTGCTTCTTTGAATTAAGTAATTGTTTTGTTAGCAAAGATGTTAAGTTCCTTTACTTATTCAAATAGAAAATTTTATAGAAAAACAAAGAATTTAGCATACTACATGACTGATGGTTTCTCTTAATTTTCTTAAACTTTTTTCTCCTACAGAAAAAGAAAATATTTTCCTAATTGTGTAGTTTCATAATAAGACACAGATAATCTCAAGAAAAATATTTTGCTATCTTATTCTGTAGATTTTTGGAGTTATTATTAAAAAAATGCATTGCATATGCCCCATTTACTTTAAAATCTAAGCATTGGTGCATTAGGATGCATAGCTGACATTTTATCTAGATGTTTAATACTGCATTTGCCACAGTGATTTGTTAAGAATGTGGATGGAGGACCTGATGAGACTCAGGGGGAGAACTTTTATCTTTATTTCTAAAGCTTGCTTTTGTTGATGAGCAGGAAATCATACCCACATGACTTTAGACATATAAGTTAGGATCTTTGCACCTTTGAACCCCCTAAGTAATCAGTGGAGACAGAAGATCTCTCTGGAGTACAGTTGAGAACATCCAACTTTTATATCAATCTAAGTGTCCACATTTTCTTTGGAAATAGATCCATTTTCCATTCGGACAAAGTTAAATTTAATAAGAACGGTATCTAAAAAATGTATCTAGTAACCTCTATCCAATGTGTCCTTCTTGACCAGATAAATAATTAAGGCCGTATTTTTCCTTAGCACTTCCCCTTATTTCGTCTCACATACTTTACGAAATAAGCCAGTGTATCTGTCCTTTTCTGTCTGGAAGAACTGAAGCAAGAGGAAGGGAGGTATTTGTGAGGCGTGCCTCAGGGCCACCGGACCTATACTGAGGCCGCTTCCCACTCTGCCAGACTGGGAAATAAATGAAGTGGGTGCAAGGCTGGGACTGATGCTTAATAGGAGACTAAGGAGGACTCAGTCTTTGCAGCATGTTCCCATTCGTACACCTCTGGAAGCCCAATAATAACGCTGCCGTGGGAGCAGGTTAGGAATATGGTAATGTCCGCTGCCAGCAGTATCCTGCCCTTTCCCAACCACAGAGTTATGAGGTATCACTGAGACTTTTAGTGCTGTTTTCTCTGCTGCGTAACTTCCATGTTTCGCAGTACAGTCCCCTTCCATAGGGGGCATGTTTGACATCCAGTGCTAGGCAATGCTGTATGTGCCCAGCGGCATGGGGTTCCCTGTAGATGGCAAAACATCCAACTAACCAGTCACACAAATCTTTTCCCTGTGTTTTAAAAAGAGAACCAGCCTCACCTTAGTGTATGTTTTGATAGGAAACTGTGTGTCAACATGCATAATTGCTGTATTTGTTTATGAAAATGGCCATGCATTACAGCAACACCCGTTGGTAGTAGTTTGAGAATTGCTATGTATATCAGCCATGTCTTAATATTTTGGGGGAGGGGAAGTCATAACTCTTACATGAATTAGTATGATATCTGGTTCTTATAGTATATTCCATATGGTCCTGAGGCAGGTCCATAGGATTTCTTCCTGTATGATTTGGCCGTCTGCTGCCTATTACTATGTGTTTGCTTGCGGTGCTTCTGATCCCCAATTTATCTTTTTGTAGCAAAAAATCACTGGCAGCTGGAGTTAGGTGATACTTCAGATGTCCCTTTTTTTCTCCCTTTCAAAGTATGGAAAGTATTGCTGTGTGTATAATGCATGACTTCCAGCAGCCAAGTGTTATTGGTGCTCTCTGTATCTACTGCCTTTCAGAGTCTTTGCCAGGAACTGGAAGCAAAATTTTATGAAGGGACTTTCAACTGGGAAAATGTAAAGCAACATGATGCAGCAAGTCTTTTAAAACTCTTCATCCGTGAACTGCCTCAGCCACTCCTCACTGTAGAATATCTCAAAGCTTTCCAAGATGTGCAGAGTGAGTAGTGTCCTTTCTGTCTCAGCTGCAAAGAATTGATACTAGTGCAGAGAAGTGCCTCTTTGTCTCTTTGCCATATGTGAAACGGAAAAACAAATTGAATAATAACAATATGACTTCTCCTGAGAAAAGACTGGGCATATTTTTGCTAATGTACGAATAACATTTTTCATGTAACATCTATTTTAATAGTTTATACATAAAATGAAAGCACACTGCCACTTTCTGATAAGATGTTTCTGATAGTCATTAGGAGCTATAGATGGGTTATAAGGAAATTGTGTATGATAGTATCAGTTTATAAACAATATTTGCTTCAAAAGAAAACAACAGCAAAGGTACAGTGGTTCTGCACAAAATCTAACAAATGGTAATTTTTACTGTTTAGGGTATTGTATCCATTTAAAACAGGAAAAGTTAGAGCAGAATAGTCAGAACTGCTGATCATCCCTGATCCCTTGAGATCAGCAAGTTCCTGTGAAAATGTCCTCCTTGCCAGCTGGTCACCAAGACAGCAAATATACCAGCTGTAACTGAAAGAGAGTGGCTTCGTAATAATGAATCAGGAGTGAGAACTCACATACATTAACTCCACAGCCAACACAGGAGTACAAGTTTCAGAAAAATGTATTCCCCTTATCTGCAGGCAGAGTGGTGGCTCATTCCTAAGGGAATGAGGGGGATTCCCATGGACAGGCAGACAAACAAATATTCTCAACAACTGTGGGCTGTGTCAGTCTCTGGGTTGTGAGCTGCCTTTCAAGGCCATTAAGTTGGTGGGAGCAGGGGGCTGGTGCTTAGGCCTGCTACAGAGTGGTGTTGATTTTGCAGTACTGAGTGGCAAGTTAAAGCTGGCCAGAGCGCTTTCAAATGATGCTGGCAGCAAACAGCTCCTCAAGGTTGTTCCATTTACTGGGTAGTGATTGGAGCCAGGAGGGTTTCTGCTTGCTGCTCCTGAGCTGTCTGAAGGCTTCTGTGGTTTTACTAACCCCAGAAAATACTCAGGTGCCAGAATCCAAAACACTTTCTACATTGAACCAAAGGACTTGATGCAAAACAGACATAGCACTTCACAGTCTTCCATTGTTTAAATTGTCTGCCTGTCCTGTTGGTTGCATGTAGTAAGATTAAATGTTAGAGGAAAAAGGGCTGTCTTTGTGACAGTAATTAGTGTTTTTCATGTTACCATGACTAAGTAGTGTGGTTAGAATTAAATATTTAAACAACCTTATTTAAACAAATTTATTAATTTGAGTAGTTCAAACAACTAAAATGCAATTGTTATTTAGGTGAACAGACAGAAACCCTTGATTTAAGTAATGAAATTGTTTTGCAATTTTATTTTTGTTTATTTTCCTAGGACAAGGCTGATTCTCATCCCTTTTTGAGCATTGTGGCATGGTGTTTTGGAACTAAATTTAAGCCTTACTTTGAATGTTTGTCTTCCTAGAGCGGGTAGATACAGTGTTATCACTACTTGCATGTTTTAAATGGCTATATAATTTGTCGCTTGGTTATTAGACCCTTAGTTTTTATTATGGTAGTCAGAAAGGGGTTTTTTTTACTTCAGCGATGAACTGGGTTTTTTTGGGTTTTTTTTTTTTTGGCGTCTTCCAAACTGATTTGGATGAAACGTATTTGAAATAGCAGTTTAGTTGGAATCCCAGCAGGAGGCACAAGAACAGCCCTGTTGAATTTTGAAATAGTGTGCTAAAACCATGTTAAGTTCACTTGTTTTATGTATGGCCTGATTCGTTAGGAATCTGCTGAGAAGACTTGCCAGAGCATGTCCTCTAAGGCATGACAGGATGAAGTTTATCACAAGTGACAAACATGAGAGGGTTGGGGCTTTCTGCTGCTCAACGCTGCCAGAACGTAGGAGCTCTTCTAGGAGGTGGAGGAGTGCAGGGGTGCATTCGACCTGCATCTTGGGTGAATGAGCAATTTCAAATTCACCACTGAGCAACTGGGTAAAAGGCAGACCCAACGTCACTGTTCTTTAATGACAGCTTGCCACATTTGGTACGGCACTCACTGCTGTACGTACGTGTGAAGCTGCTCTGCTCTTGGCTTTATCCCGGCTGGTTTGCCATTGCAGCTGCTGCTGCTTATGTCACTGGAGACCTGCCTTGTTCAGCAACACGTGGAATTCCTTCTGCGTGGGTGACTTGGGAGATCATGCAACTGTTAAGGCAATCAGAGAAACTGTGAAAGCAGTTTTGAATGTACCCTTTCATATGTTGGGGCACAGGCTCAAAAAGGGAGGAACCGTTAGCTGACTGTTTTTTCGTGTAACATTGCAAAATAAAGAATCACAAGGCATCTAGAAAATACTGCCAGAAGACTGCTGAGTCATACAGCAACTGAATCCTAAAAGAACGTTTGGAAATGAGTATCAGAAAGCGAGGATCTGCAGGTCCTTTGTCATACGATGACAATTAGCCAAGTGTACGTGTTCAGTATTTTGCAAGAAGTTTCCACTTTAAAATCATGCTTTCTGAAGAGAACAAATGACAATTTTAAAATACTGAGGTTCATGTCCTTCACTGGCAGATCTTCCAACGAAGAAACAGCAACTGCAGGCCTTGAATCTTTTGGTTCTCCTTCTACCTGAAGCAAACAGAGACACTCTGAAGGTTAGAATTGCTAATGCTTTTTTCCTGCACAAATATTTTGTCTGTTTCTGTGAATCCACTGTAACGAATGCTGTTGTCTTTTAATATACTTTTTTCAGTTCAAAGTTAATGCTGAAACTAGTGATTCTTTCTTTTTTTTGTATTTCACAGAACTTCAGGAAAAAAACCAAACAACTAACAACTTAGGACCCTAATTCCTCCCAAATGACTTTTAAGAATGTGACTTGAAATTTTTCCAGGAGATTACAATAATAATCTCCCAGTGAGCGACCTTTTCTCTTACAAGTTTTGTTCCTTTTTTTGCAGCAGCAGTCCAATCTTCCAATGCAAAAAATAAACAGTGTTAGGATACTATGAATGAGAGTTCGCTTTTATGGAATGAGTTTAGCTCTTCATTTTTATTCTCCACTTTTCTCTGTGCTGTTTGTTTCTACTCTCAATAAACTCTAAATTTACACTTCCTATTGGTATTTGCAGCACGTTACATGGAGTCTTCCAATTTGGGCTTATCCTTTTGTAGCAAAGCTATTAATCTTTTTCAGAATATGCTTACTATTAAAATTGCTACAATGAAAAATGAATTTACAGGATTTGTGTAGGATGCAGAACATCTATTACAGGCAAAAAATACTATTAGGTCTTATTGTTTAAACATGACTTTCTTTTTGAGTTTATTTACTGGGTGGAAGCAGTCAGGAGGGCTCCTGAGTTGAGTTAAAAATACCTGGAACTGAATTAATTGAAGATTGTCAGTTTCTACCAGGCTACCTGTCATTCACAATGCAGTAGTTTACTCATTAATCGCTTACCTTACAGAACTAGCCACTCCATGTTTCCGTAACTATGACAGCTGGCACTATTGTGTTCACTTTCAATTTAAGAAAAGCCAACAGTAATGTTTTCAAAAGCATCTGTGGGGTGCTACTTATGCACCTACATAACGAGGGTTTTGAAAAATATCGTACTGTGCAGGGCTTGGAAGTCACTTGACTGCTTTTGAAAAGGTTATCCACAAAAATAATGAGAATGATTTACTTCATTACTTAAAGGAAACAAAACTTGCGTTACCGTCATGCGAACAAACCTATCCACACTTCCTATTATTGATTGCTTTTAATGTGGTTTTATTAGGAATGAAGAGCTTTTTGCAAAAATATGTAACATCGTGTTTCACTTGTAACTTTTTCATGTGCAGAGTTGAGCTTAAGTTCTGCTGTTATTTCAGGTACTGCTTGAATTCCTCCAAAGGGTAATTGATCATCGAGACAAAAATAAAATGACGTTAAAGAATGTTGCGATGGTGATGGCCCCAAACCTTTTCACGTTTCATGGGTTTGGCTCAAAGACTATTGAACAAAGCGAGTTTGTTATGGCAGCTGGAACAGCAAATGTCATGCGCTTTATGATTCAGTACCAAAAACTTCTCTGGACGGTAAGTGGATTCTTAAGGAGGGGGGAAAAAAATCATACATTTTGCAAACAAAGCATATGAACAAAGGAATAATATGAACTTACTTTCATGATTTAGAAACAGATCAGGCCCCATCCAGCTGGGTTCTTGCTCATAGGTAATTCTTATGGGAGCAAAGCAGAATCATTACATCTTATGGTAGAGTTAAGCTCTGATGGTCAGAGTTTTAATATTCTATGTACCATATGTGAACTCAAAAATAAGTCCTTGGAGGATCTTTGTATTTGGCCTATCAGCATGCATTGTTATGAGGAATTTATTCCTTTCTGCTTAGAGATATTAGTAAGAAACATAGTGGTTTAGTCCATTTCACTTTTGGGCCAACCTTCATATTATATAAAATATGTTTTGATAAAACATGAATTTTGTGATGGTCTCAAGCAAAGCTCTAAATTAGACAGACTGGAGAAGTTTGGGCTTTGTTGTCCATCAGCAACTATAAAACAATTTTGACCTTTGCTGCATGTGAGGAAAAGTTATTATCACCATTGTACAGACCAAGCGTTGAGTGAATTTTTTTGGCTGAGGAAAGTAAAAACACTGCACGATTCCACCTTTCTTCCCCTGAGAGCTTACTGAATGGAATATTACATCACAAATGGAGTGTTTTTTAAATTGTTTCATAGCTTTAGATTATTTGAATCTTTAATTATTACTGGAAATAAATACTATTTTTTTTTTAGTCTTACCTGACAATCTGTCAATTTACTAAGTTTTGATAAGTTAGTTACTTAAGGAAATTATGTAGATATTCATACTTACTATCTATATTAATCTAGATTCCTAAGTTTATTGTTAACCAAGTGAGAAAACAAAACACTGAAAGACAGAAGAAGGAGAAAAAGGACAAAGCTATGAAGAAACTTCTGAAAAAGATGGCATATGATCGTGAAAAGCATGAGAAACAGGAGAAGACCCCTAATGATGTAAGGAAACACATATTTGAAGTACTTTATTAATAAGACTATAATCTCTAGTGAAAAAATGTATATAAAAGAGGGGATATCTACATTTATTTAACTGAAAATTTCAATAGATAGCAAGTTAATATGGGTTTCATAGTTTATGGGTTACCACCATGACACATTTAGAGAGTTGAGCCGTTTATTTGTTTGTTTTCCCAGATTTTTCAAAATATTTCTATTCTGAAAAATGATGTCCCACAGTTTTTTTTCAATTTGAGCATCAGAAACAAAAGTACATTAGGTCTGTATCTGTAGAGGGAGCAAGTGTTGTGACAACACTCAGTATTACTGAACGCACGTTTAGATGCATTGCTGCCTACGGGATGTTACAGAAGACCGTGTGTTTACTTAAAATAAGTATCTAGATTTTACTATTTGATATTTAATAGTGTTTGCAAACAAAGCTAGTATTTAATCCTTCTTCCTCATACAGGAGTTTCCAAACCGCTGAACTCTTTGCCTCAATGAATCTTAAACTATTCCTTGTAAAGTGGAGCATGCTCGAGCATGCACAACCTGCACACTCCAAGAAACCCCAAGGGATGAAACAAATATAAAAAACTGATAAACTGCTTCTTGTGCAGCTCTTGTCCAAGTGTCTACTCCCAATTTAGCCCTGTGTGTATAATCTACGGTTCAGTATCTCTCCATTAGGTAATTGACTTCTGCCAGATGCATTAGTGAGGTCAAGGCATGAGTTTCAGTGTAACACTCTTCACACATCCTTTACAGGGAAAAAAAATAAAAATCCTGGGGCATTATAGTGTTAATTTTCCCTGTACTTTAGAAATATTTTAACTGAGCTGTTCCCACTGACATGGAAACTTTTCAAAAATATATCTCGTGTACCTTGAAATTGCTTTTTATTTACAATTTCAATGAAGTTAGTAATTACGATTTTTTGAAGCTCATTAACCTATACATATGGTGTCTTAATTATAATGCATTTGAAATACATGATTCCAAAGTTATTTTAAATATGTAAACGGGTAACACCAAATATGTGTATCCTGATAGCATAATTGGGTACACATCAGATTTAGGTGGTATGAAAATACCACCTTGTGGGCTGAAGTCATATTGAAGATTCCGGTGAGTTAGAGACATCTTGTGGTAGCTTGTAAAAATGCATTAGTCTGAATGGTGTGTTTTTCTTATCAAATATGCGTATGGCAAACTGTTACAGAAAAGGGTTGTCATATGCTAATAAAGGCATTTTTTAAGCTATTAAGCCAAAAAAAAGAATATGGCAAATGAATATGCTATAATATCCCTTCAAGTCTACCTGGTTTGATCTTGAAAGTATGCCTTTTTTTTTTTTTTTTTTTTTTGGAATGTGCAAATAGCTGGATCCTTTGGGCAACTGCATCTGGTATCTGCTGGAGGCTTATATTTCAGTGTTCCTACCTCATTTTGTATGCAGTATTTGACACATCTCTTAATGTCCAAAATTAATTAGTTCCCCAGGCATCACTTCGCCTTACTTTGATATCTATCTATATGAAGGAATCTGTACACAGAATGAGGACTTACATACGATTTTAAAATAAAGCTAACTAAACACTGACATTTGTTTTACGCTGTCTAATAAGAAAAGAATTCTTTGAATATAAGTCAGCTGAGTTATGATAAGATGACACATAATGCTGCCATCCCCTGTTCAACATAGAAATAACAGCAAATACACTGAAATAGGCAAATGCTGTTGCAACTTCAGGTATCGGATTTTTTTTGTAATTCAGTGCTGTTGGTCTTTTAGGGTAAAACATGCCTTTTTAATCTGCTGGGGAGTTAGGGCTGAAGTCTCATATAATACATTCTTACTCAAATGTAAATGTAAAGTTACTATTCAAGAATTTTCTTTAAGCCCTAGAATTCTGTGGGGATTTTCTTCAAAATTAAACAGTACAACTTTTCACAAATCCTTCGTGCTTATTTGAAGCATTCAGGTGCCTGAGAACATATTGCTTTTAAGATCATATTCCCAAATTGATAAGACTTCATTGTGAATAACAATTTTATACATTTTTCAGTTTAAAAAGTGTCTCATTCTTTAAGGAAAATGTGTTGGCTTTTTTTTTCACCTCCAAATTTCAATTTATACTGCCTTAATTTGAAATTGAGGTAATTTTCCTGTGCAGTTCCTGAGTGGCTTTCCACTATGAGATGGCCAGTTGAGGCACCCAGACTTGTGGTGAATCCCCATTCCAGTGAAGCCTGTATGAAACTTTTGAGAGTTAATTATCTTGCATGCAGCTGAATAAAAACTAAGTAAAAGTTACAATTTGCTGTGGCACCCCACACAATTGCCGTAGATAGACAGAGCTTGAGTCCCTTCCATATTCTTCGGAAATATCTCAATATCTGCAATCTTAATGGCAGTGAGCTTATTTTGATAAAATTGCATCTTATCTCTGATGAGGCCTCTGTATCAATCACATTTCCCCTTTTCAGACAGAGGTTAAATAGCATTTACTGCAAACTTTGGACAAGATCTCTGTACAGTGCTGAGAGTGGTTAATATTATAGGGCTCATGACGGTTAATTGAGAGGGGTTAATATTAGAGGGCTCGTGAAGGTTAATTGGTTTTCAGGATACCTATGCATGCCTATGGCCCCAAGTCTGTGTTAGGGATTTAAGTCTTTATGTTGCTGTTGGGGTGCATAACGCTTTAGCCAGGGAAAGAAAGATGCCCTTAGGACTGGAAATTTACCTACTAGTATAGCCAAATTTGTACCATCTGTCATTGTATTCCTCTATATGTTGCAATTGTTCCAAAAAAAAAAAGGAGCAGTCATGTTAGCAGCACAACGCAATGCTACTGGGTATCTAATACAGGTTAGAATAACCATTGTATCCCATAGCTGTTCTGTTTGCATAACCTGTTTGAATTTTCACAGTATAATGTTACAGGCTCTTGCTGAATTCGTTATCCACTGCAATGCCAGATTATTTACTAAAAAAAATTGCTACCGGCTAAATAATTTATCTTTATATAATTTTACAACTGTTTGTCCCAAACTAGGTGCAACACCTTGCAGTTCCAAGAGAACAACTATATCCCGGTTCTTTCAGACTTTGTCTCCCATGTAGCAAGATCCTTTTGAAGGCCTGTTTTGTTCTTCATAACGCTCGTGCCCCATTCCTGCTTGGTATCATTTGCACATTTAATAAGTATATATTATATACCGTTATCTAAGTCATTAGTGAAAATACTGCATAGTCACTGCATTCCTCTCTTCATCTAGCCTGATGAATATTTGTAAGTGTGTCATGCAAAATGGAACAGGAGAATCTGGAAAAGACCCACCCCAGATCCTATAGCGTAGCACCTGTGGTTCTTTTGTGCTATATAGACTCAAGTCCCTCTGAAAAGAGAGGATTTGAAAGAAGATGAGTACCTCACAGATGTCTGCTGTGCCTGCTACAGACTAAATGTTGCAGGCCACTGTATTTTCCATCAACTAAGGACATGTTTCTTTTCAGGTTTTTAAAGTGTGTAAGTACCTAACTCAGCCAGGGGCTTCATCATTGTAAACTTCATCCTGAGAGAGCCTGTGAGGCAGGAGAAGGGACTTGCAAGCTGAATAGCACGTTGTCAGTCACCCTATAGGTACTTGGCTTGTATGTTGTAATGTGGAGCCCTAACTTGGATGTTTTGATCTGTGCTGTGCAGAGAACAGGTCCTTCTGTGACTCTGCTCCTAGCTGTTTTATGGCCACATTTTATTTCCCAACAACTTGCACAGTGAATGGGCTAGGGGATGCTCAGTATCTGTTCTCTCTGTAGTCAGGCACCATGAACATGTTGTGCGGCTGAGCACGAGTTCTTCTGTAGATGCAGGTCGTGAAAGTGGCAAAATGCATTCGTTAGCGGAGGTAATACTGATTCTGTCTGAATAAACAAAGTAATTATTCTGTTTGATCTGTGACCGTAATGTCACAGCTCTGTGGACATTTCTTGTTCTTTCTCTCGTATGCTCATAGAAAGAGGGTTTTTAAATCATTTATCATATACTCGCTGTATAGGAAAAAACCCTGTTATGCAGCTGAAGGTTGGAAAAACTTCATTAACATCAACTGAGACAAAGTGATGCAGAATTGTATACAAAAATGAGAACCAATTTAAATTGACTGTGCTGAATCTGATGAAAGACCAGTTAGGGACATCTGTAAATAACCGTGTCATCTTTAAAAGTTTCCTTTCTTTTTGCCAGGATCCCAACAGTTTGAAAAGACACAAAAGATTTTTGAGCAGCAATTAACTTCCTAGCAGATGGCTGCAGCCATTGTTTCCGTAGGCGGAGACCTTTAAGAACAGATTTGACAAATTTAGGGATAAATGTAGGGATTTGCTCTTTGAGATCCACTGCAACCTTACTAAGCTTTGATTCCATGATTACTACAAGGCAACTTTTCAATTTAGTGATTCTTAATGCTTTAGAAATTAGATATTATGCCTAGTATTTTTAAATCAATAAATAATAAGACTGGATATAGAAGGATTGCTTGGTTAAAATTACTTCCTGTAGCTCAGCACTTTTATAGTAAGCTTTCTCAGGAAGCTTTGCTTCTGATTCTCCTCGCATTTATACTTGTTCTATATTCATTTAACTCTGATGGTTTCGGAGAAGCTATTCTAGATTCACAGGTGCCCAGATTTATTCATTGATTATGGAAGAAGAAATGTTCAGCCTTACAATTGCAGTAAATACGGGGGGGAAGAAGAGAATGAACTGTCATAATCAACCTTGACTACTGAGACTCTTATCTTTCTTGTCCTATCAAAATGAGTACATTTGGGTAAATGGTAATGTAATACGAATAGAAAAATTACCACAAGATCTCCAGGAACAGAAATTAGGACCTTATTCACAAATAAATTATGCCTTTTGTAACTTCAGATGTCATGTACTGCAAGTTGAACAGAAGAACTGTCCTTAGGAGCCCTCCTTTTCTGTAACTAATATGATTGATATTCATCATCAAGGATTTTTGGGTTGAAATAAAATACAAATCCATTATGTAGTCAGACCTGCAGGTTGACTAGCTGAATATATTCCAGAGAATAAAAAATACGGAGAAAAAGCTGTAGTGGTGAATATCTGTTATAAAAGGAAATGATATTTGAAAAGAGGAGTCAGTTAAAGTAGACTGACCCATGAATACTTTGTGATTTCTTTTTTTGGCATGAAATTCAGATTAAATGAAACTGGAAAGGTTTCTTCTGGAAGTTTTTAGGGGGGTGCAGGGGGGGTTGCCTGGCTTTCATGCCTGCAGCAAGTCTTTTCCATATCCACCTCATAGGCTTCTTGTCAAACCAAAGTGCGTTCTTAATGTAGCAGTAATTGTTATTGTTATTCTTAACATCTTTGAAAAATAATTAAACACTACTGTTCTTTTGTTCTAAAGTTCTCCCTGCTGTTAAAAAGAGATTTGAAGGTCTGATGTAATTTGCTGAATTAGTGTGTAGTTATCATATTTCTGCAGTGAAGTGTAGTAGATAGTACAGCGCTCTGTACTTAACTACTAAGTTACTTATTCCACACTGTATTTTGAGAAGCTCATCAAAGCCAGCCGCTAGCAGCTTTGTTCCAACACTGTTATTTCTTTGCAGGCTGATGTTCCTCAGGGAGTGATACGGGTGCAAGCACCTCATCTTTCCAAAGTTTCCATGGCAATACAGCTGACAGAAGAACTGAAAGCCGGTGATGTAGTAGCCAGGTTTCTCAGCCAGAAAAGGTACAAACACATTTCTGTTTTGTTATCATTTTGGGAGAAGTGGCTTTTCATATATTATATCAAGAACAAAAGTTTTAAAATACTTTAAGTCCAAGTGAGTTCATGAACTTTTGGGCTGAATTTAGCCTACTGGAATATGTGTACCTGATGTCATTAAAGCTCACAAAGCCTTCAGGAATGCATGAGTGCCGTTAGTAAAAAATTAACTGCTATTTAATCTGATGGGTGAAGAATACTTTTTTAACTTTCTGGGGAGAAGATAGAATGGAACTCCAATAAGATAAGTCTAGGAAACAAAGGAATGAGGAAAAGAGAAAGAAAATATTTGGAAAAAAAAGAAAAAGCATTTATATGTAGCAACAGTATAGGTATTGTGATATAAATATGTGCAAATATCCTGGATGTGCAGTGATTTTAAAGGCAAGCTACATTTGAGTCATACAAATCCATTTAGAAGGGGAGAAGTTTTAATCAAGCTTTTACATTATGTTTTATACATATGAGCAAAGTAAGAAATCAGAATAGACCTATCAAAAACCCCCATGTATTTAACACACAAGTGCATCATATATAACTATTCATGCTAAAGCAATAATGTGGTACACTAGTTGAGAGTAAGAAGCTGCTTTTTCCTAAATGCTGTTTTTGGAGGTTTACACTTTTGACAAAAAGTTATTTTCTGGCTGTGCTTTAGCATATATTATTATAATTAAGCAGTGAGAATAATAGAATCCCTTTGTAATATGGGGATTTTATTCATAGAATCATAGAATCATTTAGGTTGGAAAAGACCCTTGGGATCATCGAGTCCAACCATCAACTCCACTCTACGAAGTTCTCCCCTACAACATATCCCTTAACACCACATCTAAACGAGTCTTAAACACATTCAGGGATGGTGACTCCATCACCTCCCTGGGCAGCCTATTCCAGTGTCTGACCACTCTTTCTGTGAAGAATTTTTTCCTAATGTCCAGTCTAAACCTACCTTGCTGCAGCTTGAATCCATTCCCTCTTGTTCTATCACTAATTACCTGTGAGAAGAGACCAGCACCAACCTCTCTACAGTGTCCTTTCAAGTAGTTGTAGAGAGTGATGAGGTCTCCCCTCAGCCTCTTCTTCCTCAAACTAAACAGTCCCAGCTCCTTCAATCACTCCTCATAGGATTTATTCTCCAGGCCCTTCACCACCTTCGTTGCCCTCCTCTGCACGCGCTCCAGCACCCCGGTATCTCTCTCATATTGAGGTGCCCAGAACTGGACACAATACTCAAAGTGTGGCCTCACCAGTGCTGAGTACAGAGGGACAATCACCTCCCTACTTCTGCTGGTCACACTATTTCTAATACAAGCCAGGATGGCATTGGCTTTCTTGGCCACCTGGGCACACTGCTGGCTCATGCTCAGCCGCTTGTCAATTAGGACCCCCAGGTCCTTTTCTGCCAGGCAGCTCTCCAGCCACACTTCCCCAAGCCTGTAGTGATGCATGGGGTTGTTGTGGCCGAAGTGCAGGACCAGGCACTTGGCCTTGTTGAAGCACGTTCCATTAGCATTGGCCCATCGATCCAATCTATCCAAGTCTCTCTGTAGAGCCTCCCTATCCTCATGTAGATCAACACTCCCGCTTAGCTTCGTGTCATCTGCAAACTTGCTGATGATACACTCTATGTCCTTATCAAGGTCATCAATAAAGGTGTTAAACAGAAATGGCCCCAACACTGAGCCCTGAGGGACACCACTTGTGACTGGCCACCAGCTGGATTTAACTCCATTGACCACCACTCTTTGGGACTGCCCGTCCAGCCAGTGCTTGATCCAAGCAGATCGTATGCTCATCCAGGCCATGAGCCGCCAGTTTTTCCATGAGAATTCTATGGGGGACAGTGTCAAATGCTTTTCGAAAGTCTAGGTAGACAATGTCCACAGCCTTTCCCTCATCCAATAATCGGGTCATCTTGTCATAGAAGGAGATCAGGTTCGTCAGGCAGGACCTGCCTTTCCTAAACCCATGCTGACTGGGCCTGATCCCCTGCTTGTCCATTATATGAGTTGTAATGGCACTCAAGATGATCTGCTCCATGACCTTCCCTGCTACCGAGGTCAGACTGACAGGCCTATAGTTTCCCAGATCCTCCTTTCTGCCTTTTTTGTAGATGGGCGCTACATTTGCTACCTTCCAGTCCATTGGGACCTCCCCAGTTAGCCATGGCTTCAGATAGATAATGGAAAGTGGCTTGGCGAGCACGTCTGCCAACTCTTTCAGCACTCTTGGATGTAGCCCATCCAGTCCCATAGACTTGTGCGCATCCAAGTGGTGTAGCAGGTCACTGATCACTTCCTCTTTAATTGTGCTGACCTCGTCCAGCTTCCCCTCCCTGTCCCCTAGCTCACGAGGCTGGGTGCCCAGGGAACAGCTCATTCCACTGCTAAAGACTGAGGCAAAGTAGGCATTGAGCACCTCAGCCTTTTCCTCATCCTTTGGGACTATGTTTCCTTCCTGCATCCAATAAGGGAGGGAGATTTTCCCTAATCCTCCTTTTGTTAATGAATTTATAGAAACATTTTTTGTTATCCTTAACAGCTGTAGCTAGGTTGAGCTCTAGCTGCGCTTTGGCTCTCCTAATTTTCTCCCTGCATGGCTTCGCTATATCCTTATAGTCTTCATGAGAGACCTGCCCCCTCTTCCAGTGGTCACAGACACTCCTTTTGTTCTTGAGGTCCAGCCAAAGGTCCCTATTTAGCCAGGCCGGTCTCCTTCGCCACCTACTTGTTTTTCGGCACACGGGGATAGCCTCCTCCTGTGCCTTTAAGACTTCTCTCTTGAAGTATGCCCAGCCTTCCTGGGCTCCTATATCCTTCAGGGCAGCCTCCCAAGAGATTTTGTCCATCAGTTTCCTGAACAGGTCAAAGTTTGCCCTCCGGAAGTCTAAGGTGGCGGTTTTACTAACCCCTCTCCTTGTTTCTCCAAGAATTAGAAATTCGATCATTTCACGATCTCGGTGCCCTAGACGGCCACCAACTTTTACTTCCCCTACAAGCTCCTCCCTGTTCACAAGAAGCAGGTCCAGGAGGGTACCTTCCCTCGTCAGCTCACTTACCAGCTGTGTGAGGGAGTTATCTTCCACACATTCCAGGAACCTCCTGGATTGTTCCCTCTCTGCTGTGTTGTATTCCCAGCAGATATCTGGGAGGTTAAAGTCCCCCACAAGAACAACGGCAAGTGACCGCAAAATTTCCCCCAGCTGCTTATAGAAAGCTTACAGAAATTCTTCCCCTGTCTTTTCTTTTACTTCTTTTAGTTGCAGCAAAATCAAAACCAGCAAGAATGTAGTTTCTCCCACCCAACCATAAGGCTTTTTCAGAAATATGAAGTGTGTGAGGGGAATACTTATTTTTGCAGCAGCAGTGAAAGAAAAATCAGAGGGTAAATATCAGGCTACTTGCTAATAACAATGGAATTTTTTTCTAAACTCCACAGTTTCTTCACATCTATCTTATTTTACCTTTTCTATAGTGTATTGCTCACTCGCAGGACTATTAATTTGCACTAGCATGCAAGGGTATTCTTGTTCATTTACTGTATCAATAAATGAGTATAAACACGAAGGTTTATGACAGGTACACTGCTGATCTTAATTAGCATAATTTCTCCCGGGGACATCTGTATGGCCAGTGTACAAGCTCTTTCATTGTTGCTCATTGTGTTTTGTTCTTGACAGCGGAAATGTCCAAACGCTCAAGAAAGAAGAGGTCTTTCTTTATGAAATAGGAGGAAATATTGGTAAGAATGGCTTCTGAAGAACTTCTTTTGCTAGAATAGGATTCCTTGGCATGTTGTCCATGGGCTTCACTGTGGTTGCTTTTTTATTCATATCGTTAGTTCTCCCTGACACTAAGGCAGACAGTTAACCTTGCGGAGAAGGAAGCAGAGATGTTGGTGTGATCATCATATTAGTAGTATCTTATTATCTCTCCCAGAGGAAGACAGCAGCTGTAACAGGTGTTCCTGATATGTGTGTACAGTGAAGAAGCACAGAAAGGGTGGATAGGAAGGTGCTTGAAGTTCATGTCATTCACCTTTTTGTATTGAGGCATAATAAGTGAATTTGAAGTCCTTCATGCTCTGCATTTGAGCATTGCTTGCAGGTTCCTTTGGGGAAAAAAACGCTCAACCAGAAAGATGACTTAGTGATAAAACTTTCCAACGGTTAGTCTTTCCTGCTCTGTGTCTTCCAGATCCTCTTGATTAAAGTAAATAGCAGATCAGCAAGGTTAACCCCAAAGGATAATTTTGAACACAGTTCTGAAATTTTCTTTGAGGAATGCAAAAGTATTTTTGCATTGGAAGTCAGTTTCTAATCACAGTATTTTTCATATGCTCAGCAAAAAACCCCAGAGAACTAGAAAATAGTATCGGATTGGACTTACATTTCCTTCTTCCTTATTAACTTTGACCTGTTAAACTTTATTTGAAATTATAAAATTCCATGAATACCCAGTACTTTTGTACTCTGCAAGTTGAAATCCAGTATGTAAATTACTATTTCTAGCATTTTTCCTTTTTACATAATCACTATTTTAAATCAGTATTTTTGTGTGTGTGTCGAAACCAAAAGACTTAAAGTAAATTAAAAATAACACTTTCCTATGTTCCCTACAACAGATGTTTTAGTGTTTTTACTAAGTCTGTTGGCAATAAGGAAGTTACTGAGATAAATGGATGCCAGATCAATGTATTATATATTCTCTTGCATATCCAATATGTACATACATTTGCTATGCCTGTTAGAGCAGGTTGGGATCCCAGATGTAAGACTTTTTTAAAGGAGAGGAGTATCTTGTTTATTGTACAGAGGTGAAAAAAGTAGAATTGTAGAAAAAAAGTTTTTGTAACAGAATTCCAGTGAAACTGGAACAACCTACTATCAATTTAAACTTGTGATAGAAATTGTATGTCTCTTAGAGAAAATACATGGCTAGCTGCCGATTTGTTTTATTTTGTTTTGTTATGAAATAGGATAGAAAGGTTAGATGTTTCCTCTGTCTGAATGGTTTACTTCCAGACAATTTCAACTTTAATCAGACCTTACAAATACTAGTCCTTATTAATACTCTCAGCTGAGATAAGAGAAACTCCCTGACTTTAACCTGCTGTACAGGTTTAAGTACACCAGCTGTCTCGATCTTTGCATTCCCTCATTCTGCCCAGTGTGACTGACTCACATAGAGGGAGATCAAAAGGGATGAGAATCAACAGGCTTGTGATACACTTATATGCTTACGCTCATAATTGTAACATTCACAATCCTGCCATCCTGTCCCCTAGCAGATGGAGCTGCTGAAGTCTCCAGACAATTTTTGAGTACTCAGTTCACTAAAGGGCTTCAGGGCACTGAATGGGACTTCTGCCATTGCTTCGTGACCGGGACTGGATGCGGACTTGGCAAACCACTGCCTGAACATGCTGCACTGTGTGTGGGAGAGGGCCTAGTTCAGCAGCATGGGCGGTACAGGTCATGTAGGCTGGGATAAAAATCCTTGAGGGAGGACAGGCTGCCACCTGGCAGGGAGAGTGGATGGAGAGGGAGCAGATGGAGACCGAGACTGGTTGAGCAGGGAGTCTTGCCGCCTTCCCCACTCTGTGCAGGGAGTCCAAAGAGCTGGCAGACAAACCCAGCTGCAGCATCGCACCCCTGCTCACCTCCTGCTTCAGGAGAGCTTGTGCTGGAAACATCTGGCTGGCACATGAGCCATCTATCCCAGCCATTTGCACGGTGGAGTAGGAGAGGGGCTGTGATGTTGAACTGCAAATGCATAAGATAATGCTTTGCCTGTGGGGGAACGGGAAGAGTATGCAGATCTTGATGGATCAGCATATGGTATTTTCATCATAGCCAATAGACATAAATAAATTGCTTGTAAGGCACCAAGAACACTGTGCTACTTTTCCCTCCTAGGACAGTAACCATTACAAGTGCTATGCAGAACTGCTGACCAAGAGGAGCAGGACAGGGAGTAATACCTTCTTAGCAAGGACAAGCCTTGCTCAAACATTCCATGTGAGAAGGAGAAAATAACCTGAAATTTTAATGGGCTTCTAAGCAAATGTGAAACTAGTGCTTGCATTTAACCACGAAAGGACCAGGGCATTGCTCCTTTTTTCCCTAAACCTTTGCGGAGCAGAGCTCCCATGTGCGTGGTCTGTGTGAAAAATCTGACCTAGAACGTTCCACAAAGGTGGCACAGCCCCTGCTCTCCTTCCTTCTTCCTCTGTCCTCCTTCCTTCCCAAGACAGACTGGAAGGGCAAGGGCACTTCTAGGTTTTAGCTGAAAAGCTAAATTGAATAAAACAGTGACGGGAATGTTGAAAATCATTTACTTTCTTTTTTGGTACTGATGTAACCACATATCTCTTCTATTTCTAGGAGAACGCTGCCTTGATGATGATACCTACATGAAGGACCTATACCAGCTCAACCCAAATGCTGAGTGGGTTATAAAATCTAAGCAGAGCTAAGCTCACAACAAATGGCAAAAGAACAACCTGTGGACTTACTTTGTAAGGCTGAATGTTTCAAAGGGATAGCGTGTCCTTTCAACATTCAGCTGTGTTATATTTATATTAATAGAACCGTATCCAGTTAAAAAACAAAAACAAAACCAAAACACTGGTGGAAACCCAACAGTGATTATCAGTAAATTTTCAGTTTTACTCACAGCAAAATTTTGGAGATAGCACAGTTTTCCCACTCATATTTGAAATGAGAATAAGTACCTTAAATATTGTAATGGCACTAATCTACCTCCCATCTGGTAGGTCTTGTTCCAGAAGAATTTATTTTTCAAACAGATGTTTAACCCCTTTATAATAGAGATCTACAATCTGTTTGTGTAGAATTGTGTGTTCATAGAGGTCTTTACAGTGTTAGTACACTGGAGAACCAAATCCTGATCAGCACTTCTGAATGGTACAGTATTAAAAATACCTAAACGCAGTCATATGAATTTCCCAAGTGTGAAATTCACAAGAAAAAACTGCAATGCAATATATTTTGTCTTTGGAAGTCCTAAATTTTTTGACTTTCTAGGTAAAGTTTGATGAAAACTATTTTAAAACAACTGTGAAAATGCTTTATATGCATCTTTTTTGCTAGATCTTTTAAACATTTTTATTCTATTCCAGTTGATTGTATTCTTGATTTTATTTAAAAAAAAAAAAAGAAAAAAGGACCATGTGACAAGGTGAGTCATTTTTAAAGCTCACCACTCTTGGCAGTGTCCTTTCTGGAATATTGTCATGCAGTGTAAAGACCTTAGGGTTTTCAGCAATGATATGCAGCCACGTTACATACACTGGTTTCAGTTTTTTTGGACTTCTGATAGATTACATTTTGTGAACTGCCAAAACCTGCCAATTACTAGCACAATAAAAATGTTCGGGAAGAATAAAATAACTGTGGAGGGAAAATGTAGTCTAAATTTCATAGGTAGCAAACCACCAAACCTTTCACTCAAAATCAGTGTAAAGGTCTACTGTGGAGTTCACATGGGCTTTTTGGATATTATCTACCATGTCTGGTCTATCCTGGATGAGGCTAGAAATCAAGTTCTGATTTCCCTTATGCTGATAGATGATGTCTAAACCACTTCAAAAATTAATAGTCCAACGGTGAAATCCTTCTCTTTGCAGGGAGGAACTGAAAGCTCCCTGTGGAATTCACTGGTAATGAATTATAGACTGATGTGGCTTGTTGCAGCACAAAGAGCTGTGGACTGTAGCTCCAGAGCCCCGGTCCCACAGCAACACTTTGGGCTCACAAACTTGTGTACCACTTTACAATGTATTTGTAAACTAGCTCAGCCATGCCTAAGCGCTCTGACTACCCGAAATAACTACTGTGAAATTATATCCTTGGAATGAAACATTTTCTTTCAAAGCACACACACAATTATATTGACCTTATAGGGAATATTCTACATACAATCAAGGACTGAATTAAATCTTTTTTGACTTGATCAAAGCCGATTAAAGGAATAAAGGGCCCTTCTGCAGAGCTATGGATACCGGCCCTGACTGTGTTTTTCCCAAAGTAACCACTGTAACTCTCCATTTAATAGATAAGCAATGAAACAGAACTCTGAAAGGTCACAGAAAAATTAGACATCTACTGATTAGTTATCCACAGCATACGAACAATTTTGGGGGCGTAACTATTTATTGTTTTTTGAGGTTGAAGGCTGACTTCATATGGAAAGGAAGCAGGATTCTCAAAAGCAGGATAAATAACGTAGGAAATAGTTCTAATGTGACTGTACTGCCCTTGATGCTCCGTCTAGTTGGGTGCCCCTACATGGTACAGCCCTGTGCCACTGTAGGCAAACCCTGTAAGACAAATCACTTTTGTCAATAGAACAAACCACATTCTCTGTTCTTTAAATGTGAAGGAATAGAGTAGAAAACCAGTACAATGCTTAGGTAAATATTTATGAATCTAATGTAATAAATATAAGGTTTTTTTATCATGTAATACAAAAATGATGTGTGTTTTCATAATACATGATAGTTCTGTAAAAGATTACTTGTTACTGGAACTCTAGATGTTATTTTAATCAGGAGCAAAGTGCAGATGATAGGAACAGCTGTACAGTTTCAGTATAAAATTACGACCGCCCCGTGGCTATGATCTCTTAAATAACTTTGTTTCTGGTTTAGTGCCATTATCTTTTTTAATTTAAAAAGCTCTTTTATAATTAAATGGTGTTTTTTTCTGACTTGTTTTCTCACTTGAATTATTATATTTGTATGTAAAACATATACAATTAGCAATAAGTGGTGATTTTTTTTTTTTAATTTTACACTTTATATCTTTTCAGGTAGTTTGTAGTTTTGTGTATGAAAAGAGAGATTGATAAGTTACATAGTAAGTTAGAAAGAGTCTTGAAACCTGAATGCCTGCTGGAAAAGGAAATACAGTCTAGAAGTTTAAAAGTTTGCTGCAATCATAGTGCACCTTAGCTAAATCTGTAATACAACACTTACTAGGTATATGTGAGGGAACAGCAACCCTTTCAGCATTTATTGAAAATACCGGCTCCTAATTCCTCATAATTAAAGAATTAAATTAGGGCACAAGGGGGAAGTCTGAAAAGCATTCAAGTAAGCTGATAAAAATCTTTTATAATTAAGATGACAATGCTGCCTGCGTTGCTTATTCAGGAAAATTTGGCAACTTATCATCATTTGACTGATGACTTGGGAATCACATCCACAGGTTTTTTTTCACCCAGCTGACAGGTTAATTGATTTAACAGTGTGCAACCCTGTGTAGGCAGAGTGGTGGGGATGCAGGACTGGGATGGGGGGAAAGAAGGAGTGGGGAAGCAGGCAGTTGCCCCTTGTACTGCTGCCTGGATGTTGTGGAGCATGTAAGGATGCTTTTGTGCTCAAAAATCATCTTCCAATATATATCTGGGGGTGTGTGAGAGAGTCCGAATGCTTGCGTGGGGTGTTGACACCTTTCTCGCAGTGTCTGTCCTCTTCAAAGACCAAAGAGTTTCCACTCATTTTCCACAGCCTCCTCGACTTCCTCACCTTGCATGAGGTGCACGTGCTATCCATGGACATCCACAGGCGCTAAGAAGAAAGCTGTCGTCCCTGCGTGACCAGCAGCATGGCAGCCTTTTCTCGTGTTGCAGGTCAACAAGCAGTGTGTGTGAGTGCACTGGTGAGGTTTCACAAAGGCAGTAGGGAGCAGGAAGATGAATGGGTCTGGATGTGTTGGAAGCACTGGCAGAGTTTCCTTCAGGCCTTTCAGTATTTCAAGCATTTATATTTCAAGCGAGCCTGCTTGAAACTTTTTCCCGACTATTATTTCCTTGTCACATATTCTTCTTAAAAGCAATTGAACTGTCCAGTAAAATATGCTCTTTTACTAAGTAGTAAGAGTTAAATTGCAGCAGAAAGCTAACTTGGAAAAAGATTTGCTAAATGAATGATTTCCTCTGTATCAAATCTAAATATAAATGAGGGCTAGACCTCTGTTGTGCTTCTGTTTTTAAAAGGTTGCGGCCATTCAAAAAGAAAAAAATGCATATGCACTAATCTTACAGCAATACTTATAATAATTATTTTTTACATAGAGCAGTGCTTATAAGATCTTCAAACTACTGTTTGTGTTTGCACACAGACCACATTTGAGGCAGGTAAGTACTTATCATCTCCATTGAACTGAATGGGAAAAGTGTTCATAAATGGCTTGCCTGCGGCTAGATAGGGTGAAATCAATCTGACTTGTAGAAACCGAATATAATCCTCCAAAAACTGTTTTAAAAATCTGCCGTATTGCTAGTAACAGAAGTACAGCAATCATGAATCTGACTTCAGGGTATTGTTTTAATAAATACAATACTGTCGGGTTTAGCCTGGTCTCCAAAGGAAAGGCGTCTGGGCTAATCTTGCTGCCTGTGTGTGTCTTCCCCTAATTACTTTTGAATCTGTTGGCAGACTTTGGTCGTTTTTGGCAAACGGAGTGGGGGGAGGGCAAGTCTCAAAAATAATTAAGCTTCTCCAAGCTTCATGAAACAAGGCAAATGGAAGGGAGGCAGAGGCAGTACAAGTGCTTTGATCAAAGGGAAGATGACAGCATAAACTCAACCTTTATTTAGGCATCAGAACAGATGCAGGAGAGGGAATGTACGGATGCTCTGACCGTGGAGGGCAGCTGCACTTGGAGCTCACAGCCAGCCATTGGGAACTGGTATCGGGCATTTGGATGCCCATGAAAGCACTTGCTTGTGTTGCCTTTTGACTTTTGAATCTTCTTTGCTGACTTGATGTGGGTAGCTGTTGCTCAGGCTACCACAGTTGTTCTCCTGGGCTGGCTTTTGTGGTGCAAGCTGCTGGTTCGTACGGCTCATCCCTCATCTGCTTTGGACTCAGCATCCAGGTGAGCACCTTCCCAGCCTGAGCTGTACCTGCAGTTCATGGTGCTCACACAGGCGGGGAGGCGGGCAGCCGTACATCTCCTCTCTCCGCTTGCAGGTCTGTTGGGAATTAACCTTCATCCTGGACAAAGATCAGATCTGAAACTGGTCAGTGTCCAAGGACAGCCTTCACATGCAGGTTTTAAAGTGTAGTGGGAATATAACTTGCCATTTAGATTCTCTGTTCTGGATCATACGGAGGTGGAGGTGATGGCTCATCCCTGCAGATGTTACCACTCCTTGATTAGTCCTTTTTGGGGTAATTGGGATAATTCGTTCTTCCTGGGGCACTCTAGAATCTGTAAGTAATGCTCATTCACATGGAGAGCTAAAGTCTCTGTACTTTACCTACCAAATGAGCTGCCCCCTTTCTGTTACCATTGCATCTCTGTAATGCATTACTCTTGAAAATGCCTGGGTTTTGGTTTAATTGTCTCAGTTCCTGTCAACAGTCTGATCACTAGATCAGGGATCTAGTGTCAGGGATCTATGCGTCACTAGATCAGGTCCTGCAGGTCAGTCAATTCTGTGCTTATTTCCCATGGGATTTCTCTCTTTCTCCTGTGGCAGCTGTGGGATGGAGTGCTGGGGTGGCGGCAGGTGGCCGTGCCATGTCACACCGCGACATGGCCACTTCTGTGTCCCTGTCTTCTTTCCTGCCGTCCATCCTGTCAACTGCAGAGAGCTCTTCAACTTCCTAAACTCTTGTATTTAAAGTATTATTCTCACACCTGCAGCTAGGTATGTAGTACGTAACTCATTTGCCTGAGATGGTGCATCAGGCAGGTACAACTGCAGTGTCCAGTTGATCGGACACAATGAAACTGTGAAGACGGAAAGCTTTGGATAGCAGAAAATTAGAAGCTTGCATGAGTTACTCGAGTATCCCTTGTGGTTTATCAACACGCAGATGTACGATCTCGCTCCAAATGACCCAGAATAAATGAGGGAAGACGTAATTGCCTGGAAATGTTTGAGTGTCTGACTGAGGTTCCAAACCCTGGGCTGGGTTGGATTAGCAACTGAAAACTAGTTTCTTGCTTATTCACTTTTTCCCCTAATGTGAGAAGAGTTGTTTGATTTAAATCTTGTCTTATGATTTTGGATTAGTCTGAAACTTACAGTGTTTCTAACCTAATTTAGTTGTCTTCATTACATTCTGGTACCTTCCCACATTGTGTTCTGTAAGTTATAACGCAAATGAGCTCACAAGCCCTTATTCTGGATGCTCCTCCTCTGCTATAGTCTGACAGAAGCTGTCTTTATTTGTAAATCTGGTTCAGGCTGTGTGAAGGGAGTTTCTTTAAGCAGGAACCAGAGCCTGAGCAGATGAAATGGTGCTGAGGCTCTCACTGTGGGGCTTTGCATATTTGTGAAAGAGCTGAGAGTTGCCCATCTCAGTATCCCGGTCTGCCTCCTTTTCTTCTGTGTGTCAGTCTCATACTTATTCAGTACAATGTTTTGCTTCTGTGACTGTAAAATCTTGGAATGCAGCCAGGTGACATCCATCTGGGATGCTGTTTTTGTTTAAAACACTTGATCTTGAAACAAGCAGCATTTTGTGGGGTACGATAAGGGTGAAACCTTACTATGCAGTCTTGGAGTCCTGGCAAAAATATCTGCTGGTGCTTTAATGTGCCATTGTGAACCAGAAAGAAATGAGATTTTTCTTCTTGTTGAGTTTAGCAATTAGAGAACAATCAATTCTGACATAGTTAGAAGTTCAGGTATACGAAAATTATAGTGAAAATTCAGCATAATTAGAAGAATTTTTCTGTGTAATCACAATGAGGGGGTTTGGGGGGTGTATATATAGAATGCACGTGATTGCAATACTCTGCTCTTCATGTTTTCCAAAGAATTTCTAAGTTGCCTACATCAAATCTGCTTGGATCATTATAAGAGAAATTGAGCTAGTACAGGACTTGCTAAGCCAGTGGTACACCATTGGTAAAGCTAGGAAAGAACTTTTTTTTCCCTTTTTTTTTTTTTCTGCCAAGACACCTGTGGCTGTGGCACACTGAATTCTAAAAACACTTACTTGGTTCTAGGAAAAACCAAATTGGCACATAAAACATAAATTAGCACAAACAACTAAATGACATAATTAGATATGCTGATGTGACAGGACTGATATCCCAGTGCGTCTGTTAGGTGCTGTCTCACAGGTCTGTGTACTGGTGAGATGTCCTTAAGGTTACAAAAATAACTTCCTAAAGATTCCATTAAGAAACGCTGAGTGTGAGCAGTACTGATTAGATAGGCTATTCTTCATTTGTCTCTACCTTTACTTTTAGCTAATTTTAGCCCACCCGCTGTGATATAAGGCCTTTTAGCAATATTTGAGCAGTTAGTAACATAGAGACAAAAGGTAGAGGTCTACTTTGTACAATGTTTTTGTCTGTGCCAGTGTGCTCCATTTACAGTATGCACAGAGGAAAAGGCAGAAATAATATCTATATAACCTCAGAACGCTTAGCTGATGGTTCAGGTTCAATCTCTGTGAATAGAGTTTGGGACTTTTTCTCATATTTATTACTTTATACTTAACACTGAATTTCATCTGTCATTTTTCACCAGTCAGTCACGAGGTCACCAGTATCATGAGGTCCGTCTGGAGCCCTGTGTAGTTCATTTCTTTAAAACTTTCAATAATTTACAATCAGCAACCAACCTTATCCCTTTATTTATTCACCCCCTCCTTGAGATCAGGTGTGTATGGAGCAGCAGGGTCCCGAGTGCTACACTGGTCGCCTCCCTGCAGTAAGACTGTGCATTCCTACCTTTTCTTTCTTATCTTTTAAACTTGTTTATCCCTTTTTGGAAACTTAATTTCTTAATTAAGATTTTTTTATATCTATTTTTTATTTTTGAGGTCTTCCTTATACACATGCTTATATGAACTTTCTCAAAAACTCCAATAGGTTCATGAGTCATGACTTTATAAAAGAACAGTATTATCTTCAGTAATGGATTACTACAGGTAACAATACAGATGTGTCATACTTTGGTTTAATTTGTGGGTGAAGACCATCTGGTGCTGGTAACTAGCTAGGGTTAATTTTCTCAATTTGTGTTATAGCTTCTTACTGAAATTCGGTTTGAGAGTTCCTGCAGAGTCGCTCTTGTAAATCCTAAAGAGATAATTTAGATGCAGAAAACTAATTTAGTTTTTCCGTTGCGGTCTCTTCTTTGGTCACTGCATTTACACATTAATTACTGGTCTTATAAATTTCTAGCAGATGTCCTACTCCTGAGAAAAGAAAAACTGGTTTTATGGCCTCTTAACAAGTTGTTCCTCAAAACACTTTTTTGGCCTGCTCACTATAATCTTACATAAAATATGAGTGTGTGTGTGTGTGTTTTGTTTTGGTTTTTTCCTGCGTGGACATGGCTTTAAATATTGAAAGAATACCTTTTGGTGGAATGATTAAATAACAAAAAGGTTAAATATTAATTAATCGAGTCTCCGCCATAGTGGTTTTTCCACTTGCAAATGCTTTAGCTGTTGGCTTATATCTCTGGGTTGATTTTTTGGTTTTGTTTGTTTGTTTGATTTTTGTTTGTTTGTTTTGTTTTTTAAATAAACTACTGCTTCTTATTCTCACATGAAGAAAATGCAATTGTATGAGATGGAGGAAGGTACCGTTGCTGCTTTTTGTTATATCTGCGGCCTGTCGGAGTGAATCTCTGCAGCATTTGGAACCAGATCCTGCACGTTCCTCCGAACCAAGTCAGGAATTGCTTTGCTTCTTTTGCGTTTCCCGAATAATTGCTCTGTGAGCCAATTATTTATGTGTTTAAATGTGTAGCTTCATATCTTATACATCACACATGGATAGGGATAGTTGGTGTCTTTCATTGTTCAGCTTGCAGCCTCTCTGATGTCTGAGCCTCTTTCAGTACGTGACACTCACTGTTGTGCTCATGGTTGGTCCTTAGTACCACGTTCTTCCTCTCACTGTCTAGAACTTGATCCATTGGGAATCTGTGTTTCTCGTATGGAATCTGTTATTTCTCTGCGCATGCATGTCTCTCTCCCTTGTGTATGGAAGTTGTATCTATTACTGTTCTGCAGCCTATCAGTCCCTACCCCCCCAAGTGTTGGATATATTGGATATAGCTGTCATAATAATAGTCTTAATCAAATCCGTATGTGTGTTTGTATCAGTGTGTGACTTCTAGTCATCTTTATTTTTTAATTTTTTTCCTCTCTCCAGTTAAATGGCACTCTTCTGCTTCACTCTTTCCCTTGCCTTTATTTGGAATTATGAAGCCTTTCTGTAGGTGACATGTATTTCTGAACAGTGTGATCTGCATCTGCCTTTGATTTAAAAATCTCCTATAACTTTAAAAGTGGTAGCAACACGGTTCTGTATTGGCTTAGGTGAAGAATATCTTTCTTGTACAAATTTCCTCTCTTCCCTCTGTTCCAGAATTTTTTTTTAGATGCCACTGGATCCACAGCTTCTCTACCACTTCTGTACTACTGCAACTGTAGGAGCATTTCAGAGAACACCACTACTGATGTTGTGGCCTTTAACTTCCTACCCAGTCATCTACTTTCTTATGTAGGTAGAAAAAAACCATAAAAACAGCTCCCCTGATATCTTTCTTCACAGCTTATGAGGTCAGCTATTTTTAACTCTGTAGGCCAGTCAGTGCCCAGGGATCCCTAACATCACAGATGTGAGTGGTTTCAGTGATAGTTCACACTATGGCCTGCCCCACTCCTAACAATTAGCATAATTGTCCTCACCTCATTTAGGGAATCGCTTTTGTTTTCATTAACTTTGTGATCTCCCACCATGAGACTTCTTGCTACATCAGCCCCAGCATGGAGGAAGGAAGGCACAAGGGTCATTAACAGCGTAGAGCCTCTGTCCACCCGTGAGTTTCTCTCATCATAGTCAAAGAGATGGGTTTTTTGGTCTCCAGGGACCAGGAGCTGTCTGCACTGTGTGCGTATGTCACTTGGCCACAGGGCAGACAGTCGTATGTGTGACAGTCATGCAGATGTCTGGGAAGCCTCTTACCTCCGGATAGGCCTCCATCAGCATTCTGGTTTATGTGATGTCCAGCTGATCTATGCCAGCAGATCTGTCCAGTGTCTTCCTTTCACCATGCTGTGTCTGTGGCTTATTCGTGACCAGAGGGGCTGCAGTAGTGGTGACTTCATGTACTGTTGTTACCGTTTGGCTGAGGAATAGTTTCTAAGCATCTCAGGTGGACTCTGTTGTTTTCTAGCACCTGGATAGGCAGAGAGCTGTTGTGGCACACAAGCTGCTGCTTATCTGAATTTCTTGATCTCGGACAAGTTGAACCAGGGAATCCGCTGGTGCTGATGCTGTTGGATTGCCCCGGAGCCAAGCTTCCAGTCTAGCACGGCCCCAGCAGAGCCATGAGGTCCTTGAGGAATCATTTTTATTTCTCATCTCTGAGGTCTTCCTTATCTTCTCCCTTCTGCAGCATACAGGGTGTGTGCTTTGAGGCTTCTGCCATGATTAGTGTGTTGGAATATTGTTTGGAGAATCAGCAGTGTTGGCCTCTGTCTTTGCGCTACTACATTATGTAGTAGACAGTAAAGGGAGTTAAAGATTGTCCAGATTCCTGTGGAGTTTGCCTTTGAATGCTGTATTAATAATAAATATATAGATATGTAAATTTTGCTTCAGCCACGTCAGTGCGACTCTAAGACCTTGCTATTCTCTTGTAACACCTTCCCTGTAGTGTGCTACTGAAAGGATGTGATTGTCACCTGTGGGCAGCTCAGCTTTTCATTACCTTTTAAATATTTTTCTTTTAAGCTTTGCAGCCAGTCTCTGTTGGGCTCCGTGCTGCAGTTGGTGTTGGTTCACAAAAGCACATCAATTCCCTCATGGAATTCAGGTAAAGAAAAAGCATCTGGGGCTCTGACACTGTAGCAACGTGACAGTTTATGTCAAAGTGGGCTTTGGTAAACCAAGGCAGGAGGAACTGTGCTCTTCTAGGTAGCATGTTATAATTCCTGTAATTAGTGGTTGGCAAAGTGCTGTATTTTTTTCCTTCCCCCTAGTTGTGAAAACAATTACGGTGCCCGGGAGATAGAGGTTTTGTGACAGTGCAAGTTTTGAACTACAGACTCCTTTCACTTCTGGGGCTCACCTCTCCTCTGTACCAGCTCACTTTCAGGACTCCGTGTCACATTTGAAACAGAAAAACCTGCCACCATCCCTCCCCCTAGGAGCTTGCCCCAAGGGCTCCTGCTGCTCCCGCTTGAGAACCAAAATGAGCAAGAGTGAAGTGAACGCCTGTCTTCTGGCTACTTTTTAAGAAGAGAGGGTGTCTCTGGAGGGTCAGTGCGATGTGGATGGGGGTGTATTTTGATGGGGTACCTCAGACGACATTTCAGAAACTGAGTCTCGTTGGATTGTTGGCTTTCTTGTCAAGGTTTTTGCTCTGACACTGGTCCTCTGCTTCGTGACAATTTGATTATTAATTACTACTAAAAAAAACCCCAAACAGCCCACGTCTTGATGGAATGCAACTTTTTCCCTTCTTGGGGTGATTGAATCCTAATGTAGTATTTATTTTTGTCCCTCCCATTCAGAAACAGTTTATTTTCTTTCTCAACTGGTTCCTTTTCCTCTCTTTCTCCACCTTCCACCCCTTTCATCATCTTCCAGTCCATCCATGCTGTTCCAGCATCCCAGTGACCTTGAAGGCAGCCACCATGTGAAGTGAAGAGGGGCAGCTGTGCACAGTCGTAACTCCACTGTGAAGCTCCTGCAGGCACTCAATATGTTCCGGCTTAGAGACTGCAAGCCACCACCAGTCCCATGCCTTTAGCTTTGCCTCTTCATTCTCTTAAATGATCATCCAAAGACCTGCTTAGAAGTGTTTGTTAAACAACTGCTGTAATTACCCAGTCTTTCTTAAATTCCTTTTCCTCTGTGTCGCACTTCCCACAAATGCCATTCACTTCTGAATGAAACAGGATAGGTACGAATGATATTCTCTTGAGCTATTAATTTATTTCTCCTGTGACTTTTTGTATCACTTTTAAGTATATACGGTGTCAGGAATGCCTTGGCTCACCACATTTCGGTGTGGCTTTTGTCTGCTTTTGGCTTCATTTAGTTTAATTGGTCCCCTATCAATGCACCTCCTGCCTGACCTCTGGCAAGGGGATATGAGAACAAGTAAATAGAGGTTTTTAGTGTTGGGTACAGATATTAATCTCAGAAGTTATGGTAATGGCCAAGTTTTCAGTATAGAGCCCTAGTTTTACCCTTACGTTTAGTGTAGAAACCTGGTTTAGCTGGGCGACGTGCAGCACTTTCATATCCCTTCCCCCCAGGAACAGCTTGTTGTTATTCCTCTTCAGACTGTCCTCAGAGTGTAGCTAGATGCCTTTGAAAAAAAAAAAAAAAAAAAACGAAAAAAAAACCATAAAAAGTTGAATAGTCTCATATCAGAAGAAGAGAAACTGTGAAGTAAGCAGAACTATTCAACCTAATTGTCTCTGGGGTCTCATTGAAGTTTATTAAGGAACAGAAGGGCCAGTTCTAACTTTTATGGGCCAGACTTTTTTAAAAATTTAGCATTCTGTGCTGCCTTCCTGATACTGGAAGTGTTAAACTGGAAACAGCATGATCCCATGTACTCATTAAACAATGATACCTAATCAGTGCAAGACTGGTTGGCAAGTAGACAATTAATTATTCTTTATAGCAATACATTTATAGCAAATAGCACCTTTTTTTTCCTTTGCTTTTAGACAATTATTTAGCATAATTTGCTAAAAATTTTCACAAGAAAGTTTAAGCTTTATATTCATTTGCTTTTATAGTTGGCATGTGGAAAATACTTCCTTTTTGTATGATAGTGGATTGTCTTTGGGAGCTGGAGGCAACTAACTAGCTGGTCAAGCGATTTCCAAACATAGACACTTGAGCACATTCTTAAATGGTTACCTTTTCTAAAAGGTCTGTGCCCTTATCTCTAAAGCTACAGTTTGAAGTTTGGAGTTCACATTCTAACAAAATGTAGCAAGAGCAAACAAAACCCAAACCATCCACCTGTATCGGTCAAATATCAATACTACCCTGCAGTCCAGAAGTGTGCGCTTTGAATAGCCTGCATGGCAGAGTGAGTTTCTGGTGTTCTTTCCTCGGCATTGTAGAAAATGAGATTAGGTCTCAGTTCTGTAGGGCAGAAAAAGATTTAGACAGAGATTTATGCTGTGAAATGTAATCCAAAATAAAGCATCCCCAATCCTTGTTTTACAAGACAGGGAGAAGGGAACATTCAGTGAAACTGAACGGTGTCAATGTCTAGCGACATCTGAAATTGAATATTTATATAATGATGTAGCAAATGGAGTGAAATTTGAGCTGGCCTGGTACATGGTTTGGGCTGATTGTTTCCCTGTTCAGCTGGAATCGACAGCAGCCTGATGTGGGACCTTGTTTGCTGAGAGCGGAACGAGATCACCTCTTCAGAGAAACGTGTAGAAGCTGGAGGCTGGGGTAGTTTGTTCTGTTGAGGAGAGGTCCTCCTTGCTCCCTCTGAACCCCACAGATGTGTAGCGTGCACCAGGCTGGCAGAACTCACAAAGAAGCAAGTGTTTTGGGATAAAATCTTTGGGAGTAATGAAAACAGCTGGGAAAGGTGGGTAAAGATTTTCTTCTGGTTCCATAAACTCTCTTGGGTTATGCTTATGCCCTGATGGGAATAATTATTTCTCTGGGAGACAGAGACCTTCTATACAAAACTTCCGTGGGTTAGGAAAAAGTGAGAGGCGAGGCCACTCTGTGGGAGAGTGGGAGAGTCTGTGCTGTGTTGATGCTTCAGAAGAGAGCTCCTTCTGCTTGTTCAGTTGGTCTGAGCCATTCTGCAGCTGTCAGAGGTCGAGCCGTCCATGGGGGCACCTGAGTCCCTTGTAAGGCTTTTGTAGTGTCCTTAACCCTAACGTATCGGTGTTACAACTGTGGCTGCTCTCTGAACACAGAGTAGACGGAGCCTGACCAAAAGTGGCAATTCCCATGTTCTAACGGGCTGCTGAAGCCTCAGAGTGCACGGAGTGAAGGGGTTGGTAGTAATGATGAGCTATATTGGCAATGGTGTCAGGGGAAAGATGGGAGCCAAGCTAAGTTCACAGACCCTGCGGAGCAACGTGACCCAGGTACAGTCACGGTCCTTGCAGGGTTTCTGAGCTGTGTGCTCGGAGGAATTGCAGAGGGCCAGGGGAGGTATCAAGAACTACCAAACTCTCAAGGTTATGGTAGAGATGGGAACAGCATCTATTATTCAGCACATTTGAGGGACTTGTAGTTTAGGGGAAAACACTATGCTCCCCCCCACTCCAATGCAGGAGCAGTGTTGTTTATCAGAATGTCTCAGAAGGGAAAATCATTGATGCTTTCCAATAATAAAAACAGCTTGTAACAACCTAATCAGTCTGTTCTTGTGCATTTATATGCATGAAAGAAGGGAGATTTATGAAATGCACACTGTACAGTGCTTTGTTGCATATTAGTAACACTTTCCAGATCTTCCTCGTTAGGCTGGATCAAGCAGCCGTAATACAGAGGATGCCATCGGTTGCCCTTTCTACCAGTGGCATGGTCTTGCTGCAGTTGCACTTCAGGGTGGGTTGAGTTCCAGCTTTGTGTTCATGAAAAAGAGCTGAGATGCAGGTTGAGACCGAAAACTTCCTTCTGCAAAGATTTCCAGACATCAGCCTGCTTAGAAATGAATACGAAAGAGTTAAAGCCTTACGTTTATTCAGGCTTTTAAGATTTCCCTGATGAATACACTATTTGCCAATGTCTGCCAACTTTGCACCTTTCATGGTCCTTTCAGCTCCTTAGGGAAAAAAAAGGTGGGGACGTAAGAAAAAAAAATTCTGTTCAAGTATTTGGAACTCATTCACATAAGGATTTGCCATTTCTTTAAAGACATGAAAGCTATGCTTGCCTTTAATTCTGCATCTGAGATGCCCTGACTTGCAGCAGGGAAGAGAGCAGGTGTATAGTTCCATTTTCTTGATAATATGGAGGTTCTCACCCGGTGCCACTGAGCACCAGGCTGAAAATCTACTGTGAAACATCTTAAAGAAGGAGTGTCAGTAAAGGATATTTCTGATATGATTTCTTAATATGATTTTAAGTGGAATTTCTTCTATTTAGAAGCGTGCTATAAGCCAAAGCCATTGAGGAGGCTGTACAGCATTCAAATTTCTTTTCTTTTCTTCTCAACGTAGTTGATGCTACCCTGCTAGTCTATGTGGGTATGATCTGTAGAGAACTTCCTAATAGCTTCCAGCTGACAATCTGGTATGTTGATGCTACAACACTGACGTGAGGCAGATAACGCTCTTTGCTGCTCTATGTGTTAATTCTATTTTAGCGATGAAATACGTGATGTACAAATATATGAAGTGTTCCAGTAGCATCTGACAGTTTCCAAAAATTGGGTAGGGAGGCAGTTGCAGAAGACTATAATCAAATTACTTGTACACCTGAAGCATTGGACCTTTTTTCCTCCACAACAGTGTTCCTTGGGTTCTTCACCTGTCATATAGCTATTTCTGTGGCTAGAAATGTAAAGTACAGTGAAGTGAGTTTTATTTTGGTAATGTCTGACCCACTATGTTTTTTCTTAGGTAGCGTTTGTCTCGTCTCCCTGGTATGAGAGAGCTGGTGCTTACAATACAACCCTCTCCACAGTAAGTTTACACACTTTCAACGTAAGATGACATGGAGTTTTGTCTTCTGGCCACCATTCAAATGAAGTTTGCAATGTATTAACAAGAAAATTATTTTCACTTGCTCAGTCATTTATGGAACAAAAAATATTAAAATATACAAGAGAAGCATGGAGAAGGTATTGCTTACAGATGTATTTGCTTCTTTGTTTTCTGCCACTGAAAGATGGGTGGTTTTTTTTTTTAAACACATTTATATTTTTTCTATTAGCAGTAGCAGCTGCTAAAAAAGCCACTAGTCATTACTACCTATTACAGCAGAACAACTTTCTTCCTCTTTAGAAAAATAACTTAATTCTTTCAGAACTAAAATAATCGCATGTGAGGACTAATGAATTGTTCCAAACTTTCACTTCTGCACATATATCATCCAGAAAGTAGGTTACTCTTTCCATTATTGTTTACTTTGTTCTAAGTAGCCCTTCCACTGGGCTCATGAGTATATTTTGGTAGTGTGTTTGCAGAAATATTGGAAAAAGATAGCTAATATGATATTAATGCAAACTGACATACAAAGAAATTTATGTCAGAAGAATTAAGCTGGGGACCTTACTGTGGGGTTATATAGAAAGCAAATACATCTTTCACACTGCAGCTGAATTTACAAAACGTGAGTGGTGATTACAGTTGGCTAACTTGTTTCCCAAAACGGGGCACCTCAGAAGGACTTAATTTTTTAGGAAAGCAGTGCTCAACAGAGTGTGTGTGGCCCATTTGTTTGCTTTTTATTAATTGGCACTTGTTGCTGTGCCACAAGCTGGGCATCTAGAGATACTCACAATCATTAGTTGTTTGTGAAAAGCTTTACCTAGTCTTGGGTCCATGAGGAAAACCAGTGTAGATGCGCTTCATTGTGGTTCTTCAATGATAGAGAAGGTAGAAATAGCAAAAGTGTCCATCGTTTTGATTCTGAAAGGTGAATTGTCTCCATATTATGAGGGAATAAAGGGGGTTATTTACCCAGAACATCGAACCAGTCCCATATTACCTTTATCTCCCCCACACACATACACTTCCTAACCAAGGAGAAGAGCTTTCCAGGTGAGCAGCCCAGAAGGCTTACCTGGGGTCTCAGGCTGTGGGGAAGGAAGGACGGTGGTGGCACCAGGAGGCTCTCTAGAGGGCAGGTCAATGGAAGGAGCCTTTGCCCTTCTTCCCTTTGCACTGAAACCAAGTTACACACCCAGAAGCAAATAGCCCAGTCGGGACAATCCGTGTAGGGGAGGGAAGGGCGGAAATGAGGTTCCAGTCACCTCTTGTTTGTTCCAGCTTTTGTGGCACTGCGTTTGCACAAGCGCCAGCGTTGTGCCCGCTCCCTTCCTTCAAGCTCGAGTGAGTTCAGGGAGACAGATTGATAATGCTGCTATTCTGTGTATCAGCCACCAGATAAATGACTTTCCCCTTCTGAAAGGGCTAAACAGTGTTTGACTTTCTTTTTTTTAATCATTAAGAAGGAGAGAACAGTTTAGCAGCTGCTGTTAGGGGAGGAAAAAACCAGACTGCAATTCTTGCAGGTGGGGAAGACGCTGCCCCACGTGGTGCCGGGCTGCACAGTTCAGTCCTAATCTGGCTTCTGGAGCTTCCTGGGAAAGAAGCGCCGTGAGAAGCTTAACGTGTGCTATACATAATATAACTATGCCTTTGTCAGCTGGCATTCCTTTAACCAAGCTCTTAGAACACAATAGAGGGATTGACTAGGGTGTCCGATAGCGAACTGCAAGAAGGCAATTTAGAAATGCAGTAATGAAATGTTTGGTACTGACTGGAGTCTTGCTCGCAGTGAATTACCTCAAACATGTTTGCTCTTTCTGATTCCACGGTGTTTCCTCTAATTACGTTGTTGCCTCGAAGGGGCAGTAGTTCTCCATCAGCTTGTTCAAATTGGGTTTGGAGACAACATGACAAAACGTTGTCTCCCTTACAGTGAAAGAAGCCAACTAGAAAAAACACCAGTTCCTTAATGCAGTTGCTCATTACCCATGAAGAGAATGATTTTATCTGTATTGCTACAATGGTTGACTCTTCCATGTGCTTGGCTCTCTGGTTGCATTAAATGAGCTTCAAGGCAAGGAAGTCAGTGATGAATATTTATTCTTTTTATTAGTTTGAAACTGCACTAACTGTAAGCGGATCAGCAAGAGACAGACTGACAGTACGCGTGTGTCTAACCGCGGTGCAAAAGGAAGAACATGCACCTTTGCTAAATAAGTTCTTGTTCATTGCTGTGACAAGAATGCCTCGTTTTGGAATTTAATTTATATTCTATTTATTTTAATTTAATTTATACTAGTTTTTAAGCTGACATCGCCCTGTACTGTGCAAGCATAAGAGGGTTTGCTGTGTTTGTCGGCCTTCTTTAGAGACACTTGGTGGGCAGCCGTTTTCCCACAACTGGAGAGGGGAAGGTGAGATTATATTCCACCTCTGTGTAATATAAGGTTAGATTGTTACGAGTTGTCTGTGTGCTTTAAGAGCCTGTGCAGCTGATGACAGCGTGCTATTTCCAGTGTTGGCAGCGCTCCAGAAAGAAGAAATGGTGCACAACATCCCCCATGTTAACAACCCCCTGAAAATCTCTGGCTGTATCATCTCTTCAATGAGACTGATTTTTGGAGATATATCTGGGCTGCTTCTAATCTAGTATCAATAGCAAGAGTAACTGGTAACGTGGATGCTCTGCATGTTCAGGGTCGCAGCTGAGTCTGTGTAGTCCACATTGAGACCTCTTTGTACCCTTCGCTGCTGTTTGTAGGCATCATCGCTGGAACTTAAGTGCCATTAGCAGTTTCCAGCTTTGCAGTGCAGCCGTAGATCACACAGCGCTTTCTTTAGCATCTAATAGGCAAAGTAATGCCAGTGGAATATATTCTTGAGGCGAAAAGGACACTACAGCTCATTTTTGTTTTCTAGATCTACGGCACCCCTTGCGCTCCAGGTGAGCTGGTTTTGGACAGGGGACTTCTGAGAGCAGTAATTGGTTTTCCATCAAGGATGGAACAACTGCGAATGGGTTTCAATAAACCTCTGCCTGCACTGGAATTTAAGCAGTAACACCACTGTGGTTTTCTTTATGGCGTTACTAGTTCTTTGCATCACTTATTTCCTCAGGATACAGAAAATTAATACAGGAATTTCCCTTAGTGCCCAAGCTATCCTAATTGTAACTGGAATAAGTCCAGAACTGAAAGTCTTTCAACTGGGGGCTGTGAAAGATGTGATTAATCCTGGATCTATTTCAGTGCATATATTCTAGTATACTACTTACTGGACTATAATTTCTATATAAAGATGATGAAAAATAAGGGGCATGCTCAGTATAGAAAAGTAGTACATTTTGTAAAAAAAAATCTTAAAAATATCAGGACCCAGACCAAGGAACGTAATTCCATTCACGGTATTTGGAAATCCTGTTGTCTCTCATTTACCAGCAAAGAACCTTGGCGAGTAGCCTGAGCTGTTGCATCTGGATTCACGTGCCTTCTTTAGGCAGGGAAGACATAGCAAATCTTAACTGCAAACTTAGCAAGCAAATTAAACAAGAAGATGCGTTCAAAGGTCCTAATTTTAGCGTTTTAGATATCTACAGTTTCAATCCAGCAGTAGAATTCCCTTGGTGGCTGCTGTTTGAAGAAATGCTTTCTTTTAATTTTCTCTGCAGTCCTTCACTGTTGCCCCCCACCTTACCTCCTGCTCCCTCCCCTGCCTGCCTTTTCAGTGTCCTTTTTCCCTTTTTCCATTGTCCATGTACACAAATTTTTATAAATAGCGTTGCCTTTTGGCAACTTTTTCTAGTACCGAGGAAGAATTTGCACTGGATTGCTGACGTTGTTGATAAGAGGGTGCTGTAATGTGTTCTCAGCTGGCTGTCATCCCACAAGCCCGCGGCTCCCCGCGTTTAGCATCAACCGCCATCAATCCTTAATAGAAATATTAAGGAAGCAATAGTTGCAAAGCACTGGTAATTCCTAGACCCTTCACGTGCCTGACACCTGCGCTAGGGAGAGCAAGACCCCATGCACTACAGAATTATTTCTCATTAACAAGACACCCTTCCTTCATTATTGCTGTCGCTGTTCAGGGCCAATTTATATGAAGCTGCACCAGAGCTACTCAGGCACGTCCGAGGAAAATCTGTCTTTGGCAGATCTGTACATAATTCTTTAACACGTTATCTTAGATACCACAACAGAGTCTGACTTACTGACTTTTGACGGAAATTAGCATAGAGGGAACTGAAGGCAGAAGTTTCAAAGGAGAAACAGATAAAATACAATGGTGTAGTTACTGCATTAGACAACTTAATTTCCTGGGGTTTATCGGTTTACCATAGGCATGCTGTTTGTCGTCAGCCCAAATTATGACTTTTGATTATTAATAGAAAAATGGATGAGTTAATATTCCTAAAGCATCCTAAAGATAAGTGTCTCATAAATGCTACATTTTATTAATAGTTTGTATTAAAAACTTGGCAGTTGTTCCCAAAATTAGCCTGCTAGTTTAAGACTTTCAGTTCTGGTTATATATTTATTTTATTCATATCAGCAAAAAATGTTTGTATTGTCTAATTGATTTTGGTAACGCTTTTTTTTTTTTTTTTTCTTCATGGCAACTAGATACTTGAAGTTTGAACTTTAAGTGAGAATGAACTTTGCTGCTTAACCCCCCCTTGCATCGTAGCTTGAAGGCGTACCCATGGTAGTAACTTCTAGCGAGAATACTTAGTGTAGCAGCACTGCCCTGCAGTAATAATTCCCCATATTAAAGCAACTGCTGATCTGTGTGGTGTACTACGTGGCATTCAGACGCTCTCTTCAATAAACACGAAGCATTAAATACTTTTAATCCAGCACAGGTTTTCTTAAGCTGGTGTAAAGTACTGTATGCTGGCCTCCATTGTTGTTGCTGCCATTATGTTTAAATTACAAAGCCACTGAAATAAATTTGCACTAGTGAAATTCTCGGGGTAGGTCGCGGTGAGATGGATAAGAGCCTTCCTTCCCTGTTGGGTGGATCCTGATTTTTCACATCCTTCATTAAGAGGCTAAACGCATTCTTGACTGATGGCAGCGTGTTAGTTTTTAAATGGTTACTTTGCAATTGCAAATCAATGTCCCTTTCTAAGCACTGAGTCGGACACAGATCAGTATGACTCAACCGTAGTTGCACTGCTATAAAAAACATGTACTGGCAGAGTGCTCCAATAATTTTACGACCTTCTCTGCAAATGGATACAGTGTGCGAGGTGGTTGAGATCTTTCAGAATGGCTACGGCTTCGCTAATGTATGCATTAAGAGGGATATTCAAATGTATCTTTCCCCACTGGTTCCTTTTCATTGCACTGGAAAATGAGCTTTGGTTGCTTCGGTTGCAGTACGTGATAAAGCTATGTATGCTTCTTGCACTTCCGTTTAGAGGGAAAAAAGTAAAAATTAGAGTCCTCAGACTGGCTAATGAAATAGCAAGAGAAACACGGTCATTAGCTGGAGAGGTGGCTGGCTCCGGAGCCAACTCTTCCACTGTAAGGAAGCATTTTATGCACTTAGGAGACTTGCTTATTTCGGCGGGTAATGGTTCTGTTTATTGAGTTTGCGCAAATGCATTTGATTTAGTCAATTTAGGCTCTGCATTTAAGCAAATTACAAGTTAGGACTCGATCAGCGAGAGGTAAATTAGTTTGAATGCATATAAAAGGATCTTGCTGAGGGTAAATTTACAGTCAAACCATTACGTGGAAATCATAATGTGCAGTACATGTCAGGTTTGATAAATGAAGCAGGACTGTAAAATTGCCCTTCTCTCGAAGGGTGCTTGCATTTGACCAACGGCAGAACTGAAGTGCTGTTATGTCTGCCGCCTTCAACTGGCTCAGGAGGGAGAAATCTCTCCAAAGTTGGAATTACTAAATTTAAAAAGGACGAGTTGAAGAATCCTTGCAAGAACACAAGCTACCCAGGTCATCTTCTTCCACCCAACTTCACAGGTTTTCCCCCACCGGAACACTTGCCACCTACCGACATCGAGTGCTGGTCCCTGTTAGGGAAAGGCGTTGTCACAGGGGAAACCTCATGCACAAACACAAGCAGGGGATCACCGGTGAGGCCATCGCTCTGCAAATAGGACAGGAGAAACTAGGTGGCCTCTTCAAGCCCTTTCTACTGCGTGGTCGGGTTTTGGTCATTTGGGGTTTACTTCACCACAAGACTGTTTCCTCTAGAGCGAGGCTTATCCACCGCTCTTTCAAGAGTATCGTCTCCCGCGGTACACGAAAAGACATATTTTGCTTTCTTGATTGCCCCAAATCAGCCACATTAGAAGTGGTAGAAAAACTCGGGTAACAAAACAGGTGTTGGTTTTGTAATTAAGAATTTTAAAAGATTAGAAAATATAGTGTCTCTGTGAAGAAAGAAACCTGTTGTTACTAAGGTGACTAATTATAGATTATAAGTACAAAATAATAACTATCAGTTATGCACCACAGTTGTTATGCACCACAAAACAGGATATTGCAAAGATGTCACACCACAAAGTGAAAGAAGAAATGTTTTATTAAAACCACCATGGAAGAGAGAAATGCCAGTAAAATGATAAAAATTTTTAATTTCAAAAATGCTTGGTGGCGGGGACAGAAAATTGTGCGTGGACTAGGCAGCTGAGCGGTAAATTTAATTCTCCATCTGTTCTAGTACTTTTAAGAGGTCCTAAGTAGCAGCAACATCCAATGTCTTTTATGGAATCACATTTTGGAGACTTCATATCCCAGTGTGCCACTGCCAACTGGTGTTTGAGAGCACTCTGGTACTGCAGTTAAGTATGTAAAACTTCTTGGAGGCTTAAAATAGCATATGCCTTCTAGAGAATATATACAAAGGCATGGCTGGGCATTGTGGCCATGCTTGCCTCATCTTGCACTAAGTGTATTAGCATCTCACAAACTTGGCCTTAGAGCTATGATGTGAATGAACATTGAGCTTACTGTACCTCTTTAAACCTTACCTTACCGGGTTTAAGGTGGCTATGTTGGGTTTTGGTCAATGATGACTGCTTAATACTTTTTTAATGTAACTGGAATGCAGCAGCGCTGTCTTTAGTTTGTGTTTTCAAGTGTAATATCTGGATACAGGGCTTTTTCCTCTCCGTTATCCCTTTATAGGACGGATGCTAAGCAACTTAGTAGTGTGAGAAGCAGTGTTGAATTTTCTGGCCCATAATAATTTAGAAAAAACAAAACAAAACAACTCCAGAACACAGTTGAAAAACCTACCTATACCCATAACCATTAGCTGCTTGTTGAACAGTTGTAATCTTCAGGAGAGTATACAGGAGAAAGTAGACAGACACTTTGAGCAGAATTTCATGGTACATTTCTTCATCCTTTCATTTACACGAGAAAAGCCAGAAACAAACCACTGTGAGCCGTTTTATGTCTGGCCCTGGTGCAGATGCAGATCAAGTACTCCCATCTGTAGCAACCCATTTCTCTGCCCCGCTATAATGGCATTCCTGACCTGCTTATCGCCTTCTCAGAGCCATCCGCTTGGCTGTATGAATGTGTCATCTCGTATGTAGATGTGATTTCAGCGTTTCGCGTGTTTTAACCTTTTCCGTCAGCGTGCACCAGCTGTACGCAGCCTCAGAGGAAAGCTGGGTTTTCTAATTGAGGGCAACCCACTGTTGCAAGTAGTTTTTGTCCGGGGAGTTTGCTCTTCTGTCCAGCTGCCCGTGCTCTGGAGGAGACGCAGCGCAGTATTAGCAGCACCCTGGCCTTCCCACCTCGAGACTTTCCACAAGACAGTGGTTTTGTAACAGCAGTCAGAAGTTACCTGGATTTTTCCAACTCACCTCAGTATCAGTGAATTCTCAACCAATATGATCAGCTATTTCAGCTAAATTCACCCCGTTGTTAAACCTTCAATTACTTAATGGGGAGATTTGTTCAGATTGTCAAAAAGGATGGGATAGTAGCGATAACGCAGCCATTAACAGAAAGAAATGGGCTTGCCGGAATACATATGTAAGGTTAATTTCTTAAAATGCTGCGGCTCTGTGACAAAAATCTACGGGGTTGTACTTGCATCTCAGGTTTACTGGGGAGTTTGTTTCTTTGTGGAAAAGAAACTAGTTAACCCCGATCTGGAAGCTTGCCCTAAGCCGGGGTTCTGCTCTATTCACTTGAGTAGAACCCTAATGCGAGGTGCCATAGTGGATTGCGGCAGAGCTACCAAGTCCAATTGGGAAGAAAAGTTTTACCAGTGACGTGAAACGAAACAAGACACCCAGGGTGACAGTGGGGCTGTCTGCAGCTTCTGGAGCGACGAAAGTCTGCTGCTTGTTGGTCGCTGGCACAGCCTGGGCATGCAGCCCTGCTGTCTCAGTTGGTGGATCAGCCTCACCGTTTGGATTCTGGGGCAGTAGGAGCCGGAAGAGCTCTGGAGGTGGCGTTTGCAGATATGGTGATTGGGAACCTACTCTTTCCTCTGGTCATTTGAAGTAAAAACCGTAGTCTGCTGGGTGTATCAATAACAGGTTGACATGGCATTATTTGTTTCCAAACAGCAATATTTCTTTTCAGCTGAAGATTTAGTCCCACCTCAGTTGTAGGACAGAGTTGTCCACAGGGCAAAGAAAGAAAAAGCCAAGAAAAAATAAGGGTAGCAATGACTTTCCCTCAAGCAAATTTAAGATAAAAACGGAGTTTTTAGAAGAGGAATGAAGTAGAGGTGTTGCTTGAACAGGTGCTAAATAAGAAATACTAGAATAACTTGTAGTATTTGCATCTTTCCTGAATCTTCAGGTGGGGTAAACTGATGGGAACTGTAGAGATATCAGTCGATGCTGTCTTAGGCCTGTCTACACCTCCAGGCATCTCGGTGCTTAAGACTGTAGCTTCAAACCATTCAAAGTTGTGGAGGAAAGGTCCCTGATTTATTCCACCTAACCTTGTGGCCCTGAGGGATGTAGGAGCCTACGTGGCTCCACGTGCTGCCTTCCCTCAGTGCAGAGGGATGGGTGCGCACGTGGCAGTTTCTCCTCTGCCGGGGAGCCATTCTATTGACATGAAACTCAGTGAAAAAGTGAGGCCTTTGGCTGTTTAAATCAAATTCATCTTATATTGCACTACAGAATCATAATGAAGAAAACCACAGGAAATTTAGCTACTCTAGGGCCTCAGCTGCCAGTCATCCTTCCTTGCTTGTGCCAACTAGAAGTACCGAAGTTGTCAAAATAAATTATGATTAAAAGGGGAGATGTCACAGCAGATTATTCAGCTTTGCAGAATATTTCATAATATTATATATGTCATAAAAGTTAGTCTTTGAAACTCTAGACATCTCCTTTCATTATTATTGTTATTACAGAGTGTTAGATAAAGACGGGGCAAGCAGAAAGCATTGGTTTAATTTGGTACTCAAACATCCTTTAGAAAAAAAGGGGAAAAAGGATGTGACACTAGCATTAGGAAAGTTTTGTGCCGTTCTCTTCAACGTAAGTAACTCCATAGCCAAGTGAAAATTATGAGACTGTGTTAGATTTGGGCTAAACGTTCTGATGTTGGTGCCAAGGGGAGCACAAAAAGTGTACGAGAGCACTGACTGTTGGGGATTTTTCCCTAGGGTTTTCTTTCTTTGCTTAAACTAGATATTTTAGTTTCTGAAGTGCTGTCATTTTATGCTATGTTGTCCACTAAACTTGAAAAGGAAAGGTTGGGGGTTTTTTTTGAGTTGAAACAGACCATATTGGGAATTATCTGGGACTTCAAGTACCTGAAGAAATTAATCGTACGCTCGAGTATGAAGAATAACAGCACAGAAATATATAGACTGAATAATGACTGAATAATATGGGGTTTTGTTTCAATTCCATTGCATGACACATCAGCAGTATATTTAGGGAATTATTTTGAATAAAGGTCTGGATGGCTTTGTGTCTATTTATGAAGCATGAAACATTAAATTGATGTTTCTTCCTACATATTTATACCAGAAGTTCAGCTTATATGTACGCTGTAAGACTTGATGGATGACTGGTAGGGTTTTGTCAACAGGAAACGCAGATGATACGAAGAAAAAAGTATATCTTAGGTTAAAGATCCAGTGGTCTAGCTATGGTATCTCATTAAATTGATCTGAAAATAACATTTTTCATTGTATAGGATATTTTCAGAGGAGTTTTATAGGCTTTCATAAAATCTTAGACAGCTGAAAACTGCAAGGTCTTCTTTAAACGTTGAAGAACTGGTAGGTATGTGGGGCTAGGGATCTTTCATGGGTCCTTCAGTAGATACGTTCTCATGAAAGGCATGGCGTACACTTTTCTTGTTGGTCAGAAATGAGTCGGTGAAAAATTTTACTTGCGTGTACTGAGAAACCCCTCAACAGTCAT